>NC_072835.1:16040000-16640000 GCF_027744805.1 Dunckerocampus dactyliophorus | reverse complement strand
GTGGTCCCACCGGCGACCCACCGCCTGTCCTACCTTTATCCACCTTGTGTGACTTTGGACTTGGGAACGTCTGGGTTTATTTCTGTTTATTCATCAGTTCTGGTTTTCATGCCCTTATTTTGTATTACTTCCTGTTTTGTTCTGTTTTCGGCCGCCTTTACTTTCCTGCTCTCACACACCTGGCACTAATTTGTCAGCAATTATTTCGTTCGGAGCATTATTTGTTGCATCCTTGCTTGTTGATGTTTTGTGCCTTCAGTGGGAGTTTTTGCCACGAGCTCTGCAAGTTCCACTTTTTTCTGCTCTGCTTTCGTTTCACCTGCACTGGGTTCCTGCCTCTGCATCTTGGGGTCATCGCCACACCACCCGTGACAGAAAATGCTTAATTTAGGCAAAAAGGATATAAAAGTTGCTTAAATATGCCTACTTTTTTCTACTAATATGCCATATTCAACCACGAAACAGCATGATTTGTTCATTGATATATTTTTGAAAAATCCCGATAGAATGACGCCACAAAATTTCAACCGCGATATGGCGAGGACAACTGTATTTGGATAAAAGAAAAAAACAGGGCCCCCTGCCAGTAATACCGAGTTGCCACTAATTACGGTTGTTCGCTAAAAGCAATTAAAAAGGAATCATCACAAGTAATAATAAACATATTTGGTAAGTTTGAGGGTTGAGGCTTATTAGAGAAGGAGCAGAATGGATGTGTTAAATTGTATATAAAGTATGTGTGCGTGTGGGTGCATGTGTGTGTGTGTGTGTGTGCATGTGCATGTGCATGATGGGCAGTGTGTGCATGCTTTACACCCTCTTGTGAGCTCCAACCTTGGCACCGCCCCGCCCACACACGCTTCTGCTAGGCGAGCGAGATGTCCACACCGCCCACCTACCTTGCAGCAGCAGCAGCAGCTATTTGTTTTTTTTTCTATGTGTGTGTGTGATTGTCCAAAAGCAGCAATCAGAAACCTATTTTCTTGTTCTGTCTGCAAGAGAAGCAATAACACAGTTTTCTTCTTGTTATTATTATTTTTTTTTATATATAACCAATGAAAAAATTTTGTTAGCACTGAGATGCTTTTGGTCCTGTTTGGGTCGCTCCAGTAACTGATAACCCCTACAATATTTTCTAATCAAAAGTATTGGGCATGAGACGTAACTGTTCCACTTGGTGTCACAATGTTAAGTCCACAAACTTGCCGTAATTATTCTAGTCACTCTTTCTCTTCCCCTGAAGAAGTCTGCATATCGACTTTTCCCATCGATTCCAAAGTGCAATATTTGCCGATACCCAACTCGGTCTGCCTGTCCTCACCCACCAACTGACCCAGTGAGCCGCATAAACACAGATGACTGTCGTCCCTTCGCAAACAAATCAATAAAACTCATTTCCTTCTGGTCAATTGTTAATTAAATGCAAGTTTTCCTTCAATTAAAAAAGTGACAGAAGTACACAGGCATAATCATATTTTTTGACAAATACGCTGCTATAATTGCCCAATGTGATCAAAAAATAATTTGCTGATGCCTATCTGAAAATTACTGGTGCCCTCGCGTTACCTTCAAAGCTATATATGTGCTTTATCAGCCGTACACCTGTGTGATGATTTGAAATGTTGATTGGTAGGATTACCCGGAGAGTACGGCTCGCTATGATACGAAAGGTCATCTTGTATTATCTGAAGGGCATGGCTGACAATTAAGCATAACAGGAATGTAAATTTTAAATGCAAAGAAAGTGCTTAAAATGTGAGCTATATTAAAAAAATGCCCCCCACCAAGAACACAGTTAGTACTGTGATATTTGTCAAAGGGATAATCACATCCATCCATCCATCCATCCATCCATCTTCTATACCGCTTCTCCTCTTTAGGGTCGCGGGGGCATGCTGGAGCAACTGACTTCGGGCGACAGGCGGGGTACACCCTGGACTGGTCGCCAGCCAATCGCATGGCAATGCTATTTCCTCTCAGTTCCTTGAAGCATCTCCGGCCGACTGCATCTCCCTTATGCATTCCGCAGCGGCCTTGGAGGAGTCGGCATCAGGCAGGAGCATCCATGAGTGCAAGGTGTAGAGAGCAGAGATCACGGATCAAGCTTTGGCTTGTTGCTCGACGGGTCGCGTGTTCTCGCTGTGAGTTATAAAGCTTATGACAGATGCTTCTCTTAAAAATGCATCACCGCTCTCGGGTTTGAAACCATCCTGAGCGTTGATGGCGCCGAAACCCTCTCACACAACTGTCAACCTGCATTTAAAAAAGAAAAGGATGCTGCAGCCACTGACTCATGCAATGAACAGAGAAAAGTGCTCTCATATTACAAAACCTAGATCAAATATCATTTATCAACCCAAATACAAAACAACGCTGAATATAAGACAACATTTGTATTTGAATGTTTTCTAAGATTAAATTGTCTTTTTTAAATGAAAATTAAGTGCAATCACTTCATTGATCACCATTATCTTAAAATTAGCATTATAACTCCTGCTTGGTTGTTTGCTAACTTGCCCAACCTTTGAGATACTTTTCCATGTGTTGCCTGTGTTGCCAGGTCACTGGTGTGTGAGTGACAAGAAGAAAAGCTCTGACCAGCCTGAGGAGAAGTCGTTTGGCGCCACCTGTTGGTTTGCATGTAAAACGACTTGTCAGCCTGTTTTCTAGGGAAAAAGCTCTTATATCCGTGTCAATATGGTTCTAGGTGTTCATTCCTATAAGCAAGTGCGTGTTGCTATTCTTCTGAGTGGTGAAAGACATATTTTCCATGACGTTTTAGTCAAAATAGTAAAAATTGGACACTTTATGACTAAATAATCGCAAGAACACATTAGCATGACAGTGTTTGAAACTAGATAATAGGCTTTTAAGTCAAATCTTTCTTTTGCAAGAAAATATAATGTGGCGTGCTTTTCGGTTGAACATTTCCGTACCCCACGATTTTGCCCCGGTTTGCAGCCATTCTCCGGTTAGTGTCCAATATGGCATGCATCTTGTCGTATTGTTAATACACTGCTGTGTTCTTAATGTACTTTTTTTTAGCACAAAACGTCCTTGTTAGCATCCTATGAGCTAGCTTACAAAATGGCAACCAGAACCGTAAGTCAGCTACGTCATCCATCTATGATTTCTTCAGCGGTTGACACTCAAAAATGTTAACACAAAACACGTTTTTATAGTTTTACAATTATAATTTAACATACATAAAACAATACTAAATGCATATACAGTAAAAGGGATAAATGAACACGGAACGTGACGTTTACCTTCATTGAAGACTGTTCCCAAAGACACGATGTGGGAGCGAGACCAACATGGACACCCACCCCTCGCATTTTATTTAGTTATTCCTTGAATTCAGTAGTGTTTCTTTTCATCTTCTTCAAATGCTGGCACTTACAACTTTCTTTGCCTCCACTTTGAGTTATTGAGGTGAGAAACACTATTGAATTCAAGAAATAACTCAGTGTGTCTTTGGTAACAGCCATGTCAAGAATCACGTCTTCAATTCAGGTAAAAGAATGTATTAAAATGTATGAATTTATATGCATTTTGAATTGTTTTCTGCATGTAAAACCAGAATTGTAAACTCGAAATAAAATGTTTAACATTATTTATTATGGGAAAGCTTGATTTGGTTAGTGTTTGTGTCGGTTAGCGTCGGATCGCCTGGTACAAATTCATGATGCTAACCAAGGTTCCACTGTCCTAACAAACACAACAGGCCTGACATGTACCTAAATGGGTTATAGGGACATGTTTGACTGTAGTTTAAGTGGAGCAAATACACTGTCCTTCAAAGTCAAGGACTAAAGTGTTAAAACAAGTCAAGCACAGCCAAACAGTGTGTGAATGAAAGGCTGGACTACAGTAAACGTGGCATTGTTGAAGCACTGTATCACTGCTGTTCATCTCTAACGTTTGTCCATCTGTCCTCTGCTGTGGAGATGGCACAAGAGTGGCACACATGGTCCACTGTTGCCATGCCAGACACCTCCATGAAAGTACTCCTCTGCAGCACATTTGGCCAGCTTGAGCACACATAAAAATGACTGTTAACCCTTCATTTGCTCACACTGACTGAGCCAAAACGTGTTAAATACATGGAATAAACAGCTGGTTCTCAGAGAGCAAAGCTGACCAATGGGCGGGCCTCAAAGCTGCAGTGGCCAGAAAATGGGAAGTGGGGAAGGATGATTTCCCTTCTGTGAGTGCAATTCAAATGAAGTGATGCAACGTATCATTCAACTAATGCAATAACAATTATGTTGTCTCGTAAATCACAGTTGTAATTTCCCCGTCTCTACAAGAAGGCAATCTCTGCTGAGTGTGCCAGGTTTAATCTGTCAAGCGGCAAGCCGCGACGTGCACCTCCGCCGTGATGAAGACTGATTGTGCAGAGAGGCGTGTGAGAGGGATGCATCATAAATATCGATCTTCACCGCCGAAGGGAGGGGCGCAAGTCAGTCCGGCGCAGACTCGAGGACAGCCGCAAATTGTTTGGGTCAGACCGAGTGAAGTGTTGCATCCCAGTTGGGCTCGCGCAAGTCAACTGAGATCAGCATCACCGCTCGTTGACAGCAATAAGAGAAGACACAATAGTCATTACTAAGGATACTGTTTCAACATGATAGCCAATATGTCAACACCTCACATTAGAGGTGATAAAAGGCGATGGTGCTTTTGAGTCTTCGTAATGGTCATGTAAAGGTGCCTTTGAACGTGAAATTACTGGCACCTGGAAAACAACATGGGATTGTCTTTTTGGATTTATTCTTGCAAGGTGAGAGAAAAGTTGCAAACCACATACGCATGTCCGAGTACAAGAATTACGTAATGAAAAGCAGAAACGTTTATGAAATGTCCCCCTTTCAAGTCATCGTTTTTCATTGTGACCTACTCGTTCACATCTACACAACATTTAACAGGCTTGCACGTTTTCCATTTTGCGCAGATAATGATGCAGTTTTAATAACTTCCTTTTCTAAATTTGCGCACTTTCAGGCTCTGAAATTGCCAATGGCATGTAATGTAATGTAACGGCATTTTTTCTTGCTGCAGTGATTAACTGGACTCAATCTGGAAGACGCCTAAGGATTGTCTTTTTAGATTTAATCTTGAAAGACGAGACTGAAAAGTAGCAAACAGCATACAAATGGCATAGTGCAAAAAAATTATTAATAATAGGCAGTTTGGCTTCTCAAAACAATATGCAAGTAATACATTTGCATCACAAAAATTCCTTCGCAGAAAAATCTGACCTTACAAAACGCTCAGCGTGATATTTGTCTCCCGCCGTATCCCGGCGCACTGTCCCCTACGCATTATTGTGTATGTGATGAACACACTGACGGAAATGCCACTCTTTTTCCGCGACGAAGCGCCGCAGCCATCTGGTGTACGTATGTTGTGAAGATGCGAGAGTCTTCATCACATAGGCATTTTTGTGACGCAAATGTATGAATCTTTTGAACGCATATTGTTTTGAGAAGCCAAGCTCTTAACTTAATTGTCCCCAGCAACTAAGTGGAACTGCGTTCTTCATCACAGAAATCTGACCAGAACTGGACTTAGGAGACCAAGTCGCTGTGAATGGACTACAATGCTGATGAGGATGTCATACAACTTCATGTCAAAAATCCAAACTATCCCTTTAAACCAGGGCAGATGAGAACAGAGGAGGAGAAAAAGGTATTTCACCAGAGTTTCAACAGAGTTACTTCAACAGAGCAACAGGCGGCCAACTTTCTGCTTTCAAAGGAGGTGGACGTGGATGTGATCAGCATCTATAGCTGCATTCCAATGTCTGGCAGGAATAATGCAGCTGTCCCCCCTACATTTGAATTTCGCGGCTTTACTCTATCATGGTTTTTCAAAAATATATTCATGAAAAAATCATGCTGTTTCGTGGTTAAATACAGCCTATTATTAGTAAAGAAATGTGCATATTGAAGTAACTGTTTGCCTAAATGAAGCATTTTTAAGCATAAAATGGTTAAATTACCTAAAATACAAATATAAGGCATTCAAAGACATTGAAATGTAGCATTCTACACTAGTCACTAGGTGTCAGTAATGGTACTGTAATGTTCAGTGAGATCCACAAGGATCAGACTTGATTGCTGGATCAACAACCCATTATCCTCCAGTGCTGTCATATTCCAGAACTGTAATCTACCTGGAGTGTCCAGAATTACGGTACATGATGTTCAGTGCTCAGAGACATGGCCAAGGTAAGAAAGGCTGAAACTCGACCACCACTGAACAAGACACACAAGTTGAACGGCTATGACTTGGCCAAGAAACATCTGAAGACAGATTTTTCAAAAGTTTTATGGACTGATGAAATGAGAGTGGCTCTTGATGGACCAGAGGGATGGGCCCGTGGCTGCATCAGCAATTGGGCCTCTTTTCAGGTTGAAGTTGAACTCAAACTCAACTCCCAAACCTACTGCACTTTTTTGATGATTTTCGGTCACACGAACCTGCAAAAATGATACTATTTGCAATATTTGGCAATGTCACCATGGGAAAAAAACCCACCAACATCAACTGCCAGTCCTACAAGCACTTATCCAACAACTTTTTTGGATACCCTTGTCAGAGTATGTTTTTAAGTAAGGTCACAGCACAAGCACAATGGTCCGCCATTGTTGTTTTTCTTTCTAAAACACACTTGTAGCATGAACACATGGCCAAAAAGACTTGCACTAAAGTCATGTTTTTGGTGACATTGTTTTCGTTGTTGATTGTTTGTGTGTTGGACAATATTTCACTTTCTCACCAACAGTTTGGCTTTGCAGTTGCAGACTTTCACATCACAAAGTGAAAAGACAATGTCAAAATATGATGTTTCTCTGGGGTGACCTGTTAGTCAACACAGTACAGGAGCAAACTCAGTGTTATATCACCGATTTCTTTTGAGCTTTTCATCATGCATTGGTACCGGATTGATTAGAACGTGTCGGACTGACATTGTCTCGGGAAAGACCTCCTCAAGTGACAGGTTTATTCATCATTTGTGTTTGTTCTGCACATTATTTTGGGGGAAAGAATTGAAAACAGTGTTTCGCATATGCAACATTTCCCTGTCACTGATGTCAGCAGGCATTGACGGCATACTCAAAAAGCAGAAAGATGTTTGTGTTTTGAAATGCCAATGCTATTTCTCTTCAATGTTGGATGAGGTGGAATTCAAGTAAAAGTCAAGTTGAGGTTGCAGTCCCAAAAGTAATCAGTGCTTGTTAGTGTTTACTATTCTGTTGTTGATAGAAAAGCTGAGATACATTCATACATGCATACATACACTTTCAATTGACAGGAGAGCTCTGACGTTTTTAAAAGGTCACGCTGCTCGTCACACTTCCAAGTGTTGTTTTTAAGTACTGACTGCAAAAAATGCTTGTAAAATAATCCTTTATGTCACTGGTATCCAAAGTGCGGCCCAGGGCCCGCGGCTGTTTTTTTTAATTTACAAGAAAACTAAAAAAAAAAAAAAAAAAGAAAAAAAATCTGTACTAATTTTACAAGAATAAATTCAAAATATTAAGAATATATTTTTTTAATCTAACAAGAAAAAGTACTCATTTTACGAGAATAACGGCGTAATATTATCAGGAAAAATAACATCATTTTAATGGCATTAAGTTGAAATATTAAAGAAAAAAATGCTTAATTCCCCCCCCAAATTTTACGAGGAAAAAGTAAAAATAAATCGTAATTATAATTACGAGAAGAACATTTACAAGAAAAATTATAAAAAGACAACGGCTGTAATTTTGCAAGAATGAAGTTAAAATATTAAGAAGAAAATAGAAAACAAGAAAAAAAGGCTCAATTTTATGAGAATAAACTCAAAATAATGTGATTTTAGTAGCATAGAGATTAAATTACAAATATATATAATAACAAATATAAAAATACTCATAATATTATGAAAAACAAAACAAAATAACGTTGTAATTTTTGGAAAATGACATGTACCTGTATGTTGGGCAAGAAGTCATAATATAATGGGAATAAAGTCATAATATTACGAGATAATCTAAGTTGAAAGATTTGCAAAATTTAACTTAACTTGAGTTTTTTCTTGATATATAATTTCTTAGCAAATCTACATGTGTTGATTTAAAAAATATAAAAGTGGCCCTTGCATCCTTTTACATGGTCCTCGGTGGAAAAAGTTTGGACACCCCTGCTAGTGACTGGAGCGCTCTGCTGTTTTTGAGGATCGACGGCAATAGATCCTCTTTTGTGACAGATGCTGCTGCCAGCAACTCATACAGTGGTTTGTACAGATAAATAATACTACAAATTCTAATAATTGATAACCACTGAGCTACTGTTTATGGCAGAAGCATGCTGTCGTTTTTTTTTTTTTTTGAACCAACAACACCCCCTTTCATAACATATCCAGCTGTTCTTTCACAGTCATGGAAAAAACTCTGACTTTGGAAAATCTAGTTGTAACTTTGTGAGATCATTGTCTTAGTGGACCGAGTTTCTGACACCGAAGACTTTAAACTGTCCAAAGTCAGTCAATTCGGAATCAGACTTGGAACTGGTTTATCTGTTCTTCTGCGCTTTATGATATATTTGGTGACTCAAATCTTTTGCAGCCTCATGACGCTTGTGTATCTCCCTCCAGCATCACACCACCATGAAAATCAGCTTTAGCCTCAATCTCAGTCCAACATTTTGACCCAACGCTTTCACTGGCTCCTCTGCACACTGTACTGTGGGCCCTTTGGAGTCCGATTGTCTTCTTTGTCATTTGTAACACGTATTGATTGCCTTGAAGTACACTGCCCACCAGTGCTCAACCACCCCCTCTCTGCGTCCAATAAGGGCGGCGAATCATCCAAAACTCCTGACCTTGCAAGGCAGATGGACTCAGGAGAGAACACATGGTGGGAATGTCATCCCACAAATCCATCTTGTCGTGCTTCACGCTGATACCATTGTGGGTGGTTTAAAATAAATGTGAGGACAAAATAACGGGAGATTTAGGCTGCAGCTAGGAGGGTTTTAAGGGTTTAAGATGAACAGTGGAAACCCCTGAAGAGATAACCTCGGATGATACTATAGCAAAAGTTTTATCAAAACATGCTCTGTTTCTCAATATCAACTAAGACGGCGTTTGCTATTGTGGTTCAGTAACTCGGTCCAGACCGAAAATTTAAAGAAGATACTTTATCGTCTAATATGATGCTGTGGCCATCACGATTCGCCTCCATCCTCCTCTTTCCTCCGCCATCCTGGTAGCCTCCGCTAAGCTCGTACCAGTCCACTCCTTAACGTCTTTAAGCCACGATGTAGGAGGCCTGCCCTGTCCTCTTCTTCCATTGACTTTGCCGGAAATGATCACCTTCTCCAGTTCACATGGCAGAAGTAACGCACCATAAGCCATCTGGTTATCTTATTTAGCACCCAGATATCTGTCCTTCTCGCTGCACACGGTATCCGCAGAATTTCTCAGTAGCACCACATCTCGAAAGCATCCACCGATTGTCGTGGCATGGTCCATGACTCACTCCCATACCTGGCGATCGGTGAGACTTTTAGAGCAATACTAAACCTTCGGCTTTTCCAGATAGTGGCCGATCTCTGATCCTCCTGATCTCTTCTTCCTTGCCCTTACTATTAATGCACGGCCCCAAATACACAAAACTGTCAACCTATTTGATTACTTGGCCATCTTGCTCAAATGGCCTACGATTCACCCTGTTCTTATTGTATATTATATATTACTTGACGTCACTCAGAGTTGTGCCACAGGTCGTTGTGTTTGAGCTCAACTTGCCATCGCTTTTGTTATTATTATTACCTGTTGAACAAGTAGCGTCCTTCATTTTGGCGCATTACTTCAAGATGTGATTAACCAGCGGTCAATTCCTTACAGGCTTATCGTCTGCTTATTCTGTAGTGGAAATACAAGTCCAGTTAATGTTTTCCATATACCGTGGTGAACCGAACTGAACTGTACTGGTTGGCGGAGAGGTGGCTTAATTAGTCATTGGTCTCTCGGCTTTACCAGTTAGTGTACATGCACCCCATTTCGGCGCGTCACACGTTTTGTAATATGATTGACTTTCCCTGAAGGACTTGTGACACAAATCGCCTGGTGTCAGTTTAACAGACTCACAAAAGTAAACCTGTCTGAGACTGTATAGTTTAAATGTTGCAACCCACAGTGTGTCATTAACTCTCCCTGCCTACCTTTCAGTATGTTGCTACAGCTTCAGTGTAGACACCCTGCAGCTTGTACTGTGGTGAAAGAGCTGCTTGATTTTCCTACAAATGGCTGGGACAATTTAAATAGGGAAAAAAAAAGTGTTTTCATCATCAACATTTTGCAAACAAGGTGTCACCTGAAAGGCGCCATCTAATATAACCTCCCTTCAAGGATAATTGGAGTGTGCATGTTTTTCCAGCCACTCTGGTAATAATAAAGCCTTTCTTGTCACATTTTTCACACCTTCATTTTTTACTTGTATTTTTTTTTTATACTTGTTTATGCTAATTACGTTTAGAAAAACAGAAGACTAAAGTTGGGTCCGAGGAGATCCACACTAATTACATTAGAGCTGGAGGAAGATTGGCACGTGTGATGAAGTGATTCCCCGCCCACCAAGCTCAATAACTTAAAGCCCCAACCCAGTCGTTTATAAGATTGAGCTGTCGTCCGGGCATCATTCACGTTTAGGATACCGCTCCGCCCCGTCTCTACCTGAGGACCTCGCAAGGGATACAAAGTGATGGGTTTGACATTACTGAGCAGATGAGTCAGGCAGGTGTTTGAGAATACGATTTAATGCATTCAAACCAGAAACATTTTTTAAGAGTCCTCTTTATGGCTAAAAAAAAAAACATTGCAGTACAACGGAACTCGTACGCAACTGAGTTCGTACAATTCAAATTTTTTTAACCCCCCCCACATTTGAAATACTAGAGAACATTATATTATTTATTTATTTGTACAACCACTGTATAAGTTGCTGGCACCAGTATAACCCAAGCATGCACAACAGGGCTGCCAACCTTTAAGAAATTTTATGAGTAATAGTGAAAGTACTCCTGTTATTGTCAACATTATTTTGCGACCATTTTTTCATTAATGCAATGATAATCTAAAGCAGGGGTCACCAACGTTTTTCCTTGTGAGAGCTACTTTTTCAAAATGAAAATGGCCAAGAGCTACTCATTTTTGTAACATTTATTTTCAGAGCTTATTTTAAAGCCAAACAAAGCGAATATGCTTGTTTTACCAGAACATGAACAAAATGCTGGTGTCCACAACTCACATTTTGTATTTGAGGATGCATTTCTTTCTACTGTCCTTTCATTATTAAATGAAAACCTGAATGAAAAGCAGGCTTGCAGGCTCCTCATGTGGTCATGGGGGGGGCTACCTGGTGCCCGCGGGCACCACGTTGGTGACCCCTGGGTTAAGGAATATTTAGTCACCAACTGCAATTCCACTTGTAATGTAAGATATTTTTTATGACACCCTTATTTTGTCTGTACAATTAGACAGCTCTCGCTCTCTGCATCTTGGAATCCAAACCTTACGCCATTCATGACAAGTTGCACGAGAAGAAACAGAGTTATGTGTGATGCGACAAACACATGTGATGTGCCTTTTCACTGTTATGTCAGTTTATCTATCTATCTATCTAAAAATGGCGCTATACAGAATAGATTTTGGCACTCTACCAGCTTCCATTTTTCACTGACCTTCTTTAAACTGTCAGATTTTATTATTCTGTGTGAGAGCAGGAACCCTAACATTTTTTATAGAATATCTAAGCCAAGAGGGCTAAGGTATTCATATTTAATCGTTCTGCCACTGTATTACAGCAAGAACCCTTGTTGTTTTGAATAATCGCTGTCTGAGCAGAGCTGAAGTCAAAGGTCATTTCATGTGTTGCGAGTATTATTGTCCTATGACCAAAACAACAACAACAATTTATAGAATTGACAAGGTCTGCTGGCTGTCAGCTCTCACCAACAAGCAGAGCTGATGTCTTTGTGACAGTCACGATTTCCAGTGGAGTGCCACTCTCACCACTGTACACGCTTTCAACAGCATCACATTGAAAAGGGTGTGTGCTTGTTTGCTTGTGTGTGTTTGTTTGCCTGTGTTTGCTTCAGGGAGGGGAAGGAGGAGGAGGAGGAAGAAGGGTACGTTGAGGAACCTTGCAGTTTGCAGCTGTCACAATGAAATGTCAATATTTATGACACGTTTGCTGTAGTATGTGTGTGTGTGTGTTTTGTGAACTCTCTCTACTCCCTTCCCACAGACATCTGCTGCGGATAGTTTAGAATTCATGAGACGAGAGACAACAAAGCATGTAAAAATTTGATGTAAACAACTACAGTAAAAAAAAAATGCCCCTGAGGTCCTGCAATTCATAATATGACTCAAAAGTGGTGTGATGTGCGATGGTGCACATTGCAACATCAGAAAGCAACTACAACCAACCAACCAGGAGTTCGGTCTCAATGTAAAAAGACTGGCCTCCCAAGTACAAGGAGTTATCACAAAGGTCTGAGGTTGTACAATGCAAAATTATCGGAATGCTTCTGAAGTCGCACAAAAATTAAGTATACACTGCGATGCTTGAGGACAAGAAATATACACATCTTCCCCCTACCCGATCAGAACAACATCGCTACAACGATCAAAACAATATTACAGTATAATTAACACAACCTAATATACACCAGAATATCAGCTGTTTTCAGTCTTTATGTAAATAAAGACCCCTCCAAAGCAATACAGTGAAAGTCAAATGCCCTTGAAGTTGTAAAATGATTCATTTGATGACAAACATGTCTCTAATGTCACACAAAAGTTGATTACAACTGCATAACTACAGTATGGAGACTTGGGCAAAATGTCATGACACATTAAAAAAAATGACAGCCATGGAACCAGAAATGGAAGTAATTGTGACATAGAAACGCGGTAGACGTCTGTCTTGGCTGCTCGGTACTATACGGCTACATCCAGTGTACTACTATCTCTTATAAAAACTAGATGAAGCAATTTCAGTAGAAATGCGGAACTGAAATGTAGATATATCCCAGAAATTCGTTGAAATCTATTCACCAACTGAAGATCGAACCAGCAACCATAAGGCTGGAGACAACCACTCTATGACCTGAGCCATGTCACCGTGCACTGAATAAGCAGAATGTTACATGTAATGTTAAATGTTAAATGGATTTTCACCAACAGGGGGCAACATCGAAATTTGTCCATTTGTTTTCAATGGAGGAAAATGTCACAGAAAATATTGAATCACGGAAACTATGGGATTTTTTTTAAGAAAGGTCCTGATAAATAGCCTACATGTCCTGAATGAACTCAATATTTTGATGTTGCAATGGTTGGAAGCGGTTGAGAAATGTGGGAGTAGTTTCGTAAAAAAAAAAGGAAAAGGATTACACAAGGGCGAACCAGCAACCACTGTGTTGGGAGACAACCAATCTCCCCCCTGAGCCAAGTCACCCTGTAGAATAAGTGGAATATTACCCTAATGGAAAATGATGATGTTTTCAGTAGGGGGCACCGAGAAGAAGTTGAGGAATAAACAGATGAAAAACGGTGTACAATTTCATAGAAGCATTCACACAATAATAGAAGTAGCAGAATATAATGTACTCCAGCATATCAGCTGTGTTCCGTCCTTATGAAAAGAGACTCGCTGCCCAAGTACATAGTCATCACATGTTATTGTCTTTACAGTTTAAAATCAACAGCACTTATTTCCACTTGTGTGTCAGGTACATAAACACATTGTCTGTACTGTAATGATGGCCATATTTTGACACTGGCACAGATGAATCATGTCCTATGGGAAAACTAGTTGGCGTTGGTGTCAATATGGCTTTAGTCTATCATTAGTTTTTCTTCTATTGGACGTCATGTTTCGGATTGATCTAATATGGCTTCCCTTGTAAGACTTTAAATGTTAGGTTTTGATTTATATTCAGTATACATCTAAACTGTTTTTTGGACAGCCTTGGGCGTACTTCAGGGTGCTTTCTTTTTGTGTTGTTTGGGCTCCCTGACTGGGCTCCAGCATGCTGTGTGTGTGCTGACTCAGTTGGGCCCATAACAAAATATGGCAAACTCAATTCTCGCCAATAGAACTGATAGAATTTTTAATCGGGTGCCAACAACATGAATGGAAGCACAAACATGACATCCCGGAGCTCACTTTCAGGTAGAGGAGATGTTCCCTGCTCGTTATTTCTGCCTCTCAGGATGCAGGAACATCATTTTCTTTTTTTCTTTTTTACACTTTTACATCTGCCACGACTATACTTGAGGCCATGTTTTGAATTATACACTCAACTCCTCCCTTTCCCAGGCAGTTCTTCCCTTGTTACGCCTAGTGATTAAAACATCATCACATCTTAAATCAGGTCCTCATTAGCTTAAGTGTTGATTTAACAACTGAGCATGCTCTGCAAACGCAAACATGCAGGGTTTTAACAAATGAGAGGCATGAAATTAATTGTCAAAAGGATTAAATAAGCATAACAAATACAAAGTATCACAAGTGGAATATGTTTCACAAAGTGCCTAGAGCGGGACAACGTTCTCACAGAGAAAGCAGAGAAGAGGAATCGGGAAATGAACAAATATGGAGGGAAAAGAATAGACCAAGTTTTCTCCTTGGTGGTGTTGGTAACTCGCTCCAAATTAATTTTTTTTTAAATATAAGAATACCCCCACCAACTACCATATGTTAAACTGCATAAAAGTTGTCGTAAATTTTTGTTTGACATGTTAAAAGTAACTGCTGTTAATGCCTGTCAAACACAGCTGTTAGTAGTACGTACACACACACACACACACACACACACACACACACACACAAGCAGTGTCTGAGAAGCAATCAACAATTTGCAGCCATGCAGTTGTCACGAAAGGCTATCAATGATCGCTAACGTTAGCAGCTAAACTTTGCCAAATCGCTATTATTAGTTGACAATAAGCCTAACTAGTACGTGTGTGTTTCATCAGCGTACTCAAAGCAGGAAGAAGCGGGATATAACGCTAGCACAATTTTTGAATGTTGTTTGAATGTTGTCGCCGTAGAGGCAACTGGGGGAACCCGCTGCATACCATCCCTCGTTTATCGCGGTTAATTTGGGTTTCAGACCCAACCGTGCTAAGTGAATTTCCGCATAGTACGACTCCTTATTTATAAATGAAATATTTTTGTTGTTAGAGCATACAAAACCTGTTTACAACCTTCTAAATTGAATTATTAGAGCCCTGTGGACAACAAATAACACCCCTATAGTCACCGTTACACATGTATTATCCAAAATAGCAGACATATTAACAGAAAATTCAACATATAAACTCACACATTACCATTAGGAGAGTCCCTTTTTGTACTTCCAGTGCTGTACAGTACCTCCTGGGGTGGCTATTGGCTCATCATTGTAACATTACTGACTGCATATCATCACTTCTCTGAATGAGTCTTCTGAAGGTCTTCTATTTGTATTTTTCTTCATTTAGCCATTTTTATGCTTTAAAATGCTTAATTTAGGTAAAAAGTATGTAAACTTTGCTTACATGGATTTTTTTTTTTTTTTTTACTGATAGGCCATGTTCAACCACAAAACAGCAGGAGTTATTAATTAATACATTTTTGCAAAAACGTAATAGAGTGAAACTTGTAAAATTTGAAACGCAAAGTGCCGAGGGATTACTGCTCACGCAACAATTTGTAGTGCCTGTTTCATTTTTCTGCTAGTCTCAATAAAAAAACCTGTTAACGTTAACCTCATATACACAACTATACAACTACTTACATTAGTAAATACATTTTAAAGCGTATTTAGGAAATTTATACGGCTCTTCAGCGCTGCTCTTTCCCTTCAATAAGTCCTCTTAGGGATATCTGTTTTCAATATAGCTTCTGCTGATTCCTTTCTGTCTGGAGACAGGAATGCAATAGCGAGAGAACACTCCATCGAGCACTGGAAAGTGAATTCTTCGTTTGCTCATTTGTAGACTGCAGGGATCAATTGATTGTGCTTCATTCCTCAGATGCAATATATATTATTTACATTCAACAAAAATATCTAAAACCCTTTTTTTCTTTCATCAGCAGAACTCAAAAAATTAAAACTTCTTAGATGTACACAACAAAAGGCCCATTCCTCTCAAATATTGTTCACAAATCTGTGTTAGTGAGCGCTTCTCCTTTGCCGAGATAATCCATTCACTTCACAGGTGTGGCATATCAAGATGCTGCAGGTGTGCCTTAGACTGGCCACAGTAAAAGGCCGGTCTCCAGGTGATCCCATGAGAAACAAACCAAAAACGTTATGCGCAGGGGTGATTATAACCTTAGCTACCTCACGTATACAAGGTTGTTATTAAAGATTCTTGTTTTGATGTGGAGCAACAATGGCTGGGAGTTTGAAGACGATAAAAATCATATGTAGGATAGCAAGTAGAGCTTGAGAAGAACTCTTGCTGATTTTACCTTTCAACTGTAAACATTGGTATAATAGAAAGAATGAGAGGGACACCCTTAACAACAAAAAAGAGCTAAAAAGTCTGCACCAAATTATGTGGAAAATGTGGAAAATACTCAGGAGTATGAGAACCACCGAAAAGAATGTGATGTGGGTGACAGGGAGTACTCAAGTCAAGTACTCTCAACTGTTAACATTTCTGCAACGTTAATTCTCAAATCTCACACAGTGCTCCAGAATATTTTCAAGGAACCTCTCAGAATTGTTTGACAAAGGCGACGTGTTCACTGCAGTTACTTGACTTGCACTCTCGCTGTTCCGCCTTTTGTTGCCAGATGGGCAATTAAGAATATGCGCACGGCGAGTGCCGGGTGCAACACGGTCGCATGTGGAGAGGCTACCTGCAAAAAAATAATCTCTCTCAAGGTCCAATTAGATAAACTTTGCACCAGTTAACAGTGGAGCAGCTGACATCTCGTCATTGTGGATTTGAAACGCAATAAGAAGATATGAGACATGTTGTTAGGATAATGCTAACGAAATCATTATGCTCTGAATATAAGACCACCCCAAAAAGACAGAAAAACAAAAAAAAAGAAACACGTCTTCAAAATCACTTAAATAAGAAGCTTTTTTTAAAAAAAAGTAAGAGTACAGTAATCCCTCATTGATCGCGGTTAATTGGTTTCAGACTCGACCATGATATGTGAATTTCCCTTAAGTAGTATTCCTTATTTAGAATTAGAATATTTTCACTGTTGGAGCATAAAAAACCTGTTTACTACCTTCTAAATATGTTAAACATTATTAGAGCCCTCTAGACATGAAATAGCACCCCTATAGTCACCCTTACACTTGTAGTACCCAATATAGTATATAGACATATATAGTATATAGTATAGACATTCTATTCCATTTTTCTTCGGCTTATCCGGGTTCGGTTCGCTTGGACAGCAGCCTCAGTAGGGAAGCCCAGACTTCCCGGTCTGTGGCCACCTCTTCCAGTTCTATCGGGAGAACACCAAGACGTTCCCAGGCCAGCTGTGAGACATAATCCCTACAGTGTGTCCTAGGTTTTCCCTGGAGCCTCCTCTTGGCTGGGCATGCCCAGAAGACGTCACCAGGGAGGCATCCAGGAGATATCGGACTAGATGCCTGAGCAACCTCAACAGGCTCTTCTCTATGTAAAGGCCAAAAGGGGGACCACCACCCCAGTCTGCCAATCCAGAGGTACTATTCTCGACTTCAATGTAATGTTGAAGAGGCGCGTCAACCACAATAGTCCCACAACATGCCACATCCCACACCTTGAGGAATTCAGGACGAAACTCGTGGAGGTGAGAGTTAAAGACTCGAGAAATGGGAGACGTTCCCAGAACACCCTCACTCCACGTTGGCATCCCAATGGCATCAATGGCACAATGGCAACCCTTCCATTTTTTAGAATGCCCTCTCCAACCAGTTTAGCTAATAGTTATTTTCATTTTATTCCTCCTGTCAACAGCCAGGTGGACGACAAGCATACGCAGGCGCTGCAGCAGATAATCGCAGATAACAAAGTAAAAATTAACATAAGCTGTTCTGCCTCAAAGAACTGTTTCCGTGGGGATTCATCCCATCCTGCCGTTGTCGCTTGTTTGCAATTGAGTGCACGTGATTGGCTTAGCCTGTGTTATCTTGGCTTTTTGCAACAAAAAAAAAATGGCTCCCATTTCACTTCCCTGTTGATAGCAGCTGCCTCTCTGATGGCTCTTCAGTTAGAGGATGTGCCCCAGCTCTGGTGCAGCGACCTCTCGTTAGTGCGAGGCCCCCGCTACCAATCCCCCCCCTCCCCGCGCACCTGTCTGTGCTGGTAGGCAGCCAGGGTGCTTGTGCATTTAGCATGACTTATGTCACTTCAGGAAACGCGAGCGGCATAAGAGATCACGCCGATGACTAATGCTGTTTACAAATGAGCTTCAGTCACCGTGCATCTGGCCGTTAAACATTTAAGTGGAAATATAATGGGAAAAAAAAAAAAAATCAAAACAAAAAACAAGTTTGAAATTAAAATGCAGGGCAGCTGCATGTGTGTTTTTTAGATAAGTGCCAAAATGGGATTTGATGTAATTAAAAGATTTGTAAATGGGAAAGTTACAGAATAACAACACATTCAGGTAAAGTGACTCATAATGAAAATTCCAATTCAGAGTAGCTGTGAGATAAAACCAAAATCCTTTTTAATTGATATAATTGCACATTGTTATGCTGAAACAGTCACATAATGTCCACATGTTACGCACAGAAACAAAACTAGCATCTTTATCCTAAAATATAATATGTGTTGTCTAGGCAGTTTTATTAGCTCATTCAGTTCGGTGCAGTTCTTTTTTTTTGGTTTGTTTTGACAAATGTTGAAAACCATTTGAACAAAAACACTTCAGTACCATCACTTTCGTAAGAAGACTGTGTTTATTGGATATACTCGATGTAATTAGCATTGATTACAACCTGGTCTGCATGGAAATTGGTGTAAAGTAGTGCTTCTCAAAAATGTATTGAGTCAGAGCTTGTCTTACTGTCACTCACACAGGCCAATGACCTGTAAAGATGCTACCATGTTATTAGCATCTCTCGTTTCTAGCATAATCAACTATAATGCTCAACTAAAGCACTTTGCCATGTTTTGTTTACTTTTGACTGGAACATTTAGAGGTTGCACCTCGGAAGTTCCTAGTGGGATATTTCCCATGTTCAGTCAGGACGTATACTAGGTGTATACTACTCTTGCATGCATGATTAGGTAGTAGCGGTACGTGAGAATACTTATGTTAATGGAGCGACCTCAAAAGTAAGGCATTACTTCAAAAAATAAGTTCTGGTCTGTTTAAGCTCTAGCAGTTGGCCCGCCCTATTACTCACAAAGCCTTCCCTGAATGAGTTTGTTTTTCATTAGAGGAGCAGAGAGGCAAAAACGGTGCCATCTTTACTCATCTGCGCTTCACACCTCCCTTGACCCCGCTGCGAGAAACGAATCCTCGTGAGTGATGAACCCGCCGGCTATTTGGACATCTGTCTTCTACCTGTGCGTCGCTGTGGCAAGGAAAGGTCCGGCTACAATGTCACAGGCTCCCGCGACAACTTGTATTAACACCAGGTAGAGACATCTCCGCGGCCCGAACCTCGGAGATCAGCCATTAGTGGGCTGTCAGTCTTGTGAGGGGCCAGATGGGAGGATGATTCAGGTAAAGGTGTGATAATTACAGCTGGATTGACCATCTACAACTGGATTGTGCTTTGGCTCAATGGTTCAATTTTACAACAGCCAGTTAGCCGAGGTGTGCACTCAAGTCACGCGACTTGGACTCGAGTCACAATTTTGATTGCTTTGGGCTTGACAATATCACCTAAGACTTTGACATCAACGACTCAGGACTTGACTCGGACTTTAGTCTGATAGCTTGAAAATACTTGAGCTTTTCAGTGAGTGTGTTGAGTAAAATGTGTCCCCATTCAAAGTATTCAACTAACATGATCGTGATGTCATTTCCAGCAAGACAACACATTTTCCCACAGGATCTGCCTCAGTGAATGTGTTTCTGTGCACTGACGAAATCCTCAAACTAAGGCTATATGACTTCAGACTTTACTTGACCTGTCTTGTCTTGTCTTGACTTGAGTCTCTTGACTTGCACTTGGACTCGCTAGGTTTGGGTACCGAGCCTCCAGCATTGATGGGAACCGGGACTAACATCCCGATCCTCCAGGGATTGTTCAACTTTTTAATTACAATTCGTAGTTTAGACGCCCTGTCCGCCGACCAGAAGCTGAACTTCATAAAACAAAAGAGCAGTCGGTTCAGTGTGGAAGTGGTAAGTTTTTGTCTTCTTGCTTTGTCTTTCTTCTCCACTCCATTTGAAACCCTTTCTTAACTTTAGAATAAATAAACTGGAGGCTAACTAGTAAGTTTGCTTGCATGCTATGCTTAAAATCCGTCTCTGGCCGTCTCTTGTTTCCCTGCAGAGACCTCGTAGCCTGTGCATTAGCATTGTGGTATAAACAAAGAATAATAGTGTAAAGTAATAGTGTAAAAGTGATTATAGGGGTGTGATTCCACATCTACAGGGCTCTAATGATGGTAAAATGCATTTAGAAAGTCATAAACAGGTTTTCTTTGCTCTAACAAGGAAAATATTTCACTTATTAATATTGAATCCTACTTCACTTATCCCGGTCAGGTCTGGATCCAAATTAACAGCGATAAACAAGGGATAGCTATACACTTTAACTCATTTGTCCAACATAATTTATTTTATTTCAAGATGTGTAGCGAAGCTTTTTTTTACATGGCTGTCCTCTGTGAAGTGGTGGGCATATACAGAGGTGGTATCATATTGACGCCGTGAAAACCCATAGCTTCAAAAGAACATTTTTGAGCACCTCTTCTTTCAGTAAGTGGAGCAAACACGTGACGGAGATGATAGCTTTTTGTCATCTCGTTTGGTGCTCATATTGCTGTTACAACCTCGTTAAAAAGTCAATTTTGTATACTTTGGGACCTTCAAAGTTATCAACAAAAGACAATTTTGACACATGTTGTGCTTATTTCACTCTCTACCAACCCTTCCTGTTTACATTCTTTCATCTGACGCTGACCAATAAGAGTGTTTTGGTTCGCTTAGAAAGAAACTAAACCCCTCAACTTATTTGTACCACACAGTGTGAAAGCATGCTAATATACATCACTTCAAACAACAGCCACCTGCATGGATGTCTCAAAACATGAGCTGTAAACTTAGCGAAGACGATCTGATGAGGAGATAATTGCAACGCAGAGCCCACATCCCTTTAAGCAACATGTCTGCCACCGCATATTGGCATTTAATACGTTTTAATTCCTCTCAAACACGCTTCAAAGCACTAGGAAACATACACTGTCAAAATTAGGACTGACTGGATCTGCAAGGCAGCATATGGCTCGTTAATTCACCTAACAAGAAGCGATTAAAGAATTTGATGCACGTGAATTAGCTTTGAGCATAGTTTGCACAGGAAACTTGGCACGGATGATATACGGGTATTTGAAAAACTTTAGGGCACAGCAACGTTTGGTTAGAAGTCACTGGTGAAGTAAAGTTGGTGAGTTGGTTTTGTAGGACATAAGACAAAGTATTCTTCTTATTTAATACATAAACCACTTACTTTGGTTGTACTTGAAAGACCTATGAGAACTCATTTCACGAGAGTGCCTTGGACATGACCATGGTTTTAGTTTATTTGGATCAGTTACATCAATCAACATCACATGATTACAGTTGCACAATTCCGCATGTTCGAAAAGGAGCCGGAAGAATCTTATTTAATCATATCCCTTCTCTATGCCTCAGCAATTTATAGGACTCTGGGAGGGGGCACACACAGTGATCCAGCAACAAGGACACGCTGCAGCTTACTTAAATAGTGCTGATTACTAATCACCGACAGGTGCGATCCCCGCGCCCCCTCCTGGTAAGTAAAGGTGCTGCCTGAGGTGCAAAACAGGACTTGCAAAATACACAATAAACAGGAAATAATACAAAAACAACACTGTCCAAACTGTCCAAACACAAACTGTTGTACGACAAAATATATACAATAAAATAAGTAAATATGTAGATAGAAAATAAAATAAATGTAGTAAATAATACATTTATTTAAATTAAAGAGACATCCATCCATCCATCTATTTTCAATGCCGCTTATCCTCACTAGGGTCACGGCGGTATGCTGGAGCCTATACTGTGTAATGTATGGATAAATCCAAGAATTAGTTATTAAATGATGATAACTACATATACTCTATTGATTAATATCATTGAAGTTAGCATACAGCATCTCTTACCACTTTGCACTTTGAATTTCTCGGCTTCAACAATATAAAAAAAAATAAATAATAATGAATAATAATTGTCCTGGTTGAATACAACCTGATTAGTCAAAAAATGCAATTTAAGCAAATTGTACATATTTTTTGCCTAAGCATGATACGTAGTATTCTACACTGGTCACTACGTGTCTGTAATGTTACATTGATAAGACTAAATTGTTTATCGTCAGATTTAATGTTGCTGTTGTATTGTTCTGTATCGTAAAAGTAGTTAAAGTAGTTGCTGCTAATATTTGAAAATCATTTAATGTTGTCGTTTATGGTCAGTGCAGTACAAAAAAATTCCAATTGCACTAGTAAAATTATCCAATGAAAAAAATGCCTATCTCTACTTCATGAAGATTTTTTTAAAGTTATTAGAGGATTAACCCCAAATATAAGACTACCCTGAATATAACACGATCTGTCATGTCTGAGTATGGAGCAACGAGGGCAGATCCCAAAATTCAGAGGTAAAGCCAGGGAATGCAGGAACAAAAAACTACTGTGCACAAAAAATTATTCAATGAAGCACCGCGACAAAATGTAAAACTAGAAACAGAAGAGAAACTAAGCACTACCTGTAAGTCAGGCAGGCTAGTGGGCTAGGAGGAAGGTGTTTTGAACAAAAAAAGCAAATGACTAGCTAACTAGGAGTGTTGGGAGATGAGGAAGCTGTAAAGTGGCGTCCAGAATTGGGCAATACTTCAAGACATTCCTGCAGAATCTGAGTTGCATAAAAAGGAATTGCTGATGGACTGCAGCTGGTGCCATTTAGTAGCTCCGCCTGACTCAAGGAGGGCCAATATCTGCAAAATCTACAAAAAAAACAAAAGAGCAGTGGGAAGCTTGAAACAACAAGATTGACAAACAATACAAAACAACATTAAGACCAAAAACAACAAGCATCACAGCGGACCGGGACAGTATTCCCCCCCCTCCAAAACTCAACAGACACCACCTGGCGGACTACCAAGCTTGTTGGGGAATTTGTCATAGAAATTGGAAAGGAGGGAGGGATCGAGCGACCAAGAGACCCAAGAGTGATCCTTGGGACTGTAACCCTCGCAGTCACTAAGATACTGCACACCCCTGCCCTGCCTCCTGGTGTCCAAGTTGGTCTTAGCCATAAAGGCAGTCCGTCAACCAAGCGAGGAAGGGGGGAGGCACTGGCAGAGAACTGAAGTCACTGGATGTCGTGCCTGACCCGATGGACCCGGTGAAGAAATGTGGCCACACACATCACTGAAGACCTGGACTCCTGGGAGGGAAATAATGGAAGCTGGAAGCTGTGGACCATGTGGAAAGGAGAGAGGCCAGTGGAAGTACACACCAGGGTATTATGGGCATATATGTACTTATTCATTTTCTTGTGTTTTCTTTCTTTTTTTGGGAGAATGAACAAAACAAGAATTTCATTGCATAGCAGAACTACCTGTTTTACTATGCATATGACAATAAAACTCTTGAACCTCGAATCTTGAATATTCCACCCAGGGAAGATTGCAAGACCAGGACGTTGGACTGAGTATGTTAGCCCGAAGAAAGACAAAATCCCCAGAAGTGCTGCAAAGGAGAAATGCTGTGCATCTGGCTCCGGGATGGCAGGCAATTGGAACAATGGGCCCAGGTCAAGACCAAAGGACACAGGGCACGGAGGACGAATAGTCAACCTGGAGGACAACCCGCAGGGGATGTTGTGTCCTTAATAGCCCCAGGCACTCGCTTCTTTCCCTCCCACTGGAAGCCACCCAGGATGCGGGACTGGGGCAGGATGGTCTCAGGGGAGGAGTTCTCAACAGTCATCAACATGGGGTGCATACGAAGAGCACGTCAGGTTTGCCATTGAGTTAGCAAGGGCGATAGATGAGCGAGAAGTCAAATCTGGTGAGAAACAGGGCACATCGGTCCTGGTGAAGAATGCCAGACTGGCCCCAGGGGACCAAGCAAAAAGAACATTAGAGCATGTAAGCTTGTTCAAATGCTCGGCTACTTTACGAAAATCCAGAATAAAGTGCTGGTAAAACTTGGCGAAACCAAGGAACCTCTGCAAAAACTTCCTAGATGTAAGAGTGGACGAATCAACCACTGCCTGGATGTCGTCAGGGTCAGGTTGCCCCTTCTCCACAATAAACCCCAAGAAAGACAAAGTCTCTGGAGGACAAGACGGACGTGTTGGAGGTGTTGTTTGGTAGAAGAAGAAAAAATAAGAATGTCATCTGAGCAAACAAAAACAAAACGACCAATCATGTCATGAAGGACGTCACTGATCAAACACTGGAAGACAGCAGGGGCGTTCGTCAGTTCACAGGGCATGACGCAATATTGTAAATGCCCTAAGGGGTTGTTACAGGCGGTCTTCCATTCGTCCCCTTTACGGATACAAATAAAGTGGTAAGCATTGTGGAAATGGAATTTGGAGAAAATGGTGACATTGTCAAGCAGTGTAAAGGCAGAATCAAGGAGAGGCAGGGGGCATTTATTTCTGACTGTGATCATATTGAGTGTCTGAAAATACAGGGACGAAGGAGCCATCCTTCTTTTTAACATAAAAACCCACTGCCAAGGGAGAAGAGGAAGGGTGAATGTGTCCAGCGGCAGGAGAGGTGGAGACATCCTCCTCTGTTTGGGTTGGGAAAGCTTGTAAAGCCGCAAGAAGAGGAGCGGCGAACTGGGCAAAACATCTATAGTGCAGACATAGAGACGGTGGTGAGGAAGTGACATGGTGCGGACCTTGCAAACTGGGAGAGGAACCAGGGAGAGGTCCGGTGAAACAGGTGAACAACAATTAGAAAGACAGAGTAAATGGCAGAATGTACTCCAATTATTAATATTAAATGTAGAAGAGTCAATAAATGGACTACGGTGGTGAAGACAAGGAAGTCCCAGGACAACAAGAGCAGAACGGGAAGGCATAACAAAAATACTAAAGGACTCATGGTGGTGACCAGAAAGTATAGAGGGAAATTATGTGTGTTTGATGCGTTACGGTAGCCAGGTGGCGCTCGTGGCATGAATGAACCTTCCTACATCGAGCTACATACACAGTAGGAATACTGGGTTCCTCGACTAAGCCACTTTTGATTAAGTTCTCATCTGCACCAGAGTCAACAAGAGAATGAGAGGGTCCGGTGGCAGGCTTGTGGGCTGAGGAGGTTCCACCCCCTGCTGACGGTTGCGCTCCCGCATACGATTGTCCAGCCGGATAGAGAGAGAGAGATCGGCTTCTCAAGGGCCTCATCCCTGGCTGCCTGCTCCATAACTCCTTTTCGTCCCAGCCACTCGCAACTGCCAAGACGCGAAAAGTGATAGAGTGGGTCACCACCGAGCCTGTGCCTTGGCACACTGCCAATAGGTTTAGCCTATCCTCCTGTTCCCAAACACGCTTTGTTCCTCAATGAACAGCGGTAATCTACCATGGCCCATTTAGAGGCGTGTCCAGTGATATACGCCACCGTGGTGGTCAGTTGAATAGGTATGAGTGGTGTTGGTTAAACACGAGGAGGCCTTGATGTAAGACAGTCTGCACTCTCCAAAGTCGCTCTCATACTGTACGTAGTAGGGTGCGGGATGTTGGGCTCCCGTGGGAGGGGAGCGTTCCAATCTTTTCTGTCCTCATTCCGTAGTGTCGTGTGCATCCATTACATGTTCCGGGGAGCTCAGATTACTTCTACCCAGCCTGTTTAACTTGCCTATGTGCAATAGCTGCAGTTTGTTTGCATTTTCGCTATAAAATTATTTTCATTTGATTTCATACAAACCCTTTGAATTGCCACATTATTTTAACTGACAGCGTATATGTCTTTGTACAAATAAAGGTCAATGCAATATTTGGTATATCCAATGAAACCTATCCAAATGTTTCCATCAGTATTGGTGCTTTCTGTGTACTAGTCCATTACAATGCATTGTGGGTAAATGCTATGTATTATTTATGAACAACCTGCCTCATATAATTTATAGACCCTTTCCATGCCTCTTATTTTATTATGCATTTGCTTTCTTGCTTTCTCTAAATATGAACACGTAGCAGCCATGTGCGGTGATGGATAGTCCACTCTTGAAAAACATTCGCTGGCTAGACATTTATAAGACATTACATTTTTGCACCCCCAAAAATGTGCAGCATAGTTTTGTTTTTAGATCTTTATGTCAATCAACCATCAAGTGTTGTCAAAGCTGACGCTACAGCTAATGTGAAGTAAACCATCTGTAAATAAATATGATTCTGTATCATTCAGCATAAGATCCAAATGTGTCCTGAAACTCCCATGCATCTAACTTGAAATGCAGATTCAGAAGAATACGGATGATAAATAGACATACTATGAAACGTCAGGACGTCAATGATCCCTGGAATTTTATACAGCCACGACAGCAAAGGAAAATTGTCATGCGTCAATGCCATTTCCAAGCTAACGACTCTGTAATGGCACCATTTATCCATTTAGCCTCATTGGGTTTAATGCCGTGCTGGACTTGCCAGGTTTGTCGGCCAGCTTCAGACAAGTGGACTGTTGAGGTTACATAAGCGCAGTGGCTGTAGAAAAGTGCAAAAGATCAAGGCACAAAGTTATTGTCTTATGCTGTCAAATTGGCTTTTTATTATCTTGGAGCATTTCATTAAATATTTGAGTTAGTTGGAGATTTTTTAACTGTTGGTGTATGAAGTAATAATGAGAATAAAATACAACAACTATAGTAGCAAAATCTAAAAACAATATTATTATTAGAAAAGTATGATAAAATTATTACTAATATGTTAACATCTACAGTATCTACAGAACTACAGTATATCGTTAAATGCTTTTTCCCGTGTATTTTTCATTCTTAAAAATGCACAGAATAAAAAATGTGGTGTAGGCTTTCATTCAAAAGCAATCTTTTAAACCAGGGGTGTCTAGATAGGACTAGTTAATGCTAAGAAGTTGTTTATATTAAAAAAAATGTGACAAAGGTTAAAAAGTGTATTATTAGTATGAGGTTTTTTTTTTTTTCATTTTTCAAATATTTTAACTTTATTTTGTTTGTTTTTCACAATATTCAGATTTTTTTTTTTTTAATATTTCAACTGTATGCTACTAAAAGGACATTACTTTTCCATTCATTTTATTGTCATAACATTGTGACATTTTTCTCATTAGAATACAACTTTTTTTCTCTTACTATTTTGGCTTTATTTACATAAAATTACAGTTGTTTTTTTCTTTTACGCTGTGGTTTAAAAAAAAAATTCCAACCATTTGAACTTTTTTCTTGTACGAACTTAACGTTCATAACGTTAAGTTATTATTTCAACTTCATGCTGTTAAGATGCCATTATTTTTCAGAGACATTATTCTTTTAATATTTTGACTTTATTCTTGTAAAATTATTGCTGATTTTTCCATTATTTGTGGTGCTGTTTATTTTTTTTTAGTTTTCTTCTTAATTTATTATTAAAATACAAAAAGAGTCATGCGCCTCAAATGGCCTCCAGGCCACACTTTGCACACCCCTGTTTAAACAGTTAAATAGTTTAAAATGGTAGAATAATTTTAGATGTTTCATAAGTATCTTAATTATGTAAAATATATATTACATCTATATATTTTTTTAAACTATTTATAGAAATCAATTAATAAAAATATTTGAACTCCAAAGGGATCTTTAAGACACAGAAGTGCTTTTTATAAATATTTATTGCATTGAAAATGCTTAAAAATAATTATGCAGAGTGAAAAAATATGTTGTAGACAATACATTTCATGGGCACAAAATAAATAAATAAAATATATAAATAATATTACTTAAAACCATTTACTGTGGAATGCTTTCTAATGATTAGGAATGACCACTTCTCTAAGAATGCAGTGCTTGGAATGGAGTGCAGCCTGCATGCCAAATGAATCTACAGTTAACACATCAGCCACTAACTACAAGTTTTAATTAAAAAAAAAGGGTACTTTCAAACGGCCAAATGCTTGCAACTGCCGCTGCAAAGACTCTGTCGGCCGGCACAGATGGTGGGAATGAAAAAGAAAACTTCACTTTACAAATGACTGCATCAATCACCTTAAACGTCCCGTCATTAAAAATAATCTTGTGCATTTAAAAGCGGAAGATAACACAGGGATGTAACGCTTGGATAGCGGGAGGGGGATA
Source organism: Dunckerocampus dactyliophorus (assembly GCF_027744805.1). Classification (NCBI taxonomy): domain Eukaryota; kingdom Metazoa; phylum Chordata; class Actinopteri; order Syngnathiformes; family Syngnathidae; genus Dunckerocampus; species Dunckerocampus dactyliophorus. Next base: position 16,611,454 of record NC_072835.1, on the reverse strand, counting down.
TAAAAGTGATGAAAAACTACTCACTTGCTCAGCCCCTTTGAAGGCGAATGCTCAGTTCTATTATATTTAACATGAGATGCAAATTGTAACACTTTATTCCTCGCCTGAATATAATATTATGTAAGGGTTCAAGAAAACACCCGAGAAGTGAAACAGTCTCAGCTATACGGAGGCAGTGGGAGGCGTTCTGATCTCTGAGCTGTGCTTGTGCATGAGAGAGAAGTAAAGTCAAAGAAATGCAACATGGATGCAGTTTAAGCTTAGATTTGTAGTGCGTGTGGGTAGTTGGGTTATAGTGGATAGCGTTCATTTGGTTTCAAGGGTTGAGGTGACAAGAGAACATTTTTTGTTGATGTAGAAATCTCCTTACAAACATCCAATGTCTGTGGGAATGTTTCTAGTTGGAGTTCATGGGCTTCGGGTCAAGACTCTCCATTACTTCATTCACATTTAACACCAAAATTATCGATACCCTGGCCAAATTTTGAGTTACACTGGTTATCTTTTGTGGGCTGTTTCATTGTTGAAAGACTTTTTACTTGTTTTACTTTAATATTTATTAGGGCTGTCAAAAATAGCGTGTTAAATAAATGGGATTATAGGTATATCAATGTACAGTAATCCCTCTTTTATCCCCGTTTACTGGTTACAGACATGACCATGTTGAATGAATTTCCGCCAAGTAGGATTCCTTCTTATGAATGGAATATTTTTTGTAGTTAGCGCATAGAAAAACTGTTTACAACCTTCTAAATACGATTTTTACATTATTAGAGCCCTCTACACATGAACTAACACCCCTATAGTCACCTTTACACTCTTAATACCCATTATAGTAGATATAATAAGAAAAAATGCCATTTAAGACATTAATAAGACTTGTGCATGTGTGTGTTACGTTACTATAAATATGTTCCCTTTATACATTGCCTTCTAAAGTGCTTAAAATGGAATGTGAGGAATAATTTGAGTTTTTTTTTAAGGAATTTTGAGGTTTCAGAGTTCAGTTTCATCTTGCTGTGGGTAATGGTTGCAAAACCAGCCAGTGTTTTTATTAGGGATTTTTGTTCCTGTTGTAAGATCAACCAAACCTGCAATAAAAGCCTGTTATTCTGGCAATCAAGTCTGGCATTTGAGTTTCTCACTGAACATGACAGTAACATTACAGACAACTAGTGACCAGTGTAGAACACGACCTTTTGTCAACGTGTTTGAATGCCTCATATTTGTATTTACTTCATTTAGCCATTTTTATGGCAACAAATAAGTAACATCTTTCTTAAATATGTACATTTCATTTTACTAATATTTCAACTGTATACCATATGGCATTTACTTCATTACTCAGTAGCGAAATATCAATGATATCTGAATGTCACCAATGATTTTTGAATGAATATATTATTCATAAATGAACATGAATCAACAAGAAATACATTTTGGTCATACCGTCACCACCCAAGCTTAACATCCAAGGCAGAGTTTTGTAATGACTAATAAGCCACATTTAACAGCCAGTAGCTTGCATACCATTAAACAACTAATTAATGATGAATATGCTCCTCATAAATCACTTAAAATATACTTGGAATTCATATCTTCTTGCCTGTTCAGTAGTATGCCATTAAATCCTGAGAATTATTAAAAAGTGTGCGCCACACAGGAGGCGTTCCGATCAAAGGGGGAGGGGGGGAAGAGGGGGGAGGGGGGCTCGCAGTTGATGAAACTTCAAATGAATGTCAGTCGCAGTTCCACGTTAACTACAGAATCATGTCAACAGCGTGTCTGGTGGAGTTTTTAAATATGTGTCACAGCAATGTGTGAAGTCGAGAGGAAAAGAAACGCTTGTGCTAATTTGATTGCGGAAAGTAACTTTGTGTTGCGACAGGTGGTTGTGGTTAATAAGTTGAAAGGTCAGCCTATGTTCATCCAGTGTTCTACATGAAGGGAAAATCCCACCAAATATCTGAGCCAAGTTAGCCAGACTAGCTGAGGTAAAGCCAAATCAGTGGATGCTTCCATATAGAGTCGTCAGTGTACAGCTTGGACAGCAGTTTAGATTCACTAACCATTATTGAACAAGCGAGTACGCATCACAGTGAACATTTATTATGAACACCGTTTCTAGCACTGATCTAGCACTGCCTTAACCCTCTTGGACATGGAATTCACCAAAGCTGCGCAGGTTGTTGCTGGAATCCTCTTCCACACCTCCACGATGACATCACTGGAGGAGCTGGTGGATGATGGATCCTTCCCATTTTGGAAAACTGCCATGCAGCACAGTTTCTCAAGGGAGACAGTTCCTACTCCGCTTCAGAATGTCTCAATAAATGTCGCAAGTCGTGCTTTCCTCGATGAACCGCAGCTCACCGGTGTCAGCAGAATTCATGCACCACCAGCCAATGGTGCTCACTACCATCCTTGAGTGAGGAAAGACTTATCGTAGTACTCATTTTATTGTGGCAGTAATTTAGTAAATAATGGCCATGTGTGGAGTGGCAACTGCAGTATGTCCAGGTTTCATTTCTATAGTATTCCCTTGAGAAGATATAATAAAATGCTAGCTGAACTGTGATGGGTGTAATTGATATTGCATTCTGTGCTTTCCGTGTCGACCATCGCTTTATTATAGAGCACTGCATATTTGCATCTTATTTTTATTTCTATAATGTGATGTGGTGGGTGTCATTGATAACTGGTGGGAAAAGGGTTCGCATTGATTTTAAGGAACATGTCCACACTGGGTGGCTGAACTCAAACCTACCTCGGCCAAAGTCAAACGGATTGCCAACAGTTTGTCCATAAGACGATTACGCACAACTCTCTAGAAATAAATAGATATATGGGTGGATAGTTCTATCAATGTTGCATTTTCACTCTGCCCCAATGCAACAATGGAAGACTTGCTGTGATAAATGGAACCATGAATTCTGCTGTCTATCAAAAAATCCTGAAGGAGAATGTCCGGCCATCTGTTTGTGACCTCAAGCTTTTTATTATTACTGTTATTTTTTGCTTATTTTTGCACGTTTGAGGCCACAAGGTCAGTAACCACTGCACGCGTTGGGAAGCTGAAGGTCTGCCTCCTTCATTTTTCCGTCCCTCGGACACCAGACTACAACATTAATATTGCAAAAAATATTGTGAAAACTTTTTTTTCCCCTCATAGTATTACGTTATGCTCGTAAAATGTTTTCTCATAACGTTACAGTTTGATATATTGATAGTACATATGCTCTGACTTATGACTAATATTTCTACTTTATTCTCGCAAAATAACAGTGTTTCATTTTTCTTGTTGTGTTTATTAGTTTACTTGTTTAATTGTGTTTTTAATATGTGTGGAGGGCTAATTATAACACAGTCTCGAGCCGCAAATGGCCCCCCGGCTGCACTTTGGACACTTCTGCTTTGAATTGATTGATGAACAGGTGCAAAAACAAAGAAAAAAATCAGATTTTTTGATGCAACTTGTATTTTGCCTGCCATTAAACTGTGCAGGTGTATCTAATGAAGTGTCTGGTGGGTGTATCTGACTTCAGCACCAAGGACAGCACCACTAACTTGCTTCTCATGTTCCAACTTGCACGGTCCACACATGCCCACCCGTGTCACGACTCTCACACACTCTGCAATCTAATTGGTGATGAATCTGGACACCACACAGTATTACCTCCTCCTTTCTTTTATAATAAGAGAAGGAGAAGTCACGACCACATGGATAGGTTCTTGTCCTCACCCTCCCTCCAGTTACCTCATCCAGTCCAAACCCACCCCTTTTTTCCCTGCTTCTTCTTTGCTGTCTGTGTTCTCTGCAGGACCTCCCCCTTTTTTCTCCTCCTCGGCTTCAGTCTGAGCACATCCCCAGCCTCCTCCTCTTCTTGCTCCTCCGTCCCACACCTTCCCTCAACCGCAAACCTGCTCTGACAGGAAACCACAGGAAGATAGAGGGAGATAGAGCAAGAGACGTGGCGTCCATCTAACCACCACCTCCTTGCGCCGCTCCTCACGGACTTTTTCCTCCTTTTTTCAAGACAAAAATCTATCCGTTCACCAGTAACCGAGCCGGATTGTTTTTTTATTTGTTTGTTTTATTCAAGCCGAGCATGAAAAGGATTGCCAGGATTGCCAAATTATCCGCAATCCAGCATTGTCGCCGAGCACCGGATGCTCCAGCAGAAGTTGTTGGCCACGCAAGTCACACGGCCGAGAGGAGGGGAGAGTTAGATTTAGGTGAGCGCATGCACGATATTTTCTTCCATTGAAATGATGCATTCGAGGATTCGGCGTTTATTTGCAACCATTTTTGCAGATTTGCTGCAGCAAGCGGACTTTAAGCAGTTTCATTTAGACAGAGGAGGCATCGATATTTCCTCCTGTTATTATGCATTAAAGTACCACTGCAGCTTTATGGTTACTGGATCTGGAACAAGCATGCTTCCCCATTTTGAAGCAGCGATGCACTCTGTGCATACAAGCATATAATCGCCTGCTGGCTATGTGTGTGTATTTCTAACGAACTGTATATAGTGTGAGTTTAACCTATTTAAATTCAGAGGTGACAAAGTGAGAGGATATTGTGATCAGATGAAGTTTAAAGGTGGGGGGAGCATAATGGTTCAAGATCAAGGGTGGTTTAGGTGTGATTGATTTGTTTTTAATGCAAGTGCGTTTGTGTCAGCAGCGAGAGGCAAAGTTGTCCCCCTCCTCAACTTACCTTGATTGCTGTTCCACTGACTTACAGAGAGGGGAGCTCATGCTCTTTTACTCGAGCTGCCATTATTTGGCTAAAGGCAAGATAGCTGCTAATGATCCTGATATCAACTCTATGGAATTAGAGAATGTTTGAAATTGGTCCCCAGGCCATTTCCCTGACAGGACTGACTCTGCGTTTTTTTAAATTGCCATTTGTCGCCAGCATTGTCCAATGTGCCATGCAGCAAACAAAGCATCCTGTGATATTTTTTGGCCTTCTCGCCTGCGCAAGCTAAAAAATAAAAAATAAATAAACTGCACTGGCAGCAGGGAAAATCGCTGGTGGAAAAAAAAATAAAAAGCTGCCTTATTCATAATAATGCCTCATTCAATCTGGTGGCCTTTTCAGTGGCAAAGTGCTGGCAATGTGTAATCATGTTCAGAAGGAAAAGGCATTTCACATCATTCTGCCAAGAATGAAAATGCCAGCATTGGCTTAAAGCTATATTTGTGTCACAGCTTTAGATGACCCCATGTCCATCTATCTAAGGATTGAAAGAACATTCTGCAGCTAGACAGTTGTCAGTGCAGCTTTCTGATGAATTTGCAGTAAATACACGACGGGGGCTAAAGGCAAGTGAATAAATATTAAGATGCTCTCAGGCAATATTCACAAAGTCTCTTAGTGTTGGACTCTACCAAGTGGCTGTATTTGTGTTCTTGTACTGGAGCTTTTTCACGCCTACATCTGCAGTGGTCCAGAAGGCTGCCTCCCAAGAGCCTTGAAGAAAAAAACAACAGGGTCACATCATGACATGCAACAAGAACATTGTATCTGTGCGAAATGCTACTCTTCACCATCTTAAAAGGGACACAGCTGCCTAGGAGGCGCTAACTTTCAAGCATGCTGCAAGCATTATATGCCGCCCGCTTCCCGTTCTGAGCGTGTAGGCTACGCCCCATGTAACAACACACGCACATTCACCTAATTATAGCGATTTGGCAAAATTTAGCTAATTTAGCTACGCCTCTGACGAAGAATACGGCCTATTATTAGTAAAAAATATTCATATTGAAAAAAAGTTTACTTATCTTTTGCCTAAATTAAGCATTTTCAAGCATAAAAAGGGTAAATTAACTCAAATGCAAATATAAGGCATTCAGAAGACCCATTCAAAGACGCTGTGAATGATATGTAGTATTCTACACTGGTCACTAGGTGTCAGTAATGTTACTCTAATGTTCAGTGAGACACACAAATGCCAGACTTTGTTGATTTGAATGAGGTTGGAATGATATAACAACAGGCACAATAATCCTTAATAAAAACACAGGCTACTGAAAGCTGAAACACAACTCTGAACACCTGACGTTACTTCCAGTCCACCGTTCACTCAGGTCCCCCTGAGGGGAAAACATTTATAGTAACACACAAACACAAGTCTTATTTCTCTCTTAAACGGCTTATTTACTCCTATTATGTCTACTATATTGAGTAATACGAGTGTAAGAGTGACTATAGGGGTGTTAGCTCATGTCTAGAGGGATGTAATAATGTTAAAAATTGTATTTAGAAGTTATAAACAAGTTTTCTATGCTCTAACTATGAAAATATTCCTTTTATCAATAAGGAATCTCACTTCTCACGGTCGGGTCTGGAACCAATTAACCGCGATTAATGAGGGATTAGACAGTCTACCAGTTATTATTTCACTGATGTTGGAAAAAAAAGATTAATTTGGGGTTTTTTTGCCTTAAAATTATGGATAATATTTTTTTTAATTGGGTTGTCATGTATTCGTGGTCATCTTGCATTCAGGTCAATATGGTAATAGCTGATGATAGCGATTTGGCTAAGTTTAGCTACTACTGTTAGTTATCATTCAATCATCATTACACAATAACTCCAAATTGTCGGGCACTTCTAAGACTGCTTTTGTGTGTGTGCGTGCGTGTGCGTGTGTGTGTGTGTGTGTGTGTGTACGCGCCACAGACACAGCGGTGAGTGACAGCCATGAAGGCCAGTTATTTTAGTGGAAATGATCATTTTGAAAAAAAAAAAAAAAAATGTGTACAATCTGTTCATTTAAACCACTATTGGTAAACATACTGTATGCCAGGCTGTGGTGGTGTTCTTATATTTTTTGATTAAAACATTTTTAGTCCCTTTAACTGTGAACGATATCACTGTCACTCCTGTCGAGTCTCAGCCTGGCAGTTAATTGCAGCGAAGCACGCCATTAAAGTCAAAAGACATCCGAATTTGAAGTCTACACCAAGTCTTTAGGGAGCCCGGGCAGGCGCAGAAAATTATCACAATAGAGGCTTTTTATTTTTATAAATTTTTCAAACTTCCCATTCTTCCCCTGCAGAATCTTATAAAGTCTCTCTCTGCTCCAAACTCGTGGTTCATCCTTCCTTCAAAAGTAGGCAACTAGTCTGAATGAGCAGCATTTGCATTTGTTAAAAGTGCCTGAACAGTCCCAGATGAGCAATGAAGTATCGCACATCAAAAGTTGATAAGAAGCAGAAAAAGGTGCACTGCGTTGGAAACTTACCCCCCTTGATGCTGTCTTGCTGTGGGGATTTTTGTCAACCATCATTCGTAAAAACACGATTCCAAAGAAAAACACAAATTTGACCACGAATACCACAAATTCGCTTTGTTTTGTTTACGGTAATCCAGGGGTATCCAAACCTTTTTCAGCGAGGGCCACATAGTGAAACATGAAAGGACGCAAGGGCCACTTTGATATTTTGCAATGTAGGTGGCAAAGCCTATTATGAGTATGAACTTCCATCTTTGCTCTTTTCCCCCATTTTTACATTTTTTTTTTTAATTGATGAGTCCAGGGTGTACCTTGCCTCTTGCCCAAAGTCAGCTGGGATAGGCTCCAGCATACCCCCGTGACCCGAGTGAGGACAAGCGGCATAGAAAATTGATGGATCATTTTTTAAATTTTATTTTCATAAATGTTCTTTTGGTAAAGTATAGTATAGAATAGTATAGTATAGTATAGTATAGTATAGTATAGTATAGTATATCTTCTAGTAGAATTTTGACGTTATTCCCATAATATTGTAGCTCTTTTCCAAACAACAATCAATAGCAATCCCGCTTAATTTTCTAAAAATTACAACTTTATTTTGTTTAGTTTGTTTCTCATATTACAACTTTAAAAAAAACATTTATCTGTAATATTTCACCTCTATGCTAAAAAAAAAGCCTTCTTCTCATTAGAATACAACTTTTTTTTATTAATATTTTGACTTTATTCTTATTATTATTCTCGCAGGTTTTTTTTTTTTTTTTCCAGAGGGTGGGGTCCAACTGTTTCAACTTCCTTCTTGTAAATTTTCTTTTGTAATATGACTATTTGTATAATATTTTGACCTTGGGTCCATATTTTAACTTTTTCCCCAATTTACCCTAATCAATCATTTCCAAAAATTACAATATTTTCACTTAATTCTGGTGCTTGCTTTTTTGTTTTCGTGCTAAATTCTATTTTTAGAATGTCCCACAAGGGAGGGGGGGCAAGCCTGTTCATCAGCTATCAAAAAACATCTACACATCCCACATTTTTAATTGCCGAAATAGCCACTCAATCAAGATAAAAGATAATCCAGCCCTTATTCAATTAATAGGAACTGGAAAGCCTTCTAATCAAGGTCTTTATCCACGTGAATTTCATAAGCCCAAATAGCTGCTGCATTACCTGATAGACCAGTAGACTTCCTAATTAGAGAATTTTCAGAGTAATGAAGCTTCCTTGGATCTATTAGCCCATAGTTGCAATTTCATCTGGAGAGAGATGAAAAGGTTATTATTTCCCTTTTGATTACGAATGTCATTGTATGCAGAAGATTCACTGATAATCTACTCAGCTGCCAATTAATTAGGAATGTAAAAATAATGCTTTGCAATGCATCAACATCGCCATTAATCCTCTCCGTCATGGGCATTTGAATCATTCTTCGTGAGGTGCGAAGTAGGTAATTGTTACTTCGGGGGCTGTAATTTGTTGTGAGGTTGAGCCGAATCATACGAATTACAGTTGATGATATAGCACTTCATTCTAAAGATTAACATTCGTCCACAAACTACTTCAGAACACCAGCTCTTTGCGCCCCTAAAGTGGGATTTAAGTATCTGCATATTAATATTTCACATAATCTCTCACAACTCCTCGCGGGGAAAACACTACACCGTGGATGAAATTGAAATGAGATTTCCAGAGATGGAGAACCTAAATGGTTTTTCTGCGCTATAGATGAATCATTATCTGTCACGCTTTGTGCACAGGTGAGCTGAAATGCAGGACTTTGGGAGGCAGAAATGTGAATGAAAGAAGATTTATCGACAGGTTGAAGAGACGACGATGATTGTGGGTGATGAGGGAGAGGTCGTAAGCGGAGGCATCGAGGCGGCAGGTTTTTGTTCCTCGCTTTAAATGTGCAGGGCTTCCATTCTTAGCTTGTGTGTAAGCCAGCGACTATAGCGTTATACGGTATAGTCAGTAGTTTCATGTAGAAAAGGGCATTATGATTCTACACTATTCATTATAGTTGTCTTTGTAGCTCCTGGAAAATACTGGAATAATTCAGTAGTTGGGGTATGTGACCTATACTGTATATAGTACTGACTCAAATGTAGGATGATACCTATTTTCCAAGGCCCCTTTTTGGAAAAATCTGACACCAAATTTCATATCGTAATCTAATGAGATAAAGTCGTAATTTTACGAGAATAAATTGTAATATTTTGAGGAAACCTTATAACATTATAGTAGACATTTTAGGAGTTGAAATCCATCCATCCATTTTCTATGCTGCTTACCCACATTAGGGTTGCGGGTATGCTGGAGCCTATCCCGGCTGACTTTGTGCGAGAGCCGGGGTACACCCTGGGCTGCTCTTGATTCCTTTTATTTTTTTTTAGTACGGGGCCCTCGGTGGAAAAAATGTGGACAACCCTGCTGTAGATTGGTGTGTACAGGTGTGTACATATACTGTACTACAATCACATGTCCTTTTTGTCATGTTAGGGAGGCAGAGTGCCCGAACGTGATGTGACGTAATCCATGCCATGTGGGCAGTGCAAAAAGCCAAGGAAAAAGCAAAACACATGCACAGTTTTTCCTCTGTTTGTGGAGTTCAAGTCTCGTAAAATTGGGGACGTCATGCAAAATTCACAGGTTCTTGTGACATTAGGGGGTACATTTTACCCCAAAATTCCAAAACTTAACAAGCACTTAACCTCAGGTTCCTGTGTCATTCTGTTTTTGGAAAGATTTTTATGCTCGTTTTTTTGAACATTTATGGACATTCTTCCTTTGGAATTTTTGCTTTTGCTTATAGATAGCATCCATACCAAGAAGCATACTTTGAATCTGTTGAAATGATCAACTTCGAGGATCATTTGAGTATCTCATTGCCTTGCCAATCAAAATTAGGGGTGTCATATTTTGTATGTGGCATGTGGTTTTTTCAATCACGTTAATCGCATTTTTTTATCTCTAACTTTACCGTGTCTGGATGCAAATGTTTAAAAAAAAAAAATCCGTTTTTATGCGTTGGGCTTCTTGTGCTGGAGTTGTTGGGGGTGGAAAAGAATGGTCAGTCACACCCTGACGTGGACATTGATGGGCTGTCATTGTAGTTGGGAGGGCAAGGTGAGGAGCAGTGAGTAGTGGAGAGGAGATATGGACATGGAAGAAGTGAGAGGTGAATAAGAAATTTACATTTCAAAAACACCCCAACAGCACCATTAATAAAGGTAGGGTGATATGCCTTCTTTGTGAGGAGTTTGCTTCCAACCGAAGAAGCTCAAATGTAGCCTACGACTACATAATTGGGTTTTCGTGTGGTTTCATACTACAAAATATATCATAACTTAGGCTGTGACATTTGTTTTAAAAGTCAACAGAGTAGCCATTTAAATTTTTTGGAGAATCAAAAAGTCCAGGGAAGAAAATCAAGTGTCATAAGTGTCACAGTGTTAGATTTTTTTTTCTTGAAATGATATGTTATATATATATTATTTTGATATATAACTTTTTTGCATGTCTACACGTGCTGCTTTACAAAATATCGAAGTTGCCCTGGCATCCTTTCATTTTTCACAATGTGACAGCCCTGCCTTATACTATAGCGCACATTGACTAGCAACATAAATCCTTCATTTACGTCAGACATGTCCCCATGGGAACATCTGTATGTGAACTTTACAGCCAAGGCCCCGCATCCTGTCACAACCAACCCGAGGGCGAACATTGATCGTATAGCAATTAATGCATAACTGTGGTCAATGGACGTTACTTCCTGTAAGCTGTTGCTATGGTAGCGCATACCACATTTTCAGGCCATCTCATACTATATCATTCCATGTAATTAGCGCTTGAAGAATAAGCAGTGATGGGTGAAATATGGACTTAAATAATGACCTGCCTTTTTCCTACTGATTCCTATCTCACTGATGGAGTTTTTCATTATTTTGCATGTAAGTGAAACACTCGTGTTTACAAGGTAAAACTCACCCGGGGGCTTTAGGCATGACTGAATTTAAACTAGACGCGCCCCAGGGTGAGGAATATTATTAAACGCAAATACATGACTTATTATATTGATCCAACGGTGTCTACATGTTGATACTCCCGACAACCTGAAATGTATATTTCATGGTGTAGTAAATATTTATGATTGTGTGTTTTTGAAGTGAAAGTAGAGCAGGTTAGTCTGTCTTTTGGCGGTTGACAGCAAAGGTGGAAATAAGGTGAATGGTAAACAGGTTGAAATAACCAGTAAAAAAAAAAAAAAAGAAGAAAATCCCAAAACATCTCAAGTCTTAGCAAACATTCGACTATTTCAGCTTTCCGATATATCAGCTGAAAAACTGTAGTTAATTGCTCTCTAAAGTAAATAACATTCCAGACTGTAGTCTTACAGCTCGCAAATGCTGTAATTACTGTAGCTCTCTTTGACCACATGGTAATTTAATCACAAGTATATTGCACAAAACAGCAGCGACAGAACCAATGTTGTAATAGCAGCATACCATTGGTAGCATGACATTTTTAAAGTGCATGCAGAGGTAGATACAGCTGCTGGATGCTGACTACTCATGATACTTCAAATACAGCTACTGCCATCTTTTGGAGGGAAAACAACTACATCAGTGGGTCACCTACAGCCACAGCTGTTAATGTCAATGTCGGCACTAATTAGAGACCCCGGTAGTTATTTGCTTTTTTATAGTATGCACTGAGTGACTATAGGAGACTTAATTGAATAGGTTCAATGGCTCATTTATGGTATTTCCTAATACAACACATTCAAATATGAAATTCAAACACAATGCTTCAAGGTATATTTTTGTTACACATCTCCTTGCCTTCAGTGTGCCTTCTGGTTATAAATGATAAAGGTGTGTTTAGTGAGGTAGTTCCAGCTGTCAGGAATGAGGCTTAGGTCAGCTGTCAGCATGGATCAGTCACTGAATATTTACTTGCCCAATACAATTAATATGAATGTAGCACTGCAAATTTATGGGGACAGATTTAGAGCTTAATATGAGATTATAAAAACATTTTGAAGTCGCACTGAGACCTTCTTAATTTAAAACGACCTCGCTGAACCAACCGCTTCCCTTTTCTGACCGTGAAAATCCTTTCCGCCAAGGTTAGAGTGTCACACTGGGAATATGATGTGAGGTGGCTGCTTCTATTCTCAGTGTTGTGTATTTCCAAGCTTGGGATTTTTCCTACATTGCTGCCAATGAAGAGTAGCAACGCTGACTTTTAGATGAAGCGCCTAGACGTACAGTGTATGTTGTCTGCCGCATCATTTGAAGACGGATTGTACTTCTCTTTTTCTTGTTTGTGTTTCCACACGCAACGAACAGTGAGTAAGTGGTGCAGCGGGCTGTATCCTGGATAAAGTGACACAAAAATAGCCACTGCAACGGTGAAAATGCAGAGTCATGCATTTGCACAGCCTGTTAGAGAAGTGCAAAAACCCCACGACTCTTAAATAAATGAACATGTTTCTACAATGATTGCGGAAAACAGCACAGTTTCTGTGGAGGTCAGCTAGTTCTGAAATGGCAATGTATGACGACCACTGCACGGTACCGACTCGGCTTTTCGGTTTTCCTCTTGAAAACAGTCTACCAGGAAAGTGCAAAAATCACAATGCATGGACCTATCAACAACCTATTAACAAAAGGGTCTCCAGTATTTACTTTGTACTTCATAAGGAGGCTAATTTTATCCAAATGGAGACTGAGAGCAGCAAGGAACAGGCTGTTACGGCGAAGTGGAGACTCTGGAGTATAATACTGCAGCGCCCAGAGCTAAGACATAGTGTACCTTTTCAGATGATGCAGTGATGACGAATCTGCTCAGCCAATGAGGGTCTCCTTCTTAAGGAAAACAAAAGTATCTAAGAGGAGACTGAGGGCGGCAAGAAAACAGGCTGCTGCAGCAAAGTCAACTCTCGGGAGTATAATACTGCGGCATCCAGAGCTAAGACATTATGTATCTCCTCAGATGAAGCGGTGATGACACATCTGCTCAACCAATGAGAGTCTCCTGTCTTAAGGAAACCAAATTTCTCCAAGAGGAGACTGAGGGCAGCAAGAAATTAGCACAAACTGGAGACTGTGGATGAACATACTGCAGCATCCAGAGCTAAGACATTGTGCATCTCCTCAGATGATGCGGTGATGACAAATCTGCTCCACCAATGAGAGTCTCCTGTATATACATCAAGTAAACCAAATTAATCCAAGAAGAGACCGAGGGCAGCAAGAAAATGGAGCAAAGTGGAGACTAAAATAATGCAGCATCCAAGACAAAGACGCTGTTTAGCTCTTCAAATGATGCAGTGATAACAAATCTGCTCCACTAATGAAGGTCTCTTGTATTTAATGGTGAAGGTTTATATGAGAAGAGACTGAGGGAAGCAAGAAAACTGCAGCAAAGTGGAGACTGTGGAGTAAAATACCACAGCATGCAGATCTAAGATAACTCTTAGAACCCTGGATAACCACATACTAGAAAGTAGCACCTGGCTTTGCCAAATGGAAATATGTCAATAGAAGTTCCAAAAAAAACCTTGTGGTTTCCAAGATGTGAGGTCAACAGACTGACTCTCTTCACCAGCAAACAGCAGTCCCGCGTCGCACGACCCGACTCACCTCTGGCTTTCATCAGGTGCCGCCAAGGGCACTAATAAACAATCACAGTGGTTCAGTCTTGGCAAATGTGCCCTCACCGCCGTGTCGTGCAGCACTCAGCACAAAAAGGCCCCGCTTTGCTTCGTCGCGTGGCCACCGCGGGTTACAGCCCTGTCAAGAGTGTCGAGGCACAGAGCTGTACTGAATGTTCAGAGTGGTGTAGTATCGGCCAGATTTGTTGCAGCGTGAGGTCTTTTGCGAGCTGGCCCCTTGCTCGGGTACGGAGCGTCTCACTTCAAAAGAGTCGGCAATTGGAAGGTGAATAAAAGCTCTGAGTCGGCCAATTGGGCCTGAATTCCCCCAACTAAACTGCAGTATCAGCAGTGGTTCATTTTTTTTTCAGCTGGAATCGCTCAGCCCTGCACATTGACATCGGGGCCGAGTGGATAGGGAGGAAGGAGCGCTCGATTTATCAGTAATTACGGAATGTTATTTTCTCCCGTCTGCAGCCATTCTTTAATCTTGACACCTGGTGATCATGTAGCACAAGGAGGCGCCTGTTGGAGGTTGAAGGTATTTGAAGGGGGGGGGGGCTTCCCTTGATCCCCTTTGCGAGGAAGTGGGGTGACAGAGATGGAGTGTGTTGGGATACATGAACGAGAAGAGACAGAAGTTGACAGAAATTGGTCTTCAAAAACTCCATAGGTTATTTCCGGTGACTTTTGAGGGCAACATATGGGACCCAGAGTGGTTTGAAAACACGAGAGGAACTCAACGATCCCAGTCTGAAAGAATTCCAGTCATAAAATAGAACACATCTTTCACACTTCACCCCATGAGCTCACTTTGAACAGCAGCCAAAAGACCATCAAGACATAAAAAAAAAAACAACTTGTGTTTTTTTTTTGTTGTTGTTGCTCTGGGATGCTTGTGTTTCGGAGGAAAAAGCCAAGACGTGTAGGATTCAATATCTCCTAGACCAGGGGTCACCAAGGTGGTGCCCGTGGGCACCAGGTAGCCCCCCACGACCACATGAGGTGCCCGCAAGCCTGCTTTTCATTCAGGTTTTCAGTTAATAATGAAAGAACACTAGAAAGGAAAGTATTCTGAAACATAAAATGTGAGTTGTGGGTACCAGCCTTTTGTGAATGTTTTGGTAAAACAAGCATATTTGATCCGTTTGGGTTGAAATAAGGTATGAACATCATTTCTACAAAAATGAGTAGCTCGTGGCCATTTTCAATTTCTAAAAGCAGCTCTCGCAAGAAAAAACGTCGGTGACCCCGGCATAGACGCTTTTCTGCACTTTAGGTTGTCGAACGTGAAACGATAGGCAGAAGCGCCAGCGCCTCCTGTCAATCCCTTTTTCCTAATTTTAGCATAACGCAGCAGTTTCAATCATCTTATATGTTGTTTGTTCCCTCGGAAAAAAGAGGAGATAGATTTGTCATGTCAAAACGAAGAATAAAGAAACACAAATCAAACCTTTTTTTTTTTTTCTTTAAGTTGAAATGTTTGAGCACACAAACCTTGCCAGACGGCGGGAATCATTTGTGGTTTGAACCAAGACTGTTGACTGAGTGCTGACATGGCAAAGATATGCAGTTTGTAAGCAAAGGATGGCTGAAATTCAGTGACAAATAAGTCATTATACACATTTCAGAAGTTAACCCCCGAAGAGCTCCAGGGGACATTGTGTGCCGTTACATCTTTTTCAAGCCTTTTTGACTGTGTTGAATGAATATACTGTAGGTGCTATTTGCATTTCAGAACTGTCATATTTGCTTCATTAAAGTGGCCTAAAAAGGCAAAGGCACACAAACACCAACACAAATTTTCCTCGCAACAAAAATTGTCACACTTTGAAAATGTCTTTTTTTTTTTTTAATGCCACATTTATCCTAACATGAACTAATACAAGTTTACAAGTCGCACAGGACACGGAAACTTTTTGTTTTATTTGTATATTTGTCCACCAGATAGCGCTACTTTTGCCCCATCAAAGCATGCAGCAAAATTTCACATCAGTGTGTGTCTCTGTTTAGTTTTTTTCTAAAGTTGTATGTGTGAACATATACTGCATATACTGGATGTTAACGTATTTAGAGCAATTTTCGATATTTTTAGCCTTAGCATCAGTGTAAAATGTATACAAGAAAACAAAGTGTTAAAATTCCTCAAAAATAATATGATATATGTATATTTCAGGCTGAAGTAGTTTTAAAAGAAGGACTCATTTATATACAGATATATATATATATATATATATACAGATATATATATATATATATATATATATATATATATATATATATATATATATATATATATATATATACATATATATACATATATATATATATATATATATATACATATATATATATATATATATACACACACAGTGTACACATATTTTCCCCACTTTAAATGAGCCAATGTTTTAAGACTACTTCTGCCTATTTTTTTAAAGCCATTTTAGGAAGCTAATATTATTTTGCCCTGAGGACCTCAAGTGTGACTTTATGTTTTAAATCTGAGACTGCAGAAAAAAAAAAAAAACAATACAAGAAAATCAGTGTTGCTGACAATTATTGACCCATATTGGGGCGCAATAATAATAGGCAAATACTCATTAAAATAGACTTAGACTTTATTGATCCACAAGGGAAACTGCTTGGCTGCAGTAGCTCACTTGCAGAAGGAAAGCACGCTTATACAAAATGCAAACCAATCTGAATCAAACATAATCAAATTAAAAGAACATAAGATAAATAAGATTTGCATATTTACAAATAGTGAGTATAAATATCATTAAATACAAGTCAAGTTCCACCATGAACAAGGCAGGGCAGACGACACAGTTTGTATGCTTTAAATGCGGGCGCTAACCAGAGTTCATTTTGGATGAAATGTCTGAACTTCTACTTGAAGTTTTTAATGATATAAACTATTTTTTTAATCAAGTTCACTGAGATTTTTCTTACAGGGCTATTTTCAACCAGTATATTAATATCAAACCATTCAACTTCAATAAAAATGCTATGAAGTTTCTCTCTGCAGGAGTACACTCTCCCAAAGATGTTTACGTTTGAAAAGCTCTCAAATTGCTATTTTTACCTGACAAACATACCTCGTGTGGGTGCGTGTGTGTTACATGGGGCGTGGCTTGCAGCGTTAGAGCGGGAAGTGGGCAGAATATACAGTTTCCAAGGATCAGGGCTCCCATTCAGTACCTAACCAAGACCGACATCACCTTTAAGTCTAACTGAGTTTGCTATTTAAAGAAGCAATGGGAAGATGAACAAATTGATCGTTCATTTTCCTCATAGTCAAGGACATTTAGTCAAATGCCCATCATTGGAATACAGTAAATACTTACACGTTATGTCATAACTACTCGAAGCGGGCAAACCATTTATCAATTAGCGTGTTTTATTGGATATAGAGCCTTTTTACCCACTCAGGCCTAAGTTGTATGTTTAGTTTTTGCCTATGTTTCACTCATCCGTCATGCGTGCCATAGGCTTCTACAATGTGGTCTCCAAACGGAAATCCATTAATCCAACCCTCTGGGGGCGTGTGGTGGCATATAGGGGACAAGGTCCGGTGCACATCGATGTGCATACAGTAGGAGCACAAGTGCATCGTATTCCCATATGACGCCTTCCGCAGTCTTGCTGATGGAGCCACTGTTGTTAGTTGTAATGACAGCTAGAGCGGGTGCAGGTGAAGCTTACCCGAGCAGTATCATGTTCTCTTTCAATGTGCGAACTCAGCACACCGACCTGACTCCCATGTAGGGCGAAAGAAAAGGCAACGCAGCATATTTAAGTCCATAGTCGTTAGCAGGGAAAAAAAATGCACCATCGGTCGACTTTTTGCTGCACAACAATCATGATATGTAATAGCTAAAAATAAAACCCAGTAATAATGATGGCACAGGCATGACTGGGGTTGCAAAATTATGGGAACGGTCTGGGAATTTACGTGAATAAACCAGAAAGGCGTATAATATAATATACTGTAAGCCGCGGTATCATAACTTTTCTAGCGAGGGCCCCGCACTGAACAATGAAAGGATGCAAGGGCCACTTTAAGATTTGATAAAGCAACACATGTAGATATGCTAAGAAGTTATACATGTTTCAAGAACAAAACGTGTCTCAGCTTTGTGAGATACTGTAGGTGAAAAAGCGTATTATTAGCATGAACTTCAGTCTTTGCTCTCTTTTTTCCCCCGTTTTTAAAATTTTCTAAATATTTCAACTTTCCTCTTAAATAGTCTTCATAGATTTTCTTTTCATAATATGACTTTATTCCCATGATATTTTGACTTTATTCCAACGATATTAGAACTTCTTCCCCAACCTAAAACTCCAAAGATTCCAACTTTATTTTCTTTGTTTCTCATATTAAAACAAAACAACCTATGCTTTTTTTTTTATATTTCAACTCTATGCTACTAAAATTAACTTTTACCTCATAATATTACAAAAGTATTATTTAAAAAAAAAATCTCGTTAGACTACAACATTTTTCTCTTAATATTTTGACTTTATTCTCGGAAAATTATAGCTCTTTTTTTCCCCATTTCTGCTCCTGTTGTTATTGTTAATTATTTAAAGTACTACTTCTTGTAAATTTTCATCTTTTAATTATGACTTTAATCCCATAATATTTCGACTTTATTATTGTAACATAACATTAAACATTTTTTGCTACCTATATTTTAAAAAAAATTAAAATTTTATTCGTTGTGTTAGTTTGAGAAACAAACTTCAACTTATGCTATTTTTTTCCTCGTAACATTACGACGTTATTGTGTCATATTATTTTTTTTCTCCTAATATTTTGACTTTATTCTTGTAAAATGACTGCTGATTTGTTTTGGACACCCATGTTGTAAGCTCATAGAAAATATGTTTAGTGAAAAGCTGTAATAATAGTCAGGGCGGGAATTCGAAGCAGGAAAAAAAACTGGGAAGAAATTGTTATTTCTGAAATGTACAACTCATATCCAGTATAACAACTTACTGCTTTAACGTAACAATAATTTGTGAGCGCACGAGAAAGTGGAAAGGAGAACGTAGCTCTTTTCCACCAATTATTAACAAGTATATTGCACAACACAGCATGAACAGAACCGATGTTGTACTAGCAGTAGGGAGCAAACTACTCAGCCAGTGTTCACACTGTTGCGCTCATTTTTAAACAACAGTGTGGCGAGTGTAACATGCATGCGTTTCACGCCAACAGCTGAGTAGCGCAACTGGTTTAAAGTGCACGCAGAGGTCGGTAAAGTTGTTGGATGCGGACCACTCATGATGCTTCAAATGCAACTACGGCCATTTTGTGGAGTTACCAGATGTTTGTCAGTTGGCTTTTGTAGACCATGCACCTGACGGCAGTAGAAGACTTGTTGGTTTATTGATTTTACAGGATTGTATTTCAAATTCAATCATGTTTTATCATTGGAAGAACCTGACTGAAATAACTCATTACGACAAAAATACATGAATTCAGAAAAATGCATTTAGGAAAAAAAACATTCTCATAAATACAAACATTGAATTACATTGAATGAAAACATTCTGAGTTGAAGGTTAACCTTTTTATTGCTACAATTGACATTTTTAAGGGGTTTTATAAAACCTCTTTTTAATTTGTTTAGCTCAAGGCTACACTGTTTATTTCGTTTTATTTACAACACAATACGTTGCTTGATGCGATCAGATTTGCGTCATAGTTCCCCGTGCACCCCTAACCTAAATATGTTCTGGTCGGCTCCAAGTTTTGGTTGACTTCTGAGGCAGAGATGTTTACTTGAACTCCAACTTGTACAACTTTTGAGAAGTTCAACATTGGAGAATCCATTGCACGCATCTGTCATGTATGTATGCAATTCTATTTCTATTCTTGTGAGACATCCAGCGAACTGTGTAATTCGTTTGCAGAATGATAGCGGCGAGCGGCGGAAATGAGTTCAAGCTTTTCCAGTTTACTTAAAGGTAGCTTTAATATAAATAATGCTTCAGAACAGTCTTGAAAGGCACTGGGATGGAACGGCAATACATTTGTCAAAAGCTGCCTTCAGTCAAGCATTTCACGGCTCGTCGACTTTTGCGAAAATTTGTCCGAAGGCAGCCTGGGAAAAACCACATTGTCATGCGGTTTTATCTTGGCGCTTGGATGTGTCGTTTTCACGTGGCTGCTATGACTCGCTCAGAAGGAAAGAGTGCAAGAGAAATGCTGGAGTATGGGGGAATAAAACGGCAAGCCCTGTGGCAAAAGCCCCTGAGCTCCGACGCATAAAAAAGGCGGCAGCTTCTCGGGGTGTGGGGGGAGGGCAAACCGGAATTTGAAAGGCAGAAGGTCAACAGCAGTCTATTTTCAATCTAACGTGTAGGAAATGTGCGCAGGCTGGCTGCTATAAGCCACATCAAAGGTGTGTTTTTTGCAAAGGATAACCTCCCAGGAAGGGTTATCTACCTCTTGTTGCCTTTACATATACAATACATCTATGCACTCTAGATCTGTGTGCATCCCCACTATACAGGAAGCCCTCTGTATCTTCTCAAAGGCTCAATGGAGTGCACATTTGTAGTCCTCATTGAAACTGACACGCCAGATGGTTTGTTCTCCAATACCATCTGGAAAAGAGACAAGAAACTGCTCGGGAAAAAATGCCGTGCAAGTGTATTTGTCTATCACATCCATTAGCGGTCAAGTAGAAACGTAAAGTACAGACAAGCAGCCGGTGTCTCTTTCTATACAGTTACAGTCCAACGTTTTGAAGCACTTTATCATGTAATTGAATGAGGGTGTCTACAAATGTTTGTACAGGATGCAAAGGTGTAAAAGTAGTCATGAATTAGTCAAGTTGCGATGAAACTGCGATGGCGATGTACCTTTGTATTCCCTCGTTTATCGCGGTGAATTGGTTCCGCACTCGACTGCGATAAGGGAATTTCCGTGGAGTAGGATTCCTTATTTATAAATGGGATATTTTCATAGTTATGGCATGGAAAACCTGCCAAGAAATATATTTTTTTACATTATTCGAGCCCTCTCGACATGAAATAACCCAATACTATATATAATCACAGAAAATGACCCATTGAAAGGACAATGCACTTTCATAAAAATGTTGCCCATCATCCACAGTCGTTATGTGAGACATGAACACACATCTCTTTTGTGTGTTCTAAAGATACAAAAACAGCTAAAAAGATGCAGCTAAGAATGCATGTAATGCATTCCGTATTCCGCCTATAAAGACTTCTGAAAAAACACCCAAAAGCGCCAACAACGCTCCATTTCCGTACTTGTATAATGTGACATGCATATTAACCAAGCTAAAGCGACATTGTTCTTATTATTATTAATATTGTTACGCCGTTCGAACGACGTTAATGGCGTTTCGACACCTTGCCACATCACACCAGCTAGTTTCTAGCTGGCTCGCGACAAGCTTCACCACACACTTACCCGCAGCACGTCAGCGCCGCGCTACATGTTGGAGCTGCTGCTGCTATATTTTTGTTTTGGAGTCTGGAAAAGTTCATGCGAGGTGTAGGCGTTCGTTTCTATGTTGCTACGTGAAATCAATGCGCACAGGAAGGAAGCTCCGGTAATGCTTAAAAGGAAAATCATGAATATCATGAATGTACCTGCTACTACATGGTCACAGCATGTATATAAAGCCAGAAAACCTTATTGGAGGTTTTTGGATGTGTTTTAATAGCGTCTTTGGAGGCAGCATTGGTGTGTCCCATTACTTGCGGTAATGAGCTGTTTCTATTATACATTATATTGTGTGTCGCAGTAAATGTGTTCTGTGTGGAGGACAGGAAGTGACATCAGGGGTTCAGAGTTGAGTTTTAGCTTGTCATGGGTTACGGCCACAACAGTAGCCCGGGTTTTACTATTATAAATGATAGCACAGGCTATTGTTATGTTGCTATTGTTCCTGTTGTGAGATAATTTAAACCTGCAATAAATATGTTCCGCCGATCAAGTCTGGTGCTTGTCTCACCAAAGAATTACGGACACCTCGTGACCAATGTGAATACTACATTCACAATTTGAATGCGTCTTCTTAATGCCTTATATTTCTACTTTAGTTCATGTAGCCATTTTTATGCTTGAGCATGCTTAATTTAGAGAAAATATATGTACAATTTGCCTCAATATGCATTTTTTGACGAATAATGGGCCCTATTCAACCGCACACCAGCATGATTTATTACTTAATATATGTTAGCGTGAAGCCGCAAATTCGAATCGCAATGTGGCGAGGGACGACTGTAAGGTCAAAATTTGTTGCGCAATTAAGTTGTTTTATCGCTTGAGTCCCCGTCCCTTCTTGGTGGTTTAGGTAAATAAAACCCCCACTCAAGTGGTTTGAATAATTTATAACCGTTTTTTGGCACTTTCTTGTGTCATTTCCCGCTAAAACATATCCATTCAACAAATAACAAGTGACTCAATATTATTGTGCAAGCAACTAGCACCCTAACAAGATGCCACACATGCAGTATACATTCTCCGCTGTCTCTCCAAGTTAGCCACAATGTCCTGACAGACACTTTCATTTTATAATTCACTTCTGTTCACCACTCAAGGCTGTTTCGTCGAAATCTCAAAAGAAGGAAAAACATGACCTGTGTATGTAATTAGATCATCACAACTCACTCATTTACAAGTCGACTCCTTCCATTTAGTGGGGGCTGTAAATGGAGAGTGTGTGCTTGCAGGGAAATCAATGCAGCATACCATTAAAATGTCTTTTTTTCACGAGCTAAAGGTGGATTCTGTGTACTGTATGTCATGAATGAAATGATGTTTTCACCTAGCAGTCTTGTTTAGTCAGCATCGTTGGGGGTTTTGGTCTTCTTGGCTAGGCGCCACTAAATATTGATGTATTTCCTTTGTCAAAAGCTGGTAATATTTGCAGTATTTGGTCTTTTGGGGTTCCATGCGTGCAGAGCAGGTCATGTAAAAAACTGGTCCAATATATCTGTCAACACATCTTTGCTAGAAATATTGCCGTTTGTCCATTGGTTGACGAATGACAAGAACACAATGATTTCATTGTTGAGTACAACTTCTGTTGTGGTGGTGTTGTGGATTTAGATCAGCGGTCTCAAACCCGTGGCCCGCGGGCCATTTGCGGCCCACCAAATCGTATCTTGCGGCCCGTGACTGGACATCAAAGAGTAGTGTAACTGCAGCCCGCAACATCCGGGCAAGCTCAGTGTCACTTCCATACTTCCAGGGGCAAGTAAACACCAACACTGAACTAACAGTGGTGGTATCACATGGATGTATTGTGAACTGTATCGTACCGTGAGTACCCTGAGATTCCCAGCCCTACTCCCAATACTTGATGCAGCCCAGCCTCACCCAGATTCTACCTCCACTGGCCCCCCAGCGAAATTGAGTTTGAGACCCCTGATTTAGATAAACCAATCTGTTCACGCAGAAAATGTGCAGAAAATTGACTGTATTCATCCGAATGCAAGGCGACCCTGAACATACGATGAAGACTCTTTTCAAGACCTAGTTTCGGAAAAGCTTTTTTCAAGGTATCATCTTAAAGCATGTGTTCAATATAATTGAAATAACATAGCTGCTCAGAAGTTGTTTTCATGACACCGCTTCATTGATCGCCAACTTGCGAACAACGTTTGAGTAGATTTGGGTATCATATACATATTATTCGATACCAAATTGCCAAAATTGTTACTTTTGAAACAGTGCCGGTGCTTAAACGGTACTCGGACTGATACGTAAAAAAAGGAAAACGTAACAATTTTGTCCAAAAACAATGCCTTTTTATTCTTTTACGGATGTGATACTTGACACACAAGTCTGGCAATGTTAAACTACCATTACAATGTTTGCTAGTTAATCCTACACACGCAAGTCAAGTATTAATTGTTAGGGTAACAACCTGCTTGTGTTGTAATTTTAACGTTCAGAATTCCGGTGTTCATGAATACACCTTGCCTATAGTGTCATTGGTCGATAGTGAGGAAGTGTTGTCGTGTGCCTCTGTCGGGACGCTACAAGATTGTACCTGCGCAATACCACCTTCAAACACTTGCTGCAAGTGGCTTAGTTTGCATTCATTTAGCACTGAAATGAGCCACCAGTAGATACTTATTTTTTTTGGTCTGGCTACTCCTGTTTACGTCGACACCAGCGCTGTAAGTCGTAATTTCTAACTTAATAACTCTAAGATTATGAGGAAAAATAACATCATTTTAGTAGCATAGATCAAATATTAATGAAAAAAATAATTAAAAGTCGTAATATTATGAGAAACAAAAATAAAGTTGTCATTTTTGGAAAATTTGCATCCAGAACAAGTTATAATGTTACAAGGATAAAGTCAAAATATTATGGGAATAAAGTCAGAATTACGAGAAGAAAATTTACAAGAACAAAGTTGAAATATGGAAAATAAAAAAAAAAAATGGGAAAAACCAAAAAATTTTATGAGGAAAAAGTAAAAATATTAAGAGAAAAATGTTGTAATCTAACAGAAAAAAACTTAAGGAAAAATTTAATTTTACTAGCATAAAGTTGAAGTATTAAGAATTGTTTTTATTGAAAAACAAATAAAAATAACAGGAAAAATGGGGAAAGAAGAGCAAAGACCATAGTTCATACTAATAATACACTTTGTCACCTATATTACAAAGCTGAGATGCATGCGTTGGTTTATAAAATATCAGCGTGGCCCTTGCATTCTTTCATTTTTCACGATGTGGCACAAGGTGCAAAAAGTACCCCGGGTACACGGCATTTTGATTATTAGCAGTGGTAATCATCAAGTCAATCATTAAAGGATAAAACTAACATGTACATAGTGTATAACAATATTGCCTGTCACAATAACGTCACCTTCAAGCGCTAACCGACATATTGCGGGTCAATGCGGCCCTTACCGGGAATGAATGTGAGGAAATCAAAATGCGACTTTTCGCAGACAAAGCTTGTCGTCTTCTTGCAATAGAGAGCCACATGCCAAAAAGAAAGAACACCAAATGTTGGCTGTCCTTCCTTGTTGTCATTTGTTTACTGTGTGGCCTTCCAAAATGTTCCTCCAAGTCATTGGCCGGGTACCCTATGATGTCACATTATTCACACATATGACTTAGCTATTTCCTTCGCGCGTTGGAAGCGTTTACCATTCCAGACTGTGCAGACGTGGGCATCTCGGCACTTGGCACACAATACTTTACTCGTGTGATCGGGATTGCGTCTGGCACATAACAAAACACCCTAACAATATTGATATTGGTGCAGGGCGCTGACACGAGGCACGCATAACACGGCACCGTTTCACTTTGCAGTTCTTAATCTGAAAGGAATTGAGCTGAAGGAAAAAAAAAAAAAAAGAAAACGAAGAAGAAACCATCTGGTCTGTGTCTCGGCAGATTTAACAGACTTATGGAACCCACTGAGTGTCTTGCTTGTTCTTCTGATTTCCTCCCATTTCGCAAATGTATGACTTTGAATTAGGAACAGTGGGTGCAGGCGGACACCGGCTTAACACTTCATTTCCTCTGCTGCTGTCCGCTCGCATCGGGAACTCTCGCCAGAGTTTGGTCATTAGAAATTTGTCAATTGGAAAGTAAACAGAAAATTGGGAAGAAATGAGGTCAGGAGATTCAGGGATGGCACCTCATCAGAGCGAGTACAGAAATAACTGGCTGCAGCTGGACAAAAAGCTCCCTTGCACATTATGCGACTGGTCGCGTCCCTCGAGAGGGCAGCAGCTGTTCTCCATTTCTGTCAGAGCGCCTTTATCGCTCCTTTTTTATTACATATGCTTCTTTGTGATATATGAACATCTGTCGGTAAAAAGTGGGAATCGGAAGGGATGAGTTGGAGAGTGGGCGGCCGGGGGGGGGCGGGGACATGATCCCGTTCAAGCTCCATTTTCCATGCGGGCAGATAAAACCTCGGGATGAGAAAATGAGTTGTATTTATTTCTTTCCCTCTCGGATGCTGAAATAGGATGAGCAAAACATCGCCTCCAGCCTGATAAGGTGATGCTTTTTCTTTAGCATATGCCTCGCCACACTTCTAGTCGCAATCTTCACAGTTGCCTCGCAACACTTTCATCACGCACAACAAGACGACACCCGTAGTGAGATGTGAATAAATTATTACACAAGCAAGGGTGGCAGATCAGTCACAGTGGGAAGATTCCAGGAAGTGCTATATAATTCTTGGGGTAATAACAATGAGAAGTATTAATGGGAGATGAAGTGAGCCTGTCTACTGGACTGTTTAATGCTTGTTGGAAGTATTTACTTAATGCAGATAAACACTGGCGTGCACTAGCGATAGATAAATAAAAACATATTGCTTTCAGTTTCATTTCAAGCCAAGTGGTGCACTCACAGTTTTGCCTCAGTTGCTTCAATGTGTGATTCATCAGCCATCGATTCTGCACAGTTCATCCATTCACTACTGATTAATCAATTAAATCGTATTATGTCTATTCCTGATTTACACAACCAAAAAGGTTAAAAACTCTACATAAGAATTAATCCCGCCCTTTCTCCATTCAAATAATTAGCTTCCTTATTAGCATAAGGATATACAATAACTAGTTCTGTTTAAAAATAAGAATTAGCAGTATTCTGTTTGACAATATGGTATACATCTATTTTAAATATATTTATTATAATACAATCCATTTTTAGATGTAACATGTATTTATATATTTCATGTGAAAGAACCAACCATTTAGGTTAGTTAGGTTTGGCTCGTCATTCCAGGAAACCAATATAAGTTATCCTATTCTCTATCATTTATAGAGTAAATATTTATTATTCTTTATAAATGATGCTGATGTTACGTGCTGTGTAGGTTTGGACCCCAGATGCAGAGACGTGAGGCCGAAAAACAGTTGTAGTCCCTTTCATGAGAGTCACAACAAAGCCAACAAAGAGGAAGCGGCAGACACCGGCTGAGCTGGCAGGGAAACAAACTGGGCATACTAGTAGAAGAGGCGACAACCATTAAATATCCAAAGAACCGGCGTCTCCCAGCTACAAATAAAAAGTAGGTTTTAAGTAGCCAGGCAGCCAGTCAGCAGCAGGGGCCCCCAGTTGTCCCGAGCGAGGACCTATAAAAGCAGAGACATGCAGTAGGGGCAAACGGGAAACATAACAGCTAAATCAAATAAAATATGACCCAACAGCCACTGTCACTCGTTGCTAGGCAGAATTTGTCAATTATTATTACATTATTACAACTATTTGTGCGAATAGAAGAAAAAAAATACAGCAGCTTTAAAGACCACACCTCTTATTATTGTTTTTCAGACATGTACTGATATCCTCCTTTTCCCCCTCCCTGCTTATGATGTCCCCTTGGCAAACACCTTTTAGGTCAGTGGAAAGTGTACAGTGGATAACATCACTTGACATTTACATGCAAGAGCACGGAGGAACCTGCACAGCGAGCGGTGTCACTGACATCCTCCCAGCGACTCAGAATCATGTCGGGGTGGGGGTGCTCTTCTCGCTGCATTACAGGTTCCACTAAGGAAAGGGAACTCACTCGGGTACGTTGGTGTTTAATCATGTACAGAATTATTCCGGCACAACAGATGAGCACGATCTGTCGGGGGGTGGCCCACGGAGGCTCCTCTCTGAATGCCTTTTTGGAGAGGAAGGTGAGAAAGACGACATATTCAAAACGAAAGCCTGTGAGGTAAAAGTAAGAAAAACAGTCAGCGGTTTCTCATCAATAAAACCGCAGGGTAATTAGAGAAAGCACTTGAAAGCCAATTTGAGAGTTGACAAACGATCAATCTTCATCTGTAAGGCAGTCACAGTCGCATTAAGTGGCTAGTGGTGCCAGATCCGGTGACAAATGGACCGCCTATTCTTGCTTGAAGAAAAGCTAAGAGGGCTACTCAAACCTAGCATGACAGGAGCATGGATCCTGCAGTGCTTCTTTCCGAACGAGCTCTGGGCGAGAGGGTACACCCTGGACTGGTCGGCAGCCAATCGCAGGGCACATATAGACAAACAGCCATTCAAATCAACCGGAAATAAAAAATTAAAACATGACAATGCTGCGGATTCCCTCACGAAGAAAATGAATTGTTTTTTTTTTATTCCGTGCCGTGTTTCATAGCTGTCGGATGGTCTCGCACTGTCTCTGGAACCTTATTAATTAGTTTGCTTTATGATAGAGACGGTCCCTGCTTTAAAACCAGCTCATAAACCGCCTCCGCGTTTTTGTGGTTCATACTAGGCAACTATCATATAAACCTCACCGCGCTGCATTCACGACCAAACATAACTGCCGACACCCCCGCCTCCTCTTTTTACCCGGCTCGCATTGATCCCTCCCGTAGCAAAATGGATTTGGACACAATAATTCAGCAGCCAGGTAAATTGGAATAACTCCGACCATTAGTGAATGAGTTTGCTGTTTAAAATCAGCCATTGATCTCCTCGCTGGGCTGATTGGTTGCCGACCAGCCGGTGAATTTAATTATCAAGTGAGCTGCTTGCTCAGCCACGTTTTCTGAAGGTCAGGGCTTTTTTGTGTGTGAGAGACTGCAAGGTAAGGCGCGGGGGGATGGGATGGTGGGGTAAGAATCCACTACAAATGAAGTTAGCTACGGCCGGTCCTCTCGTTCCTCTGTTGCTTCCTGGCAATTGCAAGTGGCAGACCATTACCACGCCTTTCCACACTGTAATAATCATTCCCAGAATTCAGATTTAGATGCTACCCCGCTCTTCTCATTTGGTCATTCCCCCTGAGAGGTGACACATTGACGTTCCACCAAAGAGCTAATGTTTTTTTTTTTTTGGTTTCTGGAGCTGTCTTTCTACCAGGTGGTAGAGTTCAGTTCGATTCACTGCACAACAGATTAATAAACACTTATCAGGCTTGCCCAAAGAAAGGGTGCTGCAAAGTATTCTTTTCAGGGTTAGCACTCAAATTAGTCTTGTCCCTTTCGGAAAGTACTCCTAAGCTCAATTTGTTATGTGGACAAAAGACACCAGAAAGTCGCTGAAGTATCTTCCAGTCAATCCTCTCCACCAGCACGGGCGATACTAAAGAGCTTTCATAGGACCATTGTGTTGTTTTCAAAGTCATCCATTTTCTGCACACTGGGGTAGATCAGATTCCGTATCAGTATCTGGTTTCGATACCACCGTAATTCACAGCTCAGAAATTGCTATTACCACCTGCGAACATTACCCATCATGAAGCACCGCTGTGCTTTAATGTTCTCAGCTTGTTGTTGTCGGCAAACATAGCTAGAAGAATATTAGCAAACCGAGCCAAAAGAGTATCAGTGAACATAGCTGTCTCCACACATGCACTGCAGCTGTCCTCCTCACTTGCGCCGCCTAACTCATTCACGGCCACAAAAACAGTTGGACGTCTACACGACACGAAACTTCCGAGTCGCTACAGTATCATACTTGCCTATAGAGAGGAGTTTATTACAGCCTGTCGCGACCCGCAAGTTAAGAAGTTAAGATTCCTGTGTTTTCCGACTGTCTGTGAAGCCGTGAACGCGCTTGTGTGTGTCTGCGGCAATGCATGTGTGGAGGACGTTATGTTTGCTGATATTCTTTTGGCATGGTTGCATATTAAAGCAAGCGGAGCACTGGTATCGGAATTGTATCGGTATCGTCTGATATCGGGTCAGACGTGAAAAAATGAGACTCGAAAAGGAACTTTTTGACCCGTTTTAGGATGTTGGCAAAATATTTCCGGGTGTGTTTTTGTTGTGTAAACATACATCGACAAGTAAATTGCCGGTTTGAAGCCCACCTAAGAAATTAGCCTTTAAATAGATAACTCATAACTTTTTCACATGAATGTGTTTGTGGCGCCCCCAGTGGGTTGTGCTGGAAAACATGCTAGCATACATGTAATACAGATATCCCTACTGTTGTATAGTCATTAGAAAAACATACTTTTGTGCAGTTAGTTGCTACGTTCTGTTCCGTTCCACTGCAAAGATGGTTTGCTTGACGGTGGCCGTGCTTGTCACACGTGCTTGTCCGTCCCCAAAAGGCATGGACCACATTTTGTGGTGATTTGGCCAGTCACCTTAAAGTTACAGTGGATTTATTTTTGCACAGCTCATTGAGCTGTGTGAGAAATTTCAAGTCAGTCCAACTTACGGGAGGTGCAACTTTTAATAGTTTAACAGCAGCGCCACAACGTGGTGCATTTGTCAGGAAAATAATAGCACTGGCAACACAGTAGCTGTGCATGTTCATCCTTTCATCCTTTCATCCAGCAGTTCAGGAGTAGAAGAGTTAGCTTAGCTACAGATAAATCCATGTGTGGTGTCCTCTTTTTTTTTTCGCATGACTATATTATGGTTTGTGTTTTTTTTTGTGCGTTTTGATTACGCAACAGTTTAACCAATTTTTGGTGCCGATTGTGATAAATCTGCGGTTCCAGGATTCTTCCACACTTGTGAACATTTCTTTCAGTTTTTCAATAATAATAAATGCATCTTTAGTACATTTTAGACATGCAGGGTGAAAGGTATATGGTCTGCGCTCTACTGGGTAGCCTTTACATTTCAATGGAAGTGTTAGTTGAAAAAAAAATACATACAGCATATTAATAATAATGGTGAGCAGATGCACACACACACACACACACACACACACACACACACACACAGGCGATACAAACTCCCTGGAGTCTACCTGTCCTCCCCAACAAAAGACTGCAGTGTACATTGATCTTTTGCCTGCCTGGTATTTTAGAATTCAAATAGGGAGAACAAGCCTCCCTATTCTTATGAACTTTTTAGAATAAAGAGGGACACTTAGAGGCGAGCACAGGGGAGATAGGATTGATTGACAAAGCCCGTGACGGGACCAGAATGGAAATTGAATCTCCTTGAATGAACCTGAATGGAGGAGTCGCCGCCGCATGAATAAGGCTGTTTTAAGAAGGGGATGGAGGAAACAAGCTTCCCTTGTCCTGTCTTGTTGATTTCCTGAAGCAGACATCCTCCCGCTTTTTTTTTTTTTTTTCCCCAAGCGAAAACGTGCTCCACTCCATGTCTCTTCTTCTTATTCTTCTTCTTGGTTTCACTAATCCACTCTGCAAATAGCTGTAATCTGCAAACAATACATGATGGCCATTATTTAGAATATGCTGCCAGGCTGTTTTGCAAATCAAATCTGGCCTCGGGATGCAAACAAAAAATACAAAACATCAGAAAATCTCCCTTTACACACTAGTCGATCGATCAATATTTACTGCAGCATGCTTGATTGAGTCGACAATGTTTTATTTACTCATACAGGCTCTTTGAAATGGTGAAGGTGTTTGTGGCTGGATATGCTAATCCTATACTTTATTTTTGTGTAGTATGTTTCTCGAATAGGGCACCTAATGGTTGATTGTTTGTGTCTTGAGGCAATTAAGGCAAAATGAGTGCACTACTGGTTGCAGCCAGCAGAGGCATTGTTGCTTTTTTGCCTGCGTTTTCTGTCCAGAAGAACCCCGTGGCCCCAGCTATGCTGTTGATTACATATTTAACTGTTAAAATGATTGTTGCAAAAAGGAGTATTGCTTGAATATCAGTGTAGAAAAACAGTTTCCTATTTCTTAATTTCCGCACTCTACAATTACAGTAAAATAATAGGTAATCGATCATATTTTTAGACGAGCGAGGCAATTTGTGACATTTTGGGCAAAGATACACCGCTAAAGTTGCCAAAAATTGTACTGTATAAATAAATATATTTAAATGAATAACTTTCAAGTTAAAGTGTGTGGTATTATTGCCATAAAGCCAGGTAAAGTAGAAAATGATCGCGCTACTTCTAACTTATGCCAAGGGCTTATTGTGATTCCCAACCTGTCACGGCACACTAATGTACCGCGGTGCCGTGGTTGGGAATCACTATCCTAAGGTCCTTCGAGTGTTAAGGCTAATCT
The DNA here is from genome assembly GCF_027744805.1 of Dunckerocampus dactyliophorus. Classification (NCBI taxonomy): domain Eukaryota; kingdom Metazoa; phylum Chordata; class Actinopteri; order Syngnathiformes; family Syngnathidae; genus Dunckerocampus; species Dunckerocampus dactyliophorus. Next base: position 16,579,602 of record NC_072835.1, on the reverse strand, counting down.
TTGTTCACTTACTTCTGTCAGTGACATATAGTGCTATAGTGCTAGCGTCCACTTAATGTACATAATTAACCTGTGTATCGCCTTTTGCCATTCATACAGCATTTTGCTTTGGTGGTGCGTAAGGTTTTTCCCTCATGGAAAATATGTGCCTTGACTCAATAAAGGTTGAGAAACACTGCCTTTGGGACCAAACGTGTACGACACTTGCAGGTACACATTCTGCTTATTTGATTTGTCAGACGTCGGGCTAATTGAACTTGGAAACTTGGACGGGATTTGTTTATTGTTGTGATTTTCCATTTCAAGGTGTACAGAATGAAAGATTTGCATGTATGCGTACATTCTTTACCCTCAGGACCGATTTGGTCCCATTTTGTGGTTCTAACCACAAACTTTAGATATATTCAAAAGTGAAAATGTTTACATATTCTATTGTATTACACTTGTGAGAGGAACCTAAAATATATATTTGGATAAACTCTCACTGATTATGCATCAAAATCACTGTTGTTACAAATTACTGACCTAGTAGTTGCAAACATTGCATATTTGTTCCCATTCCCATCTTATGACAAAAGCAATTTTAAAAAAAAATCACATTTGTATTGCATTACAAATGAGAGGGACTCTTACAGGGAGTTAAGGGTACAAATTGTAACATTATTCAGTGTATTAGGTCGTCATTTTTACCATGGTAAAATGAGTGGTTAATTTGTCTTTCCATTTACTTTTAACAAAGTTTTTTTGGTTGGCACCCCGGAGCAGATTGTGTTTGCCCCGTGTTTGACAGCAAACCTCCTTTTTAACCCCCTGTGACATGTACGCGCTAACGGTGATACAATGTAAACCATGCAATTTTCATATCGACTTTGCAACACAAAATGTCACACTTCATGACTGCGGTCTTTTTCGACATCACCTTCGACTGAATGCGATCACTTTGATAACTAAGCTGAGTAATCCGAACCTGCGACGCTTTTTTGTCACAGTGGCTTGACCTTTTGAAATGTATGCAGCTTCTCACCTGGAAAATAGAATTTCTTATTCCATTAATAGGGTTTCCCAGTTCTTGCCAAGTTATGGGTTTGTGCTTTGAATATATTTTTAAAGCATCTTGCAGCCTCTTACACTTTGATCCGTATTTATAGATGCAGCTTTCGGTGAGAGATGGCCTCCATCTCATTGTTAAAGCCCCCATTGTGTAGTTATCCAAATGATTAGGTTGTCCTTTGGCTGGCATTGAATGCCTGCTTATACAGTATATGACAATGATTCTCCAATAAAACACTATTTGGAGCCAATATGGCATACTTAGTGCTGGACTGGTGCCCTTAGTGTACTTCAAAACCTCCATAAGTAACACTCAGGAAACACTCTAAGCTTTGGTCCAGGGATCGGAAATGCCATTCACGTAATACTTTCCACATATTTAGATTTATATATGGTTGTTTTCTACAATATTCTCCATTTATTTACATTCATATACAGTATTGATTTTTACAACAAAGACCTCAGAGTATTTAATGTTTTTGGAAAAAATAAGTAATATTTGATATTTTTTGTAAAACACAAACATATTCTAATATAAAAAAAGGAAAAATTTGTAGAAATTTGAAAAATAACCATAAAATCCAGAAAAAGAGTAACATTTGTTGTTTTTCTACAAAAAAATTATATATATACACACTAATAAATCTTAATTATTGTTATTCAGAAATACAAAAAAAATTCATGTAATTTAACCCACAGAAAGAACAAAAGTCATATATGTTGTTTTTCCAAATAGTCAAAAAGCTTGTTCGTTGGTTTTCCAAAAAACAACAACAAAAAATCCCATAATATTACATCACGTAAGGAGCGAAGCATCAATGACTGGTGGTCCCCAGCTGATGACCCGCTTAGGCCCATAGGTGTCACACCTGAAGAAAAGGCACTGGTGGAGGTGCGCCAGGTAAAAATGCAGAGCAGGCAGTCCAACAGTCTGTACAATTAAGATTATTGTTATTTTTAGTTTAGTATTTATATAATCACAGTGACATTTTTGTTTTGCCAAAACATTGAATATATTCCTAAAAAACAAATTAAAGTCGAAATAGTGGACACACTTATGAATTCTATGAAGATTACAAAAATACACCCTTTTACTAAAATAACATGCTATGTTCTGATTCCTCCCCTTTCTAAAAATGGCTCTGGTTTCCTGTTAGACGGTTGTCCTCAGTGGACCCTGTGTTCTGCTCACTAAACTATCCTTACAGGAAGCAACCGTTCACACCTATTTGTCTACATTGAATGTATTTGGTGTGAATATTAAAAAGAAAGGCTGACTAGCTGGTGCTTGTTTTTATATTTGTGGTGCTTTTATACCAGAGTCCTTTTTTTACCAGGGAGTAAAGTGAGGTTTAAGGTGTCACACTGTTCAAATATCAGCAGAAAACGTAGCATGGGATGGACACCATTTCACGCCAGTAGGAGGTATAAAGATCTTAATTCACCAACAGAATCGTGCCTGTGGAAATAAGAAGTGAGGATTTGCCCTCATCCTGTGGCCATTTGAATGTAAATGTACTCACTGTGGGAGGTTCGAAGTGAGGTGGGGATTCAAGAGAGGGATGATGCGCTAGGTAGCTAAAATGTCGAAGCCTTTGGGTCGACCACAGGACTGACTTTTTTTCACGCTCGGGAATCTGTCACGCACTAACTTCAGGGTACATGTTCAGGGTGTTGGAAGTTGTGCCAGGATTAGAATTGGTATAATCTGTATAATACATATTCTCAAGGGCATATGATGGTAAACGGTGGTGGTACAGATGATGTAATGCACGACAGCGTGCGATGTTTTCACTTCCTGTGCTTATAACGTACAGTATGTCATGTCAAAAATGTAACAAGGAAACAAATGGCGGCTTGGAAGTACAAACCGTGGCTCCAAGGGGTTTACTAGCCGATGAACAATCAAGCCACCGTGCTAAAGGGCTGGTCATCCAGCAGCATCGTTTCCGTGATGAAATCACAGATCAATTTAACCCTTGGTTTGTTTCTGGCAAACGTTTTTGCACTTTTCCAACGCACAAGCCCCGGGCGTCTTCACGGTGCTGGCATTTCAGGTGGCTTATAAATTTTGATGTGTTGAAGCTCAATGTTTTTTTTTTTCCCCCCTCATCGCAGAATGTTTGAAGAGCATTTGGGAAAATGTTTTCCTCTGAAACGGTGAGAAGCCCCACACGATCGACGCCATGTTTGTATGCAAGTGAGCTCTGAACAGGAGCACTTGACTTGTTCACGCTAACCACCTACAGCACAGTACGGGTAATGTCGCCTCATTGGAGGGAGCTTTTTTTTTTATGCTACTGGGGTTTATCGATATGACATAATTCCTCATATCGGATCAATAATTATCACACCCCCCACATACAATACAAAATCTGAATACTGGAAAACAATCTGTTTTCCTAATTACACCATACATGCTGCAATGATATCAATGTACAGTAGTACTGTAATTTGACCACAATGAGACAAAACAATCAATCTTTTAATTGCGCCAGTGATATTTAGCGTTAGGTATCGCACTGTTCATCATCTATTTAGTAGGACCAGATTAGGCCCATTACATTTTAGTCTGCTCTTTTATGATATTATTGTCTAATAAAGCATGAAATGGGAAAGATTTCATACAGTCACACTTGATAGCACTCTGTTGGCTGCCCCACGGCCAGGGGGCAAAGTCTATGAATGCAATTACTGCTGATATATTTTTTTTTCTTATCGTTAACAAAGTGGCTTAATTTAACTTCTGAGAGAAAATTATTGGGAGGGGGAGTCGACACAATGAGGACATGTAGTATTTTAATGTACGACTCGCAAAATTTTGTTAACATTGTGCTTACTTTTGTCCGCTAAGCAGGATGTGAGGTTGGTAAATTATGTATTGCACTGCGGTGTGGCGTGAACACGCTGAGGAATAATCTTTATGCTGTTGTAGTCGCGGTGTTGTTCAGGTGAAATGAAACCTCAATGTAGTCATTGTTTAGATTTGTTTTTAGGTCAGTTTGTACAGCCTCAAAGGCTTGGCGTCTAAATAATTCATAGAAACAAGCTCATGTTTGCTATTATAATGACTTGATAGTGTGTGGAGGGAGGTCATATACTGTAGCGATGCAGGCTGTGTATGGCTGCTCTGTTGGAACCAGGGAAGTGGAAAAAGTCGGATGCAATTGAAAGATTCCCTGCCAGGGATGTGTGATAACATTTTAGGACGTATTTCTTATTTCGTATGTGCAAGAAAACATGTGATATCACATTTCTTGCGCTTTAAAAGGTCCCATATTACAGTCGCCCCTCGCTACATCACGGTTCAAACATCGCTCCCTCGCTCTCACGTTTATTCAAAAATTAATTAATTAAATATCTCTTTTGTGGTTGACTCTGGCCCATTATTAGCCAAAAAAATATTGAAAGACAGTTTATATGTGGCGATCTGGTCACTAGGCATCAGTAATGACACAAAACACTGACATGACATTAAATTACCTTAAAGGGAGAGTTCAGATTTTTTGACATGAACTTGTATGACATCCCCATCAGCAGTGTACTACACCCACAGTGACTTTAACACTGCATATAGTCAGCCACGGCATGTCCGGAATGAAAGAGTGAAAACAAGTTTTGCCATTCAGTGTGGAAGTGGTACGTTTTTGGCGTCTTCCTTTGTCCTTCTTACCAACTCCATTTGAAACCCTTTCTTAAGTTTAGAACAAATAAATTGGAGGTTAGTATTTGGGCTAGCTCAATGCTAATTTACATTGAAAATCCATATATTTGCTAGCAGTTATCATTAGCAATTTTTCATGGTCATTTCAAACACCTCCTAATATGACAATTAAATAGATAACTCAGCTGCACATTCCACTTTAACAGCTGATATACTGCATAAAATACTCACAGCAAAGGCTTTCTAAGGTTCAACAAGAGGCAGGTATGGCACATTCAACATCTTAATGGCAATTGACTACAAACAAACATTGGTCTGCTTCTATGACAGCGGGTTTCAAATAGCACTACGGAGTGTTGTCGCCACCTATAGGAGTGTTAATCGACGAAACCCCGCTGAATAACAATCTGCTTCAGAATCAAAGTGCAAGATTACCCACCCGTTCACAAGGACTGTTTTAAGACGTGTGGTGAAGCTTGCTTTTTCACAAAGCTGTCCTCCCTGAAGTGGTGGGCTTACATACAGGGCAGGCTCATCTACATTGGGGCGGGTCAGAGGTCATGAAACCAGAACTTCAACATCAGCCGTTTGAGTGCTTCACTTCTCAAAAGTGGAGCAAAAGAATTGAGGGAGATGGTAGATTTTTCTCACATTTGGCGCTAATAAATAGGCTGTAGGGACATTCTGTTTATTACTGTTTTTACATTTTTGCACAGTATGCAAGTTTACGAGTCAAAATTAATTGGTTATTTGCCAGTTGGGTTGCTGTCGCGTCACAACGACACTGCACCCGCTTGGAACACTAAATGAACAGCATCACAGGCAAAAACAAACAAAACAGACTATCGGGCGCTTGCATCCTGACGTGTTCCTTTATCTATGCTACAATTAATCTCTTGTTTGGTCTCTTTTTCCATCCCATCCTCCTTCCCTCCTTTTGTCTTCTTCTCTTTCCCATCAGGTCTCCGCATAATGGAGCGAGAATGAACAGAGAGCGGCTGAAAAAAAAGCATGAACTGGAGGTTTATTGAGGTCATCTGCTTCCTGTTTATATGGGACCATATAACAGTTCAGTCTTCCCGCCAGGACCCGTTGGCCACTGAGCAACATGTCGCCAAGCAGTATGACTGGCTCATCTCTGACCGCGGACCGTTCCACCACTCTCGCAGTTATCTGTCCTTTGTGGATAGATTCCGCCAAGGATTCACGACCAGATATAAAATTTATAGGTGAGTACGCGTCTTCTTTTTTGGAGATGTTGCATAAAGCTGCACAACGTTTAGTGCATTTTTCACCTACCGAGTAGGCATTTTTTATTATCACTCCTAGAAATGGATAAATCTGTTTATTATGAAGCAAATTTTAAAATATTCCAACTAGCATTCACGAGAAAAAGAAAGTAGCTTTATCACAGCAAAAGGCCTCCATAAATAGAGGGCATTTAATACAGTAGCATTTTTTTTTCCTAATAGCACTTAAGTCCATGGCACTCTGCAACATTTCATTGCCTCTCACGCACCTACTCACACCCACATTCAGGCACGGATGGCGGCGTTGCAGGGTGGGAAGCAGCTTCATCAGGAGCTCTTGCACAAGGACACTTAGACGTGTCGCAGGAGGCGGGATCAAGCAATTACTAAATGTGGCCACTCTTCTCAGCCAAGCTGCCCCGAGGAAAAATACATCCTGGATTTAGATGTTGTGTTCATTTGCTGAGTCAACTACGAGGAGTGTCAGGGCAACAGGGGAAAAAAAACATTACGAGAATAAACTTATTTAGTTATTTCTCAAGTAAACCTCAAAAGTCCCGATGAAAAGTAAAACCAAAAGTCCAGAGACGAGCAGCTGCCCTCATTCATCAGAGACCACATATAATTTTCTCAAAAAATATATTTGTTAATAAATCATGCTGTTTTGTGGTTGAATATGTTCTATTATTAGTCAACAAATATGAATATTTGAAGCTCTAACAACAAAATGTATTTATTTTTGCCTAAATTAAGCATTTTCAAGCATAAAAATGGCTGAATGAACTAAAATACAAGTATAAGACATTCAGAAGACGCATTCAAAGACGTTGTGAATATCAAGTATGTAATATTGTACACTGGTCACTAGGTGTTAGTAATGTTACTGTAATGTTCGGTGAGGCACACGAGCGCCATATTTGATCGTTCAAACAACAGGCTTTTATTGCAGATTCTCAATAATCCCGAACAGAAAAATCCCTAATGAATACACGGACTATTGTTGTGTAGCCCATGGCAAGCTGGAACTCAACTCTGAACCCGCAACATCACTTCCTGTCCGGCGGCCACTCAACTCCGCTAGAGAACACATTTATAGCAACACACGATCTCATTTATGTCTTAAATGGGTTATTTGCTCTTATTATGTCTACTATACTGCTTAATATGGGTGTAAAGGTGACTATAGGGTTGTTATTTCATGTCTGGGGGGGGCTCTAATAATATTTTAAATATTCTATTTATAAATGAGGAATCCTACTTTGGGGAAATTCACTCATCACGGTCAGGTCAGGGACCAATTAATCGCAGTAAAGGAGGGATCACTGTATTAAAGCACATGCAGAAGTAGATAAATGGCTGCTTATGAACAACTTTTTTTAACTTTAATTTCAATAATTTGGAGTGCATAGGAAAGTGGAAGGGAAACCATACAGTAGTTCCATCTGACCACCTGGTGATGTATTAAAAAGTATATTGCACAACACCGAAGCAACAGAACCAATGTTGCAATAGCGGTAAGGAGCAAACTGCTTTCCACTCTCATGCACTTCAAATTTCAGAATTAAGTTGTTATTTCTAATGAGTTTTCACATATTGGAAATACCAGCCTCTCTCCAAATATGGCATGCTTCCAATTACCTCCCTTCGCACAGTACAGTGTTTTCCACTTTGCATGCCTAATGCAGGGTAGATACAGTAGTCCATGCTGTCTTATAATGAGATTCAGTTTTCCCCACACACTGCTGCAAACTCACAATTGCAGGAACAAAGAAAATCCTGAGTCAGAGTATAAAAATCAACTCGCTCGCCACATTGCTTTGACTGTTCTCCATCTGAGTTTGTTCTGTCTCGCTTCTCGGTGTCTCTTGGAAAGTCGCCTCACTCGCTCGGCTCCCCTCCGGGTTCCATACCTCAGTATTGTCACATGAACAGTAAACAAGACATTTGCATAATATGTACCTCGACTGGAGTGGGGTGTTGCACACAGGACGTGATTCTCAGAGGCAAGACTTGTGAAGCCCGACACAGTGCAGAGTGCTGTAGTGGTCTATTAAAACGTACAGTGTGTTTGCATGTGGGGACACGCTGAGAATGCTGCTCCGCCATGGTGTTGTCTTCCCCTCCGAACAATCCATGCGTACATTTAAAGAAAGGTTTGATGGATTTTCACATCAGTCAAACCAAAACAGAATTAAGTGCCTTGATCAAAGAAATGTGCTTCCCTCATTAATTCGGTATCAAAAAAAGGATGTCCGATAATGGATCTGGAATCATTTGCATATTTCTCCTTCGGACTGTAAATACAGTGGAACCTCTGTTAACGTCTGTTTTTTTGTTTAATGTTGAAAATTCATGCCACACTTTTGCCTCGGTTTGTGTGCATTCGCTGGTTAGCATACGATATGGTACGAGTCTTGTTGTGTTTTTAACAGTCCGTAGTTTTTCTTCAGAAAACGTCCTTCGTTGTTAGCATCCTATTAGCGACCTAACAAACGAGTAAATGGAACCAGAAATCAGCTACATTACATCATCAGTCTGTGATGTTATCAGAGATACACTTTATTCGTCTCTCAATCAGCGGTTGACACTCAAAAATGTTAACACAAAACATAAAAAACATAATTCTAAATGCATATAAATGACGAATAGAAAGTCTAAATGAGCATTTAAGTTTACTTCACTGACTTAAGTAACTGTTCCCAAAGACAAAACGTGGCAGCAAGATCAACCACCACCACCTTCCCATTTTCCCATGAGTTATTTCTTGAATTCAATAGTGTTCCTCACCTTCTTTATCAAAATAATGGCAACTATCTTTGGCTCCATTTTGCTTTATTGAATTCCAGAAATAACTCATGGCAAAACGGGAAGATGGTGGTGGCTGATCTCGCTGCCACATTGTGTCTTTGGGAACGGTAATGTCAAGAATCACATCTTCAATGAAGATAAATAACTTTAAATTCATGGTATTGATTATATGTAGTATGCAATTCAAATTGTTTTCTGCATGTCAGACTAATTGTAAAACTACAAAAACCTGTTTTGTGGTAACATTTTTGGCTCTCTGGAATGGATTCATTGGATTTACATGATTTCTTATGGGAAAAATTGATTCGGTTAGCGTCTGTTTCGGTTAGAGTCTGGAACAAACTAATGACGCTAACCGTTGCTCTACTGTACATTACATATGGATGAAATCATACAAATACAAATGTATTAAACATTTGCTGAAATTGATTTCAAAGTACATTTTCCAAACAAAATACTTTCCCAGTTACATGTAAGTGGAAGACAAATATTAGAAGCTGTCTGATTGCAAGTGAGGTCACAAAAACAAGCATAGACGATAATCTCTGTGGCAATGCCCGGGCATGGCTGCTTTTCTTTCTTGTGCTTTTGCATTGTATCTTCTCGTAACAAGTTTAATTTTTTTCATAAATATTTGGAAATAAAAGTAAGTTAACCTGTCCTATATAACAATACACATTTACCGTTTGAGATTTGATTGTTTACAAGTGGTTCTAATTGGTGTAATCATAATAATACTACTTGGATGCACAATAGCATTAATGTGAATGCTACAGTGGAACCTTGTTTAACGTCATTAATCTGTTCCAGAAGGTCCGACCAAACCCAAAACAAACTTCTTCCTCAAAGAAATAATGCAAATCCAATTAATCCGTTCCGGATGAACTGGTACAAATGGACTGGTGGTCGGGTCTATTTGGGTTTTCAAGTTGAAGTACTAGTATGTCATGTTCAATGATCGCCACATGGTCAAGCAGAGAGGCAAGGAAATCAGCGACATCAGCTGGTGTAGTGTTTTGGTGGAATGAAACCACACGATCGCCCCGGCGCGCTCTCTCCTCTAAGCGGCAATGAGCGCTGAATAGCTTTGTAAATTTCCCAGGGGACGTTGTCAGCCTTGGCGACTTAGCGGTAGGAAAGTGGTCAAATCAGATTTGCAGAGCGACACAAAACTCTTTTTTTTTTTAGTTCTCTTATCGCGGACAATTACCCCCGAGGCACGCCGCACGGACAATGCCAGCTTGATCGTTGACAAACAAATCTGGCCCATCGTTAATAAACGCGGGCCTGGCGCCTAATACAGAGGATGAACAGCGCTTTAGGAGGTGGCAGCCTCTTGTCTCGTCCTCTGAAAAGGTCAGTGCCGCTTGAAGGGAACGGATGCGCCACGAGGAACCAATTATTCTCTCCGTCTAGACTTAAGTGTTTTCAAAAAAACATGTTGACTTGAAGTAATCATCAACACTGCACTCGCCGTTGATTGTAATCTTCAAGCCGCTTGCTTTAGAACATTCATGCGGGACAAAAAAATAAAGTCGCGCATTGGATGCGTATCAGTGCAGTTAGCGCTTCAAATTCGGTGGCGATGTTGTGCTCACACTAGCACTGCTCATTCTCTTGGTTGTACTCCATTATAGCCTCCAATGTCTTTCATATGATTCTCTGTTAGGTCTTTGTTTGCTCTATCTCAGGTACTTGTGAAAATCCAATATAAATGCAAATCCGGTGACCATTAATGCATTTTAAAGGCCTGAAAAACGCCATTGTACTGTAACCAAAGACGCAAGGTGGAGGATGTTATTTAGAATGACAAATATTGATGAAAATGCACAGCTCTTGATTGATCGGCCTTTGAACAGGCGCCTGTCATATCCGCTAAATATGCCAGTTCTGTCATGACCCGCAAAAGAGAGAAAAAAAAAAAAAAAAAAATCAGATCTAAAATAAAGCACAGAGAGTCTTGTTTGCTCTAAAAGCACATGACATACATACCACTGGCAGGGGTACACTCATTTAAAATAGGGCTGTTGCATATTTCACGACACCATTTGTCATCCATCCATTTTCTCTGCCGCTTATCCTCATTAGGGTCGCGGGGGGTATGCTGCAGCGTATCCCAGCTGACTTTGGGCGAGAGGCGGGGTACACCCTGGACTGGTCGCCAGCCAATTGCAGGGCACGTACTTATCACAATGCTAAATTACTGAATGGAATTTGCTTGCACATACACAAGTGGCAATGGTAATTATGTTTAATGAATTTTATTTTTCCCTTTCTTTAATTTTCTTTATACTCAAATGTTAGCACTGGATACCAGAATCATGTGGGAGTACTTCAATAGTAAAATATGAACTTGAATATTATTTTCAAACATTTGAGATTAAGCAATATTAACATTGTTTAATGAAAAAATAAACATGACTCATGATCTTTCCACCCACATGGCCTGATATTTGCCTCATTATGCAAAAAAAAAAAAATACAAATTTTTGAGCAATTAAAAAAATCAATTTGTAAAATAGATGACTTTTAAGCTAGATATCCGTTTGATAGTCATTAAAGACTGATGAAGGTTTTACATTTAAATTCCAATTTATTTTAATGTAATTAAAATTACAATACAAGTACAAATTTAAATGTAAATGATAATATTACATTTAAATTAAATACAATTGAATACATTTAAATGAAATTGAATTAAATTAAACTAAATTAAATGAAATGTGTGGAGTTTGCATGTGTGGAGTTTGCATGTTCTCCCCGTGCTTGCGTGGGTTTTCTCCGTGTACTCCGGTTTCCTCCCACATTCCACAAACATGCATGTTAGGTTAAATGGCGACTCTAAAATTGTGAACGTGAGTGTGAATGGTTGTCTATATGTGCCCTGCGATTGGCTGGCCAATCGAGTGTACCCCGCCTCTCGCCCGACCTCAGCTAGGATAGGCTCCAGCATACCCGCGACCTTAGTGAGGATAAGCGACATAGAAGATGGATGGATAAATAAATGTAATTAAACAATAATTGTCCATAGAACCCATTTATGAGCACCAATATATGCAAAAACGAGAACAGGCGCTCAAATGATTGCTTTTGAAGTTCCGGCTTGTCAAGAGAAAAACCTCCTTCCTTATGGAGATGATACCAACTCTGACCCGCCCCTAGCTTGATGAACATGCATTTTGTTTGGATTATTGCATTCACGCATGACCAAACCAACCATACCAGCAGAGCAAAGCACTAGCATTCCTTTAAACCGAACCAAACATGGCAAGTGTGAACTTACCCTTAATTAACTTGTGGATCACTACGACAATCAAAAAAAAACACAGAGCCGGTGGCGCCCAATTACCACAAATCGTCAGTCAAAGTGTTAAGCTGCTCGTTTGCACATCGTTTGCTCCAAGCGAGTCGCCGCACGCGACATTATCAGCGTTGACATGTCATGACACTGTGGAGACGCACTTTTACACAAATTGGCCTCTTCTTGGTGATGCTTGTATTGTACACAGATTCCAGCTAGTTGCATTTGTAATGTGTTGTCTCCCTTCCTGATGAAGTGTGTCATGACACGTGTGACCGTATAAGACCATTATGCACTAATGAACATTTCTTTGGCAATATTAATTATTCCTAATCAGTCCACAGACAACCACTTGATCAGCACTAAGCCTCAAATGAACAATCCGCGCTTCTCATTTGCATATGCAAACAATCCTATGCCCTAATTCTTACTTTTTAATCACGCAGATGGTATTTTTTTATTTCCTTTGCTCTCTTTTTTTATGTCTAAATCACTTTTTTTTTTTTTTGTTTTAAGTGAAACAAGGTGCAACTTTTGTCTTACTCGGGTCACGCATTAGCCGGGATGAGCCATCTATAATTGGATGGAGCACAGCAAGGCGGATTTGATAGAATCTGCATGTTAGCTGTGGCCATGTTTAATTCAGCAGGCCGCAGCCACTGTAGCCAAAGGAAGAGGACGTGGCAAGGTAACAGGAAGTCCGGAGGGATGAAACAGACTGAGGAATTAGGAGGAATGGTGACACAGGATGGGTCTGCGGGGCCATTAGGCAGCAAGACAGGAAGGTGCTAAAAGTACAAAAATGTATATGTAAGTGCTGGAGACATGAAAGCGGGTCTAGTGTGTTTTAGTGGCACTGAGGTCACGCTCATTGTGAGGAAGAGGCCGGTTCAAAGCCGGAGAGGCTTTGTTTGACTCACTGAGCACACCTCCACACACATACAAGTACAAACAGCATCTTTGTTATTAAAGCTGTCATCTGGAAGATCATATTTACTAGCTTGCGTAACGGGTTTAGTCATGTACAACCATTTATAACTGCACACATTTTTTTTTATAGCAGTAGAGACAAGCGAGGAGGTTATTTAATACAATAATGGATTCATACAACATACTGATATAAAACCTTCCTATTATAGAACTTTCCAAAGTCTCCAACAGCCCACATTGCATCTGTTCTATCTACAAAACAATATCAACCCAAGCTCAAGTCCAGTCCACCCGGAGAAAGCTTCGACTCGCTTGGGGGAAGGAGTCATTTGGTGCCAACATTCGGTCTGCAGAGCCGAATATAAGACGTCAAAACGAGCAAAATGTATGCTCTCGCCGTCGTTTTGACTTACCACAGGTGTTTCGTTTATTCACCTTGTGTGTGTTGCTCCAGTAGGTTCGATGTGTCTGTTTCCACTGCAGATGCGTTGGCAGCTCTCCGATTTGCACACGCATTTGGAAAAGAGCTGATTTCAAACTGCAAATATCCGATTACACTTCTTACACACTGCCATGAATCCGCATTATCGTTTGACGACACAAAGTCACCATGAGTTGATGGAGACAATTCAGATTGGCTATCTCATGAGCAAGCTGCCACCCACAAGGCTCTTGGCTATAGCGACAGACGTCAATACCCATTTTTGCTTACTGAAGCGCTGAGCACGTCCAGCTCTTGGATGCTGAGGATTCACTTCAGCCAATCAGCAGGAGGTCTGTAATTCCACCAACCATTAAATCTGTTGAATTACCATTGTGAGAAAATTGAGCTATGATTTTCTCTGCAGGTGCATATTTTCCTTGCAGATGGAAGCAAACAAAAAAAAACATTACCTTGCAGAAATCACAGAATCAATGCTCTTTTCATGCTAACTTGTATACATTTTAAGCTACGGCGGAACATCTGAAGTAAATCGTTTGTTCTGGAACATTAGCGCCATTTCCCTCGGGGAAAAAATGTAAATACGATCCTCGGGTGAAGTACGAGTTCCGTTCCTCGATTGTCATGTAAGTCGAGCTTTGGTGGAAGTCAGATCTTGCACGTAAATGAAGTCACACTGTACACAGAACACGTGAAGGACATGGAATACAATAATAAAACACTAAATTCAATTAAATGAATCCGTAATAAAGGAAAATAAAAGCCAAAGCACGAGCAACCTTTCCATAAAGACCACTGCACTGTGGATTTATTACTGTCAGCCCTCTTTTTCAGAGACTAAGCCTTGTCTACTGGTCTTATCGTCAAATTTAATACATTGTTAAATTGTTAAAATGGCATTTTATTTGGGAGACACTGAACGGTACTCGTGACTTGAAAATTTCGCGGTGCTTGGGCGGACTTGTTCCCACCTCTACTTATAAGAGAAAACAGTCTCATCTTCACGTGTTGTTCTGTTCTTCAACACCCCTTGTGGTGGCTGGTCCTTCGTTGATAATGACGACGACCTTTGACATTTCGTGCGACTTTAGAGGTTTTTCTTGAAAAGTTTGGTGTAAGAATTCTAAGTTCTTTGACTTTAGACATTCCGTTACTTAGGACACGCTTTGATCAAGTAAGAATGCTAGCAATCAGGGGGTTGGATAGACCTTTAGGTCACCCTAAATCCTAAATGATGTTCTTGATGAATTATTCCCATAGAGGCACTCCAACATATTGCAGAAAGTCTTTTCAGTAGCTGAAGAAAGGTCAGACCGAAGCCATAGTCTAACTGTCAGTAACTTCAAGTGCATTTTTTCTGTTATTTTTACATTACATCCATGCCACTTTCCTATGTGGCAAAAAGCCCCAGCTGTGGGCTGACTAATCACCAGCAAGGAAAGGCTGATAATTAGCGGAGTAACAGGAGGCGAGAAGGGAAAGTGCCAGGGTTAAGCACTGACTAATTCACTGCGTGGGTTGCTGCCACCCCTCCCGCGAGACTGGCAATCTCGGCAAGAGCAACAAGCTTTCGAAGGAGGAGACGTCGGTCTCGCCGCCTTGTCTCACATTACTGCTTCAAGCTGCTTAATCTGTCTAATATGGTGAAAGGAATATGTGAAATGTACATGTAATAATGTTTGTTAAAAAAGCTGTCACACTGGCCATGATGTTAATGGTGCTACGTGTCAGGGGCTAGCACTTAAACCCCCTGTTAACTTTTAATCCAGCAGACTTGAAAGCTGCCTGCTGAATTCTGAATTTTCCATCTCATATAGTGTTTAATACAGTACAGTGCACATACGGTGTTTAAACAATCCGATATTTCACCTCCTTGTCAGAGGTGAACACTGTATTCTCCTGGTGAGTGGTTGCATCACCACCGAGACGATTAGCTTAAATGCTGGGTAGAGAAAAAAAATAACCGAGTTAGTCGAAATAAGGTCATAAAATTCACAATTCAACCAAAGAAGAACAAACAATGGATGTGAGAGTACACACAATTAAAGCCTTTTGAAGATAAAAATGGATAATGTGCTTAACAAATGACATTAATTAAGTTATGTCTTGCTGTAATTTGTTGTAGCACTTCACCTTCGTGGAGTTATTTCTTGATTTCAATAGTGTTTTCTCTCCTTCTTTGTTAAAGTGCTGGCAGTTGCCACTTTCTTTGGCTCTATTGTGGGTTATTTTGCATCCGCGATCAAAAGAACAGCACAGACCTGTGGCGGAACTGTGTTAGCTGGCAAAGAGCGACAGAGTCAACCGCTGAGGACATCATCATCAGAGACATCATAGGTGACTTCTGGTGTGTGTTAGCATGCTATCGGGTTGCTTACAAGAAGGATTTGTGATCAAAAATACATGAAGAACACAGTTCTCAATCGGTGTATTAATAACGCGACAAGATGCTCACAATATTGTACGATAAACGGAAAATGTACGCAAATCGAGGCAAATTTTTGGCATCAAATTTTGATGTTAACCAAAAAACACGCTAACGGAGGTTCCTCTGTGTCTCAAACCCCTTCTCATTTGTCTATTACTGATCATTCATTCGTACCATATTTAGCTTGCTAAATATGTTAGCTTACATTTTTAGCTACAATATTCCGTTAGCTTACATTTTATCATTTACATTTTGCTCACTTCCTGCATAACAAAAAGTAAAGAATTAATACCAAAAAAAGGTAATGAATATGACGGCATATGTCCTCTGCAGTGTTAAGGAAAGAGAAGAAATTAAATTTGAAAAATAAGGATAATACTAAAAGTTTAATTTGATTAGTAAATTAGGAATTATTTCTCAATAATACATAGGAAAAAAATGTTCAAATAAATTCGAGACATTAAATAAAGACATGCAAAGCAAAGCCATTAAGGATAACTATGTAAAGACTGTAGTCAAATTTTGACTGAATTACCCATTTTCTACGTAATTTTTGGGTATAAACATCGCAATAACTGCTTTCTTTATTCTGCATTCCAGTTCAGGCCAGAACATTTTTAAACCGGAGATGGTTAGGCAAGTGAACTCTTACTTATTTTAACACTTACATGACCCTTAAAACACATTGCCTGTACGGTTAATTAAGGTTTTATGATGATGAAGACAGGAGACAACCTCCTGATGTACTTTTTATTAACTTCCACTTGATGGCAGTAGCTGCATTTGAAGCATGCATTTGCTCCTTACTGTTATTACAACACTGAGTACGTTTACATGCAGTCAAATAACCCTGTCATAACCGGAATATTAGCCATGTAAACACCGATAACCCTTTTGAAAAAACGGAATATGCTCACATTCCGGTTTTTAAAAACCTGAATATTACCCCTGAATTACTCCTTTTCTAACCCGAAAATCGGGTCATGTATACGCCTATCGGGATATCCCGATCAAACGGAACATTAATTAGGGTTCTGCGCATGTTCTATTCGGAATAAATCTTGTGTCTTTGGCAGGAACTACTTGTAAAGATGACGACACGCAAAACCCCACACTTTTGGAAACAAGCCACGTCGTTAGTGTGGTGAAAGACAGGAACATTATGTCTTTTATTGACGGTCGAAAGTACCGCAATAGCCAAATCTATCAGAGGGTGAGCAAGCAGTTACGAGAAGCAGGGTTTGTACGAACGCATCTTCAAAAGTGTCCGGGGGGGCTGTGGGGATATCGCATGAATATGGATGCCGCAGCTCCGGCTCCATTATCTATTTCTTCACGTTCTCGCCTTCCGTTAATGAAGAAAGCGAGACAGAATAGTGTCAAGTTCTGGTGGCGGGTCAGTACCAGCACCAAAACGCAAACAAAGGTGTGCATTATCCGCCGTGCCGGTGTTGTTGTTGTTTTTGGAAACAGGAAGAAGAAGCAGAAATGGCGCGCATTGTCCGTGCGTTTTTTTTCTTTGTTTTTTTTTTTTTTCCACGTCACGCATGAGAACGGGTTATTCCAAATGTTTAAGAAACCGAAATATTGACCTTAACCCGAATGTTGACTGCATGTAAACGTAGTCATTGATTCTGTTGCTGCTGTGTTGCTGTGGAGGTCATCCATCGGCCCTGTTTGGATTGTGTGCAACCTTCGAGGTTCCACTCTGAACAGTCAACAAATCCAACTTTACACAACTTTATACGCATGCAAGTAGAGCACAATACCTAAATTATTCACTTGCGAATATGAAAATACGAAATGTTTTTTTTCCTCTTGCACCCAGCTGCCAGTTTTTATCTTTAGTGATTTTTATGTGACCTACACAAACACTCACACACACACACAAAAAAAAGTTTACTCAGGGCCTCCTACAGAACATCTGAGTCATTTTTTACTCTCAGCAAAACACTGAAAATGTTGGACATGTTATTCTGGCTCCGTTAGGTTCGCAATGCGTTAGAAAAACAGAGTGTGGCAGCTTGTCTTGTGCTGTAAACAGGAAGTTGACTTTTATGTGGGATCCACTTGAGCATCTGATGTGCTGATCTGACAGACGTACAGTCAGATTATTGTTTGCTGAGGTGGGCCATTATTTTATCATTCAGGTATAGAGGGAAGAATAACTAATAACATCGTTACTGGTAAAGAAATAATAGCGCTCACTTTGGTATTGCTAGCCTTAAAGCTTGCAAGGTATTGCATATTTCCCAAATTAAAAAAATAACGTAATGACACCCTTGGTCGAAATTTGGCACTCACAAGAATAATGCTAACGAGTGTATCCAGCAAAAGCATTGACACCAAAACGCAACGGCTACTAAATTATTGATGCTTTGCCAATAGCAGCCCTTTAATGTATCTCGGACCGTTTGGAGAAGCGTATAATGCCTATCCAGAGTCATCTCTACAGTAACACCGAGACCCCAAAATGTGTTTTTAATGTTCCTATGCCGGGCCCATTTATATTCATGAAGGCAGAGGATCTTAGAGATTTGTGTGTGTTGGAAGCATAGACAAAATTCCACCAACCTGCTGTGCCTCATAAAACCATATTAAGGTCAAACTGGCCAAAGATTTATTTCTCGGGAGGCTGCAACTTTGAGAAGAAATTGAGAATTTTTCAGAATGTATTTCAGAATAAAATTTAAAAAAAACAAACTGGTGTATGTATGAAGGAAGTGAAAGAGGACATTTGGAACGATATCTTCCGGGTATTCGTTCTCATCTCCAGGGTGTCACACAGCAAAGACCTGATAAGTGGGTTTAACAAGAAATGACATGCATCTCATTTTCACACTGGAAGGGCTGTGAAACAGCTGTGATATCATACATTTACACTGACTTCTTCACCTGTGTGTCCTTGCTGGCTCTTTGGATAAAAATATGTGACAGCTCAGGCTTTAATTAAGAAAAGGAAATCTTATATAACTATAAACTGCAATGGTGAGGTGGAATAAATCTTTCGTAGCACATTCTAGAAGAATTTTGAATGAGTTTGCTGTATTGATATTGTTGGTATTTGTGGCGCCGCCTATGGCTTGTGCTCCAAATGCTTTGGAAGACATGCTAGCATAAATGAGTAATGGGGAAATAGTAGCCCGTGCCCCTGCAAAGACGTTTTGCCTGATGGCGGCCATGTTCGAGCACAAATTTGACAGACGTGCTTGTCAGTCCACTATATGTGTGTACCGATTTGCATATTTTTGACCAAAATTATTGTATTTATTCATTTCACTGAAATGAAAAACATTATCCCCCAACCATAATGACTTTGAAGATATGGCCAAATTGCAAGCGTTTGTGGTGAAATTTAACCTTTTTTTGTGCAAAAACACCGTTTTTGAATCAGCAAACACAATCATTTGAAAATGGGTCTCCAATTATTATTATTTTTTTTAAAAACAACCCTTTTTTTTTTTGCTCATTCTCGTTCAAACACTGAATGATTATGCAAACCAGGGACGTAGAATCACATAGATTGGGGGCATTTTTGTTGCTCTGTATGAATAGGCATGGAACGTTCTCATTGTAAGTACATTTATTCCAGAACACAACAACAAAGTGGCCATTTTTTTCCAGATAATTGTCATCTAAATGAATCTTTCGTGGCCTTGGAAAATAGCCCAGATCCAATGCAACACAATAATGTTTTGACCACTTTGTAAATAATTACTGAGATAACATAAAATTGTCCAAATTGTGTGGAGCGTCGAGTCCGTGCCCTGAATGCAAGATGGCATGTAAACAATTCAATACCTCCATCTTATGTTGAACACGCACGCCTGACATATTCAATACAAGGAAATCATCAACACACCGTCGTTTTCATTCGGGGTATGACTTGACAGTTATTATGGAGCAAATTTAGTTCAGCTACAAGTAGATAGGATAGAATAAGCAGCGGCCAGGACATTGGAGAGGTTCCTTTTTAACTGCATGAATGCCTCGACCTTGCTCTGGGTTTTTGTTGTATGGAGATTGAAAGAGGGTTATTGTTTTCATGCTGGGGGACAAAGCGGGAAGTGTTTCATCAGCTGCACACAATGTGCAACAAAACATGGCACACAGAAGTTTATGAATAAAGAAAATATTCTATATGGATATACACAATCACCCTGCTCTTTCTCGAATATGTTTCAGTTCAGTTCCATGTGTGTGAATGCAAATCAGCACATTGTTGCCATCGGTATAGTCGTGGTCATGGTTTTATTTGTTGCGTTCAGGAGCATCACATGTTTACATTTGCACCGTTCAACATGTCTGCAAAGGAGTAGGAGAGAAGCAGAACTTGAATCCTACCCCTTCTCCATTTCACAACAGTTATTGATTGTTCACTTCCCGTTGTTTCTAATACGGAGAGAAAATGTATCAATATATAGCTTATGCAGTGACGAAAAAAAAGAAAAGACGACCAAAAACAGAAATGTTAAAAAAATCAATTCGAAATACAATGTAATTAGGTGGAACCTCGTTAGCGGACGCTCCGGTTAGCCGGTTTTTCAGTTAATGCCGAAAATGTACCCAAAATTTTGCCTCTATATGCTTCAATTTTCTGGTTAGCATACAACATGGCACGCATCCTGTTGTGTTATTAACACACTGCGTGAATATACCCGTCTTATGGTATTTTTATCAGGAAAAAACATTCTTGTTAGCAGCCTATTAGCTTCCCAGTGAATGGAAACAGGAACCGGAAGTCAACTCCGCCGCCCCTTTATGACATCATCAGTGGTTGACTCTGTAGTTCTTTGCTAACTAGACAATTGCGCCACAAGTCTCAAAAATGTTAACACAAAACACAGTTTTATAGTTTTACAAGTATAGTTTTACATGCATAGAGCATTTCTAAATGCATAAACATTTTGAATGAAAGGAATAAATGAAAATTTAAGGTTACTTTTATGTATTATTGCCAAAGACACAAAGCGGCAGCAACGCAGACACCATCTTCCCGTTTTGCCATGAGTTATTTCTTGAATTCAGTAGTATTTCTCACCTTCTTTAACAAATGCTGGCACTTGCTCCATTTTGGCTTATTTTGCTGCTCTGATCAAAAATAAAACTGAGGCTTGAGGTGAGAAACACTATTGAATTCAAGAAATAACTCAAGGCAAAACAGGAAGGTGGTGTCCGTGTTGGTGCTGCATTGTGTCTTTGGCAACAATCACGTCGTCAATGAAGATAAAAGAAACCATAAATGTTCAGTTACGCCCTTTCATTGTTCATTTGTATGTATTTATATGTATTTTGAATTGCTTTCTGCATGTAAAACTGTAATAAAAGTATAAACAAAATGATTTGTGTTAACATTGTTGCCTTACTGGAATTGATAAAATGGATTTACATTACTTCTTAGGGGAAAATTTCAGTATGTTTTGGTGAGAGATCGGACCTTCTGGAACAATTAAACGCCAGCCAAGGTTCCACTGTCTTCCTTCACGCATTCATTTTCTATGCCGTTTAATCCTCATTAAGGTCGCAGGGGTATGCTGGAGCCTGTACTACCTGACTTTGGGTGGGAGGCGGGGTACACCCTGGACTGGTCGCCAGCCATTTGCATGGCACATATAGCCAAACAACCATTCCCACTCACATTCATACCTATGGACAATTAAGACATGCCAATTAAGCTAACATGCATGTTTTCGGAATGTGGGAGAAAACCAATGCATGCACGGGGAGAACATGCAAACAGCACACAGAGATGTCCGGATCTTCAAGATCTCCTGACTGTGGTTCCCACTGCATTATAATTTAATCAACTTGTTAAACTGATTTTTTTCCATCAGACGTATGTCATCTATGTGTAGATAGATCTAAATGTGCAAAAGGTCACCTGCAATATTGCCTGTCACACCGATCCTATGAGGCAATGTTTACTGATGCTATCTCGCGTTGCTTACTTTCTAGCACCTGTGCCATGAAATAAACTCCTGCGAAATTCACGTACACGGCAAACACACTGCAGCTGTAGCTGCGTTTGAGAGTACCAGTAGTGAAGTGAAAAAATATATAAATGAAGGCCAAGCAAACAACTCAGGTCAAGCAAAATAACACCCGACCTCTGTCTGTCTGGATATTGTTTGTGCACTGTAGCGTGTGATTAAGATGCATTCTATTATATTTTGAAAGCTTCTTGCTGGGTGAATTTCATAGAGGATTTCAATTGTGTCTCTGTCTGTTTGATTTATTGCTGGACTTTGCCTCCTTATTAACATGAAAAGTCTCTTTTTATATATATTTTCCTGCAGCTGCTGCATAATACCAGGAGGAACAAGAGTCGAGAGCAATACCTGTTATTACCAGCCTGCAGGGAACGCCACCACTGAAAACTGTTGTATGAAGTATAAGCACAATAATGCAGTCTTAAAAAAAAGGAGAGTGGACCAGATGTCGAGTTGTAATTTAGTGAGACAAAACGAAATCTATAATGCAGATTATCAAAACATCTGTTACGTGACCAAGTGCTTGACTCTCCGACTGGATCTGCTCCATGTTGTCAACCAGCTGAGAGACGCAACAAAGAATGAAGTGTTTGTCCAGCAATTGTTAATTACCGTAAATTCTGGTGTATAAGCCACACCCACTAAATTTAGAGAAAAAAACATATTTGTTCTTATAAAAGCCGCGCTTGTGTATAAGCCGCACGTGTCCACGTCATAAAGTGGCATATAAGGACCAGTCAGGTCTTTGACAGGAGCCAATCATGAGTTATGAATAAACTTACGGAAAACTTGTCAACACATTGGAAATTGCAGGAGGTCATTACTCAATATAACGGTTTCATCTTACAAACAACATTAAACGAAAATTAACATTAAATTAAATGTTATGCCACAGAAATATAGAAACATGTATCAATACGAGTTTATGGAAAAAAAAAACATTTTAAAGTGTTCCCATAATGCATTTCTTTTGAGAAAAACATTTTTAATTAGAGGAAAGCAAAGAAAGACACTGTGATGCTGCTTCTGTCCACCAGAGGGAGCCAGAGGACTTGGAGCCCAAAGCAACAAGAGGGAAGCCGATATCATTGCAACGTCCCAATGAATGCATTGCTCAGACACAATGACTTATGGGAAAACTTTAAAATGTTTTTTTTAATTTTAAAGTCACATTGGGACATGTTTGTATATTTGTATATACACTTTTTCAGTATTAAGTTGCTGTGTGATGAATTTAGTGCTGTTAGTAATGTGTCCTTTGGAAGATGACACAGAGTCCGACTGTTATGTTGTTATACTGGTATATGTACTGACCTCCACTGACTTCCAATGGGTTGACAAGCGACTTGTTGACAAGCACTAGGCCTGGGACGATAATACATACGTGAATTAATCACACATTAAAAGGAAATTAACTCCATAATTTTGCTGGCCTCAATATATTGCCATGTGTATGCGTGTCTCTCTTCCTCGTTTGTCTCAACTCCTAACAGGCAGGAAGGTAGTTCACTCTGTGCACTGGTTTCAGCACCCTTGCGCCTTTGTTCCGGAGAACAATGGCATGAACGGAGTGAGCCCTTTTATCAGTCATAGTCTCTGTGTCTCGGTGGGTGGAGGCGGGTCCAGTAGCATGCACACAGAGTGCAGAAGAGTGTAACATAGTAGAAATTTAATTGTATTTTTCTTAAAAGTAATGTCAGTCTTGTCTCGTCTCATTCTCATCATACGGGAAATCGGTACGCAGTTGTGCTGAGCTGAAGGCTCTGTACGGAGTATGAATATCTGGACCGTTACACCCCTAATATTTAATATATTACCTAAATATCCTACTAAAATTACTCTTAAAAACAGCAATAGGCCAATTTGGCTTACAGACATATTGGTCCAATCGCACCATCATTTTAGCTAACTTTAGCTATGCTGAAGGAAAATTGCTTTTTAGTTCCGATAGTGTCTCGGGCCATGATTGACCCCGACTATTTCACAGTTGGGATTGATCCAGTTGATGCCCCTCTGCTGCAGTGTGTAGTTTGTAAGCAAGTACTAGGTAATGTCAGCAGGAGACCATTCAAGCAAATTGAGACCAGACACACAAGTTTGTTGACCAAGCCATGGGATATTTCTGATGAAGTAGTTGGAGTCGCCGAAGAAACGTATTGATATCATGATATGATATTGATATCACTTTTGAACATCGGCAGGGTTCACCATGAACTTTCATTTAGCCTCTCAGACTTTGCCTTTCTTCTGCGCCGGGAGAACGCAGCAGCCTGCGGACCCGGTGAGCTGAATACCCGGCGAGCAAAGCATCCAAGGCGTAAACGAGGCAAGCGAGCCGGCCTGCATGCTAGGCTAAAAGCTAGAGCGACGAGGCCACCGCTACCAAGCCTGCTGCTAGCCAACGTCCGCTCTCTTGAAAACAAGATGGACGAACTACGAGCAAGGATTACAACTCAACGTGAGATCAGGGAATGCTGTGTCCTCACCTTCACAGAAACCTGGCTGACGGAGGATATACCGGACTCGGCGATCCAGTTGGAATCATTTGCTGCTTACCGGGGAGATCGGACTTTAGCGTCTGGTAAACACAGAGGTGGCGGCGTCTGTGTTTACGTAAACAAACGGTGGTGCACAGACGTACAGACGATGGAAAAGCACTGCTCGCAGGACATTGAGCTGCTGATGGTGA
Organism: Dunckerocampus dactyliophorus; assembly: GCF_027744805.1. Taxonomy (NCBI): domain Eukaryota; kingdom Metazoa; phylum Chordata; class Actinopteri; order Syngnathiformes; family Syngnathidae; genus Dunckerocampus; species Dunckerocampus dactyliophorus. The sequence continues at coordinate 16,555,050 of NC_072835.1, read as the reverse complement.
AATGCAGACCTTTTTATTTGCCTCGTGAGTTTAGCGCTGTGTATTTAACTGCTGTTTACATCCCACCACGAGCTAACACTGCTAATGCACTAGGCCTCCTGCATGACATCATTGATAAACACGAGACCAAACACCCAGACGCTGTATTTATTATACCTGGCGATTTCAACCACTGTAACCTCAGGACTGTCCTCCCCAAATATTACCAGCATGTGAGCTTTCCCACAAGGGAAAATAACATCCTGGACCAAGTCTACTGCAACATGAAAGGTGCTTTGAAGGCTGTTCCAAGACCCCACTTTGGAAAGGCTGACCACATCTCTATATTCCTTTATCCAAAATACAGACAACTTCTTAAAAAAGCTCCCCCTGTACGTACAGCAGTTAAAGTGTGGAATGAAGAAACTGATCAAGTACTTCAGGACTGCTTTGGCTGCACAAACTGGGATGTGTTTAAAACTGCAGCGGGGAGGGAAGATTGTACTGTTGATTTGGATGAATATGCTTCTGCTGTTACTGGCTACATTAGCACATGTATAGAGACTGTTACCACCACCAAGTATTACAGAAAATACCCTAACCAAAAACAGTGGATGAACTGTGATGTAAGGGCTAAGCTACGTGCTCGTTCGACTGCATTTGTCATGGGCACCGCTGATGACTACAAAAAGGCCAGATATGACCTGAGGAGGTCCATACGGGAGGCCAAAAGACAGTACAGACAGAAGCTGGAGGGCTACTATTCCACCTCAGACCCTCAGCGCATGTGGGCGGGGCTCCAGCACATCACAGACTATCGACAGCAGAGTAGCGTAGCCACGTCCAGCCAAACCACACTTCCAGATGAGCTGAACGAGTTCTATGCCCGCTTTGACACCCAAACTCCTGATGAGCAGAGAGGGTGGCTGAACCTGGGGAGCACACAGGACTCACCTCTCATGGTGACATCAGCTGATGTGCGCAGGGTTCTAAACAAAACAAACCCACGAAAAGCAGCAGGGCCAGACAACATCTCAGGACGTGCACTTCGGGTTTGCTCATCAGAGCTAGCTGATGTGCTTGCTGACATATTTAACCTGTCGCTTGCACAAGCATCTGTACCGACCTGCTTTAAGTCCACCACCATAGTGCCCGTACCCAAGAAGAGCAACGTGACCTGCTTGAATGACTATCGCCCTATAGCACTCACTCCTATTGTTATGAAGTGCTTTGAAAGACTAGTCATGACCCACATCAAAAAGAGCATCCCGGCGGCAACTGTGGACCCTCTACAGTTTGCATATCGCCAGAACCGGTCCACGGATGATGCAGTCAACACTGCCATCCACACAGCCCTTTCTCACCTACAGGGCCAGGACACATACGTCAGAATGCTATTTATAGACTATAGCTCTGCTTTTAATACAGTCAGCCCCCACAAACTCACAAATAAGCTCCTCACACTTGGCCTGTCTCCCTCCCTCTGTAACTGGGTGTTTAACTTTCTCACAGGCAGGCCCCAGTCAGTCAGAGTCCACAACCGCACATCCAGCTCAAGAATTGTGAGCACTGGGACCCCACAGGGGTGTGTGCTGAGTCCACTCCTCTACACGCTCTTCACCTACGATTGCGTGGCCTCCCAGAACAACACCAGCATCATTAAATTTGCGGATGACACTACAGTCATCGGACTGATCACTGGTGGTGTTGAAACATCATACAGAAGAGAGGTGGCGGACCTCATAGCTTGGTGTCGTGATAACAATCTCCTTCTCAATACAGATAAGACTAAAGAGATGATCATCGACCCAAGAACAAGGGAAAAGGAGCCACATAGACCCCTGTTTATTGATGAGACTGAGGTGGAGAGGGTGAAAACCTTCAAGTTCCTTGGCACACACATCAGCGAGGACCTCACCTGGTCTCACAACACCCAACAAATTATGAAGAAGTCCCAAAGGAGACTGTACTTCCTGAGAAGACTGAGGAAATTTGGCATGTCCACCACAATCCTGAGTTGCTTCTACAGATGCACTATCGAAAGTGTCCTTACCGCCTCCATCACTGTTTGGTACGGTAACTGTACAACACGTGACAGGAAGGCACTCCAGCGGGTGATCAAGACCTCACAGAACATTGTTGGGGCAGCCCTCCCCTCACTGCAAGACATTTATAAATCTAGAGTCCTACGCAGAACACACAACCTCATCAAGGACAGCACACATCCACAACACTCATTATTCACACTCCTACCGTCAGGCAGACGCTACAGGAGTTTGAAGTCCAGGACCACAAGGCTGGCAAACAGCTTTTACCCACAGGCCATCAGGCTCCTCAACGAAGCACTCGCACACGCCGCACGCACACACTCATAGCACTTTATTTATTTATTTATTTATTTATTTATTTGTATTATTTGCTTGTATTAATGTCTCTTCTGTTGTTGTTGCTTAATTTATTGGTATATATGTTTATGTGTTTATGTTTCTTATGTTCTTATTCTTTCATTTGTTTTATTTCTTTTCTTGGGAGAATGAACAGAATAAGATTTTCATTGCATGGTATAACTGCTGTTTTACTATGCACATGACAATAAAACTCTCTTGTATCTTGTATCTTGTATATATTCAGTGTGGTAATGGTGGCTTTACACATAGCGAATCAAGGTAAAACACACATAAACAGGTAATGTGACCGTTTAAAGAGAAATATATATAATATCCAATTCAATGAGGTCACACTGTATCGTTCCTCGGTGGGGACACGGTGTGCAGAATGGAGATGAACAAGTCAATACTGTGTGGGAAGTCAAAATTGCTTCACAAAGTCATTCATGGGGGAAATTTCCATTATTGGATCAAAGTACCCCCCCTTCAACGTATCCCCCTACTCAGTATAAGCAGCTTGAAGTCGGTGTCATGGTGCACCACCATTTCCCAGCTCAACAAGGCCCTTTAAAGAACAGTGTGGCCGAATTCCAATTTGTACCATTTTTATTTTGCACAGAATCTTTCTGAATTATCTCGACTCCAGCTTCAAAGCCAGTGTTGCATTGATATGAATAATAGACTTGTGCCCTAGCGCGAAGGTAGCTCAGCACAGCTGATTTTGATCATGATGTTCTCTATAGACAGCAAGATAGTTGAGACGGAATCAACAGTGCGCTTCAGTTTGTAGGCTTCACTACACATCTTAAAATAAAGCTCTGCTAACTATCCAACTTTGACTGTAATGTTTGCACTCTAGCCCACATAGCTATGCTAGTCTTGCTAACCCATTTTTTTTTAATTTTCCAAATATTTCAACTTTTGTCTTAAATAATCTTTGTAAATTTTCTTCTCGTAATATTATGACTTTATTCCCATATTCAATTTTTCCCCAACCAAATTTTCAGAAAATGACAACTCTAATTTTGTTTTGTTTTTTATAATATTACAACTTACAAAAATATATTTTTCTTTAATATTTCAACTATATTCTATTTAGTTTAATGTCATAAAATTGCAACTTTTTTCTCATAATATTTTGACTTAAATCTGTAAAATTATAGCTGTTTTTTTTTTACAGCTAATTTTCCAAATATTTCAACTTTTGTCTTAAATAATCTTTGTAAATTTTGTTCTTGTAATTATGACTTTATTCCCATAATAACTTTTTCCCCAACCTAATTTTCCAAAAATGACAACTTTATTTTGTTTTGTTTGTTTCTCATATTACCACTCACAAAAATAACATATTTTGTCTTTAATATTTGAACTTACTATTAACTTATGCTATTTTGTTTAATCTCGTAAAATTGCGACATTTTTTTCCCATTACAATACGACTTTTTTCTCATAACATTTTGACTTTATTGATGTAAAATTACAGCTGTTTTTTTTCTGCTGTTGTTTTTTTCCACATTTTTCAACTTTCTTCATGTCATTTTTTTTGTTGTAATTTTGACTTTATCCCCATAATATTTTCACTTTATTCTCATAACATTATAACATTTTCCGCAACCCAATTTTCCAAAAATGTATTTGTTGTTGTTTTTTTGTTTTTTTTATAATATTACAACTTTTAAAAAATAATATCTTTCTTCAACTTTATGCTACTAAAATGACAGTTTTTCCTCGTCATACTATGATGTTATTCTCATAAAATTAAGACATTTTCTTGTTAGGATACAACTTTTTTTCTCTGAATATTTTTTTTATTTTATTCTTGTCAACTTAACTGCTGATCTTTCCGTTTTTGCTGTTGTTGTTTTTGTTTTTTTTAGTTTTCTTGTGAAATTCTATTTTTAGAATGTGCCGTGTGCTGCAAATGGCTCCCGGGGCTCTAGAAGCACTTTTAAACTGTTTAAACTGTCTAAATAGTGACGTGTCCTTGGCCAAGACACTTCACCCACATTGGCCCCAGGGTCGCCCACAAATGGATGCTTCACTGATTAAAATGCTGACTATGACCCGGGATCTGGTCCATAGTCACACTACGGCTGCCCACTCCTCCTGAGGAGGATAGGTTAAATGCAGAGCCGAATTTTGTTGCACATTATGACAAATACAGATCTGTCCTCGTCTTCTTCTCCTTCAAATTCCAGCAACAATGCTCAATCTTGGCCAATGCACTATGCCGATAAACTATTGTGGAATTTGTTTAGACTTATTTAAAATAGTTGAAAAACCTGTAAATGGGACGTCTGGTGATTGACGCAGAGAGTTTAACATGTAATAAGATGATTATCCCTTCATGTTTTGCTAGCTCAGGTGTCAGCGTTGTCCCCCCTCCAACCCCCCAGGATCATTTTGTCAAGTGACACTACATTTTGCAGAAGATGACAGACCGAGCTGATGTCGTTATTGTGCCCTCCTCATGCAGCATTTCAAGTATTAGTCAGTTCATCCCTAACAAATAGGTGGTGGAACAAATGATTTCAAAATGAAAGGTTCATCCTTCAGCAAAGCATGAAACCCGATGCTGTCTGTTCCCTCTTGTGTCAGGGGGAGTCAATGCTTCTCCACAACCACATTAGTGTCTCCAAACACCCACACACACCCACGTACAGCCAATTCCATTAGGATTTACATTTCATTAAGCTTTGCTTAAGTGAATTCTGCAGTTTCTCTTCCATGTCCGCAATGCAAAATAACTTCCTATGCATCGTTTTTGCAAAACAAGTCCGAGGTCACGTCTTAGCCTGTGCTGCCACTCCTCTGCTGATTCCAGACTCATTTGCCCGCTGAGGCTTTATGTTTGAATATCATGCAAAGGCACAGAGACGGCACAGTGAAAGGAACGCATCCGCACTGTGCCAGCATTTCTATCTCATTTAGTTGTTATTGCATTTCAAATGTTGTATCTCGGAGAAAATGGACACATAATAATAGAATGATATGTTTTTTTGCACACAAACGGAATGTAAAGTGGTCAAATTGTCATCTGATGATTGAGAAGAATGTAACAGACATGGTTGGTTTTTATTACAAAGGAGGTTTGGGACGAAAATACATTCTTTGGCAATTTTCGAGGAAAAGGCAGCTGAACTTGACCGGGAAACAAAAATAATGAACCTGATTGGGTAATATTCATAAACAATATGTATGTTTGTAAAACAATAATGAGGGTGAAGTGAAGCCGGTAGATGGAAGGACTCAGATTTTAGGTGTAGACAAAAAAATAATAAAACATATCTTTAAAAAAATTGAAATAAAATAAATGACAGCAGTTTGAGAAAAACAAAGAAAATGATGGGCTAAGTTAACTGAACTATATTTGAAATGCAAAAATGTAGCTTTTTTTTCAATTTATAAAAACATAAAAATGAAAAACCTTTAATAAAAAGGTGCAACACCTTGAGAAAAATCTAATTAATACAAATGAAATTAACTTGAGCCATATTTGAAAAGTGAAACTTTTTTTTGTAAATTTTTTTAGCTAATTATTTGAATATGTTACGACCCATTTAAAAAAAAAAAAAGTCTGGCTTTAAATTTGTAACCTTTCCATGACTTTTGAAATTGTTCTTAAAATAAGATTATTTCAGCAATTCTTGTGTATTTCACATCTAAAATCCGTTATAAAATGAATAATATAATCTAGTATTTTTTAACATTTTAACATTCACACTGCATGTAGTCAGCGATGGCATGTCCAACATGATAGAGTGACAAAAAAGATATCCTCCCTTTCTGTGTGGAAGTGGTAGGTTTTTGCTTCTTACTTCGTCCTTCTTCCCCACTCTGTTTCTTAAGTTTAAAATTAGGAAATTGCAGAGGCGAACGAGTTAGCTCGGTAGCCTGCTATGCTAGTGGCGACCGTCTCTTGTGTCCTTGCAGAGTTCCTGTAGCCTGTGTAATGTGGTGTAAACAAAGAATAATAGGTGTTTCACGGTGACTATATATAGGGGTGTTATTTTATGTCTACGGGGCTCTAATAAGGTTAAAAACTGTATTTGGTTTTCTATGCTCCAACTATGAGAATAAGCCATTAATTAATATTGAATCCTACTTTGCTTATTGCTGTTGGGTCTAGAATCAATTAACTAATTACAAAATAAAAAAATACATAAAAATATCAAAGTGGTCTCCTACATCCTTTGATTTTCATTTTGCGGCCCTAGCCGGGAAAAGTTTGGACACCTCTGATTTAGAGTATGCCTGGGGTTTAAATCAAATACATTTTTACTAACGCCATCTTGATTTGTAACTAAGCTCTGTGGACAAAGATAAGAGCGTCTTTCATCTTCCTGGATATTTTGTTGTTGCGCAGCTCCTTTACAAAAAATAAAAAATGCTGAGTGCAACACCGTTGGCCTTTACGACGACGTCTTGTCTGCTTCAAATAAAAGTCGGGGAGCTGTGAAAGTCCTCACATGTTTATAGCTGGATGTCACATTTTTATTTGCTTTCTTTCATCATAAATGGTTGTTGTCATCTTGGAGCTGTTTTTTTTTTGTTTCCTTCCAAATATACTCAGTCTAATGAAGGCCGTGTTGGAATTGTCCAAAATAACCTTTTGTGTGTGCGTGTGTGTGTGTGTACTTTGATAAACAGGAAGATGTTTTTTTTTTGTCTTGTGTGATGTCTTCTTTGAAGCTTCCAGAAACATGTTGTCTTTGACTCCTGCTGGGCTATTTTCTCTTTTTAATTGCTTAGAGATTTTCTTGCAGTAAACCACTATTGGAGAGCTTGTCACACACACACTGTTTCGCCACCCCGTGGTGGTAAAACTGTTTGTCCAGGAAATTCCGAGAAGGAAATGTAAGGTTGTGTTTTTTTAGACGTGAAACTCACTCTGCAACAGGGATCGAACTGTGATTACCTTGACAGCATCCTTTCTTCCCCAAAGCAATACATTTCATTCAAAACATAAAGGGAGATTTTTCTATGCGTAATCTGCAGGGTTGTTTAGATTACAAAATAGGACAAACGTGACAATTTATGTCGTCTGTTAAAGCCTTCAAAGGTGAATGGGGTCCTGTTTGTATCTTCAGTAATGACTTCAGTTAATGAGGCGCTCTGAGTGTTACTTCACAGTAAGGATGGGGTCCTTTGTAGACTAATCACTAGCAAGGCTCACACAACTTACGATCTACGATGAATACAGTGGAAACCCTCAGGTCATTTGGATTTTCTTCGGATTTGGAAAAAAATTGGTCTCCCATAGGAAACAATTAGGGATACACAATATTATTTGTTTCAAGCTAATACCGGTATCTTCCTTCCGGCTTCTCAAGACTGATACCAATAACCGAAAACTTTTTACATTTATTATTTTTCACATTTAGATTTAACTGTAGTTTGTGCATACCTGGAGGTAAGAACGACGCAAACAAAGTTGCATTTGACAAACTGTACCTGTAGATTTGTCCAAACCAAATATCAAGACATCACTATTATTAATAAAACATAAAAAAAATAGCGGTAGCTCAGAAGTACAAACTGTGGCTCCAAAGCGTTTACTTACCACAAAAATTGGTATCTTCAACGGGCTGGTCATCCAGCGCCATCATTTCCATCCAAATCATAGATAGCTGAAGCCCTCGGGTCGTCTCTGGCAAACTTTTTATTTGCACTTTTCAAACATCGAGGCGATAGGAATAACCCCAGTTGTCGTAGCCATGCTGGCGTTTCAGGTGGCTGATAAGGTTTGATGGGTTCCACGTGTTTTTTTTTTTTCCCTCAACGTGGATTGTTTGCAGAATATTTGGTTCCACTAGCATTAGGTTCCTCTGAAAGAGTGAAGACATTCCACTTGATCAACCCCATGTTTGTTTATAAGTTGGGATGTCCCGATCCAATATTGATATTGGATATTGGGCTGATAAACACAAAGATCAGCCTGCATGTAAAATCTCCGATATTGGCACTCCGATACAAGCAGCCGTTTCCAGACTACATGATCACAACAACAGCATTAAGCAAGGAGTCGGAGGGATGTCGGCCGTGTGTATTTTTGTTAGAGTCAGAAAAAGACGTTGCGCCTGAGTGCAACACTTGCATGCACAAGTTTCCCATGGTGGCACAGAACAGGTACGTTTACGTTTAACACGACCAACGCCATTGCGCATATGAAGCCGCATCACATGGGAAAGTCATTTTCTATCATGAAAAGGAGCGAGCCTTCGTCGGTGGTGAGTAAAGTCGGGTTTAAACACTTAATTGAGCACCTGGCGGCTATGCCTCGCCACCGCTACATTGTGGAAAAAAACTACACCCCGGATGCTTAAAGTAAATGGGTCTGTTTTTCTCATACCTACTCCTGAAAAATATGTTATAAAAGCATATATGATTTGTGCTGATATCTGATATCTTACCCCAGCTAATTTGTCCGGGATTAACCGCCATCATGCATACGACGGGTCAAAATCACACCAGTTTGTGTGTGATTTAAGATATTTGTTTCCCAGCATTTTCCTTGTAGGGCAGTCAGGACGATCTGGGTTCGTAACTCCGTCTTGGCATCTCTGTGTGGAGTTTGCGTGTTCTCCTCGTGCGTGGGTTATCCTCAGGTAGTCCGACTTCCTCTCACATTCCAAAATGTTAGGTTCATTGGAGACACTACATTGTCCATAGGTATGAATGTGAGTGTGAATGGTTGTTTGTCATAATTTTACTCAAAGTTAGCTGGGATGGACACCACCCTTACGAGGACGAAAATTTGGTCCAAATTCTGGAACATTGCACTTTAGAGATTCTACTGTATAGTAATAAAGTGAATGACCATGCTAACTAGTATGTATAATAATAATATTTTGACATTGCTTTTTTTTTTCAACATTTTCCTTAATTTCTCACTGAGTACAACATTCATCTTCTTGATGCTCTGATGCACATAAGAAGGATTTCCGTATCAGTTCATACAGAATAATACATGTGCAGTCGACTAGTTATGGGCATAATAATTGCTTGATCTGTTAATGTAACCTTCATAATTCTGTTAAGTTGCTGATTAATCGGAAAGCACATTTGGAAAAATGGAGTGCACGACTTGATCATCTCATCTTGTTTGCTCGATAAGGAATTAAAGAATTTGAGCCACATCCATGATAAACTCCTCTGGGAAGTATTATTCTGCTCAGTACCATAATGGCATTGAAGCAGGAGTTCAGAAGATTCACAAATCAGTTAAGGTAACCTAAATTTGTAATGATGCGTTCTTGCTCTTTAAAGTCGTTTTTATAGCAGTTTTAAGTACACATTCGTGAGGTTTGGTGGTAACGTGGTCCTAACAAAGCAACTCCCAGTCACAAGACAAGGCGCTCACTTTGTATCAATTTTTCATGCAAAAACCTCCACAGTAAATCAGAGCTTCGGCTTTAGCTTTTCCTTTGCTCTTGCGTCGACTTCGAGGACTCCAAGTTCCCTTTAGCGTGCTGTCAACTCTTTTGAAACAAGTGAAGTGAGGCAACCAGCAGCACTTTCCTACAATAGAAATACAGTTTGCGCAGCTTGTTTTTGTAGGCTTTTTTTTGGATGGTGAGCTTACATAGAAGCACCTGTGTTGCCTCTGATCTTATTATCTTGTTTTTACGTCACCTTCAGTTTACTGTTTCATGGTGGTAATGTATTTTCTGGCTTCTTTCACTAAACGGTACTGAGAAAAACACTGAAAACGAGGGGCGAGACCTCACATCACCAGCAAGATAGCATAAGAGGCATTACCATTAAATTCCCCAGCACAAATACGAGGTATCCAGTATTTATGATTGAATTAGATAGTCATTTATGGTTTTCCATGTCGGGCTGAGCTATCTTGTAAAATCTGTATGTGACACACCAATGCAATGTAACCCCTGTGAGTTACTGGAACCCCATGAAGCAATAATCACCTATGTTCCAATTTCCCCCTCCTATGCAGCCGCCACGCCATTCATCTCGCCTTTACTTTCTGTGATAGGTCATTAAAGTGGTCTTGGAGCTGTGAAGTAAAGCACTGAATCATGTCTCCGATTCCATCTGCTGGCATGCTTAATCTGGGGCAGAAGGAGCCTCACACATATGGCCCGCCATATAACGTTTTATATAATAACTGGCAACGACAGGACCGCACGCAGTATTCACTGGAAATGGATCCCAGACAGTGAGCTATGGTTGCAGAGAGGGATATGACAAAAATGTGTGCATTGTGTAGAAACGACAGTGGAACCGCGATAGTTGGACAAGCATGTAATAACACATTTGCATAATTAATTAGAGAAGATACACACAAAAAGCATCAGAGTATTAACTGCGTGTTTTGTTTTTGTTTTTTTTACTTCATGTTGGCTAAGTGAAGCACTGGTGCGTCATATGCATATGTTGTTTTTACCTTTTATTAAAAGCAGTGGTTAACTTATTGTTACAATTGTTTGCTGTTAAATGTTGACTTAAAAAAATACTTTTTATGTTGGCGACAGCTTGACCCTGGAACAGATTATTATTATTATTATTATTAATATTATTTGTATTAATACTAGGGCCGCTAATGTATGCTATTGATTGAATGTATTCTAATCTTAAACAAATTGTGTGCTGAATACAAATGGTGTTGAGGCTTGAAAAACTATAGGGTAAGTGATTAATTGGCGACTTTGTAATGTATTAATTTCAATTAATCACACTTTAATTGAATCACAACGGACATTTTGCATTAAGTTGATAGCGTAGGCTTGAAATACCTTGGCAACCACGCTCTCTTCTACGAGTCCATTTTATTTTTTAAATCAATCAACGTTGTCGTTAACCTGTAATTAATTTATACAAAGAAAAGTGTTAAGGTCCCATCCTTAATAAAAAATATGACACTACCAAGCATTGACCATTACTAATACTGATTATTAGTCAAGCATAATTAATGATTAACTGATCTTTAGAATTCTGTCAATGGTGTACAACTGGAAATAAAAACGGCGCGCACTCCTTGACTGCAACATACAACATATTCATTGTGTAATCTTGAAGCAGGGTTCCTACACAAGTGTGGAGTTCATTTGATCAACTTCCAGGTCTGGAAAAGTATGGAAAATGGATACTCAAGTATGGAAAATATTCATGTTTCCAAGACTGTTACCACGGTTCTGTTTTTTGAAGGATAAAATTACAAATAATGGAAAAGAAAAAAGAAATGGATCGATCTGCTTTTCTAAGGCACTTTCTAGGGCAGCTAAGATGTTCATGTGAGAGCACACAGTGGGGGACACTGTCCCGGAAAACATCCTCCTCCAACCCTTTGTATGAGCTACATTAACAAGCTACGATCTCCTAGCAATTATATAGTGACATACATATTCAGAATAATGAAAACAAACAATGAATTCCATATTTTATTTACATGATAGTAGGACTCCACCTCACGATTTTTTTTATCTCAGTCGTTAAATTTGCATTGTTTCGATTAATCGAATAATCGTTAAATCAATATCAACCAAACACAAACAGTTAGTGCTTTGGTCCACAACATATTAGAAAATAGGCAAAAATATTGATCACTGTTTTCCAAAGTCAAAACTGGTGTGTGTGAATATTTTGTTTTGTTTAAAACACAAATACATTAGGCCTGCTTTCATGGATGACTAAGGGCATTTTTTTTTTTAATCGCAACTGAGAGGCTGAAATCATAGGATATTTACATAAAAAAAGATTAATTGAACACCAAGATTGTTGCAGATTAATTGGCTAATCGATTAATCATGAATTAATTGTTTCATTGTTGCAGCTCTAATGATACACATCTATTACTGATTCTGGAAAAAGTATGCCATTTTGAAATGTCAAATCTGTAGGAACACTGTAGAAGAGATAATTAATGACACTGATCATTTTTGGCCATTGATAACCAAATTACAGTATTAGCACAGCATAATTAATGATTAATTGATCATTCATCATTCATCATATTAAATTCAGCATAAAATTGGTTGATGATTAAAGCAATTGAGGTAAAATAGAGTGCACTACTTGTCTGCAGCCAGAAAGGCGCTGTTATTTTGCCGAGAGATTATGAGAAGCATTATTCTGGTCACTACTCCTCTGCCATTGAAACACGAGTTCAGAATGTTTGGAGAGAGAGTCTCCAATGCCGTTAAACAATACTTTAAAAATAGCCATTAAGTGATTTAATTTCCCTAAAATCTAATTCCCATCCTTTCATTCGGATTTGGACCCTCTTTTTGACTATACGCAAACCTGGAGAGAAAGTGTGGTTTGAATCTTTGAATAGTGTAGTTCTAATGATGGATTAACATGTCAGTTTTTGGCGTGATATGCTTGAATCACAGAAAATACACGTTAGACTTCATCGGGTTAAAACAAACCCAAAAATCAACAGCGAAAGCTACTTTTGTGTACTTCCTGTGTGAGCCGTCTCATGATATTCCTCACAGATAATGCCGGCTTCTTACCTGAATGCCTAATCACTGACATTTTACTTCCTGAACACGCCGGGCGTTCGCTATTGACTCAGTGACAGTGTGTCTTCTTTATCGTTTCAGCACGGCAGACAGCTGGAGAAAACCTGGCACTTTTATCCTCAGGGCTTAGGTGCTTTGCCACAAAGTAACATAGATTTCTGTATCTGTGTCTGAGGCGATGCTTTCCCCGATGCTTTTCCCCGACGTGCGTCTCGCATCACAAAACACCCGCGCAAATATTTGCAAGATCTATCTGACAGGCACATTTGTATTTTCTTTTTAAGCTGTGGTCAAATAACAATGCTATTGGTCTTGCATTGGTGTTTTACCTCCACCAATCACAAAAAATGAAAGGAAGTGAGTTCTGTTATGTTTTGGTTTTTTTGCTTAGCAGCGATAGGCAAAAACAAAACACAACTGTTTTCTACAAAACTTTGTACAGGGTACACACACACAAAGAGCCCATTACTTTTTGGTAAAAAACATGAAAGATATGTAAAGTTTATTCAAACCTTTTGCCGTTATCATCCACTTGCATCGGGGCCAAGTGGTGCATACTGTAGACTCAACCGGGTCAGTTGGAGCATAACAGTAATGGTCGCAAATTGAGTCATTGTGACATAACTTTCCTGTAATTTTTAGGGAATTTGCACGTTGGAAGGTGAGGAACACAGCCATCGAGAGGCGGGATCTGATCCGGAACCCGGTGCCGCTGATGCCCGAGTTCCAGCGGAGTGTACGCCTGCTGGGCCGCAGACCGACCACTCAGCAATTCATTCACACCATCATTAAAAAATATGGGACCCACATTCTCATCTCGGCCACTCTGGGAGGTAAGAGAGCTTCAGTGGTTTGGATAATGGTTTGTACATATTTAAAAAAAAAGCCTCAGGACATGCGGTTTTGCCAGGCGACAAAACCCTCTCAAAAAGCTAGTAAATGCTGAGGCATAGCCCTTTTTGTATTTATTTGAAAAACAACAAAACGCAGTAAGAAATGAATACTGTTAAGCCCACACTTAAACATCCCTTGGCCAAATACAAACCACCACATAACCACTGTAGTATATACAAATAATTAACTGCAATAAACATGCATTTGCTAGCAAAAAATATGTTTAAAAGCTAATGTAAACATACCGTAAAACAAGCACTGTATTATAACAAAAATGATTGTAATAGTAGTTAAGTACACGTGTTGATGCCATGTCAAAGCCATCTTCACATTATCTTTTAACCTTGAGGCCATTTTGTCTTAAGTTGCAGGTCAATCTACTTCTTACGATCTTCCTCTCAGGATTGTCCATTAAAGAACACAGTTATAGAACACAATAAAGGTGCTCAGCAGGCTAGTAATCAAGAAGAAGAGGCTAATTCTCTCTGTGGCCACCTACACTTTATGGTCTCTAGAGTCATTATACACCCCGAGAGGGAAGGACAGAGTTTTTGCAGGCAACTTAAATTTCACCGGTCAAGTGTAAAGAGTTCCATTAGTAGTCGGTCCATTTGCTTGTAATATGGAATGGAATAGAAATAGAATACATCAATACTTTTTGGTGTGTGTGTGTGTGGTAGATTTTTATAATGATACTTTAGTGCCTGGACATGTTATATTAAGTTAAATGACAATTTTGCTCCTGTATTTCTTTTTTTCTTACTTGCACAGCCGTTACATTTCTCCATGTGTACAAATATAGCTTAAGTCTATCGTCATTTGAAATTCATACTGTATACAGTATATATGCCAAAGAATATATCAGTTATACACAAGAACTCAGGATGTAGTTTTTGCTCAGCCTCTCTCCAGTTATTGCTTTTGATGCCACGCCCTCTTTGGTGTTGAGGTAACTAAATGTCCCCGCTTTAATAAGAACATCTGTGGTAATGATGCTGGAAGCTTCAATAACTTCAATTCCAATTGATAAACTTCTTGTTTTCTTGCTTTTCGTTATGGAATAAGTGTTGCATAAAAGCTAAAGAATAAGCAACAGCTACGCACACACGCAGTAAATCACGTTATTTGTTAACATCTACCACTGACACCTTTTAGAATAAGTGTTGCACAAAAAAAGCCACAAAGATCCGAATTTTTGCTGACGTCTTACGTGACGTCATGCATGTGTTTTGTTTTTGTTTTTTTTTCCCATTTTTAGCAAATGACATCTTTTTATTATAAAGCAGTTGTTCTCAGTTGTTTTCTGTCACGCCACACATAAGGGACAGATTTTTTTTTTCACCCCGCTGAATTTAAATAGTATGGAGAACCTGATTGTATTTATTTATTTACAATATTTGTACAAAACACTGTATGAGTTGCTGGCACCAGCTTTCTGCATACAATCACCTCAATCATTAATCATGATCAAAATGATTGACTCATTCAATACCAAAGACGTAGTTATACGTTTTTTTATAATCTCCAACGCCCAATCCCAACGATGTATTTATGCGTCTTTCACGTTTTTTCGCACGAGAGGCAAAAAGAGGTGCTGACGCAACTCTCCACTAATGGATTTCACTTCAGAGCAATTTTAAGCCCTAAGAATGGCCACAAGGTGGCAGAAGTGCATTCGATACGCACTTTCAGAGATCATGTGACTGGAAAAATCACATGACAGGAAGGAGCGTGGAGGAGTGTAGTGTGCGGAAGGTTATGCATTGTAGGGAAATTTCAACGCATGCACACGCACGCACACACGCGTGCACGCAGTTCATAAAATAAGCTGAGATAGCATCTGCGACAATGGATAGCAATTTCCAAGTTCATTTTACTCACGACACCCCCTCAGGGGGGCCACCCTGATATGTGAGAAACACTGCTATGATATGATTCATTCAGATTGGACTATGTCAATTAGCAAAATAGTAGTAAATATGTCAACGTTGCTTTCTTTTAACACAACTGATACTTATACTTGGGAAAAAGCTCACCAATTACCCAGCGTTTCTCTTCTATCGGAACATTTCTATACTTTATTTGACCCCCCAGCCAAGTTTCAATCAAATGCTTCAAACTTGCCGTGGAGTGACAGCGGTGGATTTTGATGAGCGGGGAGGAAGTTTTAAGAAAGGGAATGCATTGCAGACTTCAAATAAAAGACACTGCCGCTGCGAGGTACCGAAGCCATAATAACTGCCAAAATCTTGAAAGTGTCTTGACGTAAATGCTCTTGCGGAGAACAGTGTGCTTTACAGCACTCGTTTTCCAAAGCTTTTGGATGGGGAAGGATTTACTGCACAAGTGAGGCTGTATATAAACGCTGCAGGCTGTTACTGCTATGAAAGTTACTGTGAAGGGCAGAGTTCTAATTGTGGGACATATTCCACTACATCTGTCCCTTGTATGTCCACAGTCCGTTCGCTTTGTGCTGTTTATTCACAGCACATTCTACGGGATGTTAAGGTGAAGAAATCGTACATGAAATGACGACATTTCCTTCTGATAGAAATAAGGCCGGGACATTTACCTGACTGGTGGCACTGCGGAACATCAACGTAAGTGATTGATTCGGAGCGGCGAACTTGTTGAACAGAAAGACCCAGTTGTCAAGCTGATGACTTCTTTAGCATCACCAAGCAGCAGAATATAGATCTGGGCTGAAAGGGAGACGGCGCCTTGGAGCTCATTCCGCTTCCTTTCCCCCCTCGAATGCACAACCCGTGATCGGATCTGAGGCACTTTCAATGCACCGGTCTTCTGTGTTCAGGGCCGACTAGCAGAAATAGTTTATTGAAATGACTTGTTTTGGAGAAACCTGGCTTGTAGTGATTTGAAGGAAAACCCAGTGGAAAGCTGTCGAGGTGACAAACTTTAGTAGTTTGGGGTTTTCTGCAGTCAACTCGACACGCACAGAACATGATTGGGCATTGGAGCTGGATTTACACTACCTGGTTGAAGTGGAAACATTTGATCCAGGCGTGATATGGCAGTGCAAGGTGAATAACAAAGCATGGACTCTAATATACTTCAATTCATATCAGGTCTTGATCTTATGTGGGTTAAAAAAATAGCTATGTGACTGCACTTTACATGGTCACATCAGATATACCTGGTAACTGCAAGCCTGACCTCATCACAATACGATGATGATCTTCTCAAGCAGCACACCCACGGTAAATTAAAACCAATTCAAAGGCACAGGCCATTGATATGGTATCAATAATATGGGACATCCTTCCTCATGGACATAACTAAGCCTTTGACCCGACACCAGCTCGATGAGCCCACCCCGTGTATACGACCACCACTTAACGGAGGACAGGTTTGCAAAAAAAACAAAAAACAAACCAGACTTTGCTACACATCTTAAAATGTGATGTATGACAGCTGTTACATTAAACCAGTGGTCACCAACCTGTTTGAAACAAAGATCCCTGGTCTCAGGGAACCTAGGCAAGATCTAAACGTGAAATTCGCTGGAGCACCTCCTCCACACAGCCACTCTCTTCAGAGGGCCGGATGAAACTGAATGTTCGATGGGCTTTTTACACAGTTCAGATTTTCATCCAGCTGGCTGATTTGACATTGATATAATGTCTGATGTATTGACTGGTATCTTTTATCACCATAACAGACAGACATAAACATATTCGCCCGTTTCAAAAAGCAGCTGCCGGATGGCTCGAATGTGCCATTGGTCCTCAGAAAAACCCTTAGCTGCACTGCAAGGTGCTTGGCGTAAAAACATGAAGTCGCTGAAAGGAGCGGCCGTCTCTTGTGCCCTGCAGTGATCCTGTAGCCTGTGCACAGAGTAGTACAATGTGATGCAAACAAAGAATAATTGGAGGGTCAAGGTAACTATAAGGGTGTTATTTAATATCTACAGACCTCTAATAATGGGGGAAAAAATTCCTATTTATCAAGATAGGTTTTCTATGCTTTAACTACAAAAATATTCAATTTATTAATATTGAACTTCGCGGAAATTCACTTATCGCTATCGGGTCTGGAACTAATTAACCACAATAAACGAGGGACTACTCCATACTACGTGTTATATACTTTATATACTATATCAATTATAATAGAATCATTTCAAAACAGGTTGCTGCTTGGCTGCTAACGTAATGTGTCATTTCTGTTTTTCTGATGTATGCGCTCACAACTTAGTTTGTCTGTGTAGCTGTTGTAATTAATCTATAATTAACCGTATTAATCTTATTAAGCTCTTATTAGTCTACTTGCTAATATTGTGTTCATAGCTGGTTACTCACCGCTGTAATGTGGTTACAGCTAGACGAAGCACTTATTCTTTTGTTTTTGCTACTTTATATTCAAGCTAGCTTAGCGGTAAGCATGGCTTCTTTTGTCTTAGCTTAGCTATTCTTCGTCCTCTTTTAGTGATTATTATACTTGTCAAAAATATAGTTTATTTTCCGCCACAGTGGCCAGGATTAGTACCTTAGAAGAGTGACTCTGCACCCTGGAAGGACATACTTTAGCTGCACTAGCTACATAGCGCGCTCCATTACATTTTGCTGCCAGCTAGCGGACAACTAAGCACAGACATGGCTCACGGATGGGAAATCTTCGCTGGTTGGATCGGGAATTTCTGTTCTGTCAATTACTCTACTGGTATCGGAACGGTACAGATACTGGACCAAATCGGCCCCACTCTCCTGTTTAATATATTACAGTGGTTGACTGTTGCCTGTTGAGAAAGTACATGGTTGTTTTTCAACTTTGATGGTATCAAGGGTGTACATTATATGGATTTTTCTTTTTTTTGTGTGGCTCCACCCACGGCCCTTTGCAATGTCAAAAATCGAACATAAAAGCGTAAAACTGAAATTTGCCGTGGATCCATATGTTCTAAATATCCATTAACCCCCTCTCTATCGGACAAGTGGCATACAGACTGTTGCAGTATAGTTTTATGTTTCTCCATAAAGTGACCCACATATGTATCATTAACACCAAATGGAGCACTCTCAGCCTTTCCATTACTTTAAAACACTACTTGCACTCTCAACCCTCATTGACATTACCATATATGCTGTACATGCATACATTAAAAAATGCATATAAGGCAGGACTGTGCTGGGGGTTTCAAGGTGAGATATTATATTTAAAAGGTCTGTTCAGCTATAAACAAAGCACATTAACTGTGGCAAGTGGGGTGCTCTGTAATTTATTATTTGACAAGACTACAGCAGCAATAACTACAAATATTTATGAACAGGTTAACTCTGTTATACGACAATAGCTTCCTATAAAATAACTTCATGCATTATGCGTGCGCAGCAGTGCAAGTGAAGTGTATGTAAGTAACTTTGCAGGGCCCCGAGGGGAGAAGGAGCCCGGAAGGGGGGCTCGTCCCGTCAGCGCTTGTACTCTAACCAGGCATGAGACATCGGCCCGGACTGCTAGTCACGGCCACCACGAGTTAAGCGACCAATTCCGATGCATCGCTCGGGGCCAAATAAGCATACGCGGGCACTGCAAATCTGAGCACATGTGACACGCTCTCAGACAGGCTGCGGGCATACGCTTTGCCTTTTCCAACCGTAATCTTCAAAGGCGAGGTCGAGACCCGAGCCGGTGGGATTGAATCGGTGTTTGCCTGTTTGCTCTTTTGCGCTTGTCACAATGAGAAATGGATAAATAATGATGTGGTAGAGAATGAGCAGCTCAAACCTTTGGAGAATGTGTCAACAAACAAATGTATTACATGCAAAGCAGAGTGATTGCCGGGTGCTGGGTAAATATTTGGACCCGTTACAGCTCGGAGCAATCACATTTAAACCATTTATTTTGGTGTAACCATCGCCGAGAGGTCACTGGATTAGAATTTTACAAAAAAGCCAAAGCAAAAGCAACACAAGTATGGAGTTAAACCTGTAGATGAGGGTTCAAAATCTTTTTCCTGGACAGTAAGCATATCGTGTGCGCGTGTAACCATAGAAAAGACAGAAGATACAATGACTTTTTGTTGCATTATCGATTGCCTGTTACTTTACAAAATCTAACCTTATTACAGATGCGGCGACTTGAAACTCCCTTCTCATTAGAGGCTGAGAACTCCATTCGTCTACTTTGCTAAAAATGAATTTCAGTTTGACCTTTTTCATTGAACAACAACAACACTGGCGACGGCCACGGGGGCTCATTAAATCAGTTTGGCTAAATTCCAGTCGACAGCCATATCGGCAAGGTATCAACCAGTTGGAAGAACAAGGTCATCTATTATCTGATGCGAAATACCTCAGTTATTTTCATAGATGTGAGTTTATTGTACCGTGTGCAGGTTTTTCCTGATCTACGTGACAACAAATTGGTTCAAGCACCAAGACAAATCTAACCTTGGACTTGTTAAGTGTTACTAAACATGGGCTCGATGTCCCCCACACAGTGACAACATGAATAGAACTATAACATGGGCACATTGTACACAATGCAACAGCCTAAGAAGCAAGTAAAGCAGTTGTTTCTATGTGATTAGAGCACAATAATCTTTGTACTCCATTTCTGTAATAGCAACATTGTCCAAGCACATACACACAGGGCCTCGCTGTATATACGACGCCTTTCATGGATGGTAATTCCATCCCAACAGGGTAAATCCGTTTCTGGGAGTGCCTGCTGATGCCAAGTGGGGATAAAGCAGCAAATATGTTCCTGGAAAACTGGGGCATCTGGTTTTCTCCTGCTAAAGTTGCTTGTCTTTGGATTTTTTGAACAAGTGACGGTTGAGATAAGCGTGGAGAGGATCTGAAGGATTATTACAGTTTTCCATTGACTTGGAAAAGACTCGAGTGAGGATAAATCGTTAAAAGGCTCCTGTTACAAGATTGATAACAGCTAATTACCACAAAATATTGGTGTCAACTTTGAATATGTCAACTTAGATTGAGTTGAGCTGGGTAATTTTATCAACATTCGGTACTTACCTCAGTTTTTAGGTCACGATCCAATTTATTTTTAGGAAACAAAATACAAAACTGCTAAGCTTTTCTGTAAACAGCTTTAATCGTTTAAAAAATGAATCATAGAAAACGAGACTTTAACGATGAAAGGGTTTGCAAACTCTGGCTTTTCCTTGACACGATCTCCAGTTAAAAGTTAAAGTTCCTGTCCCTCACTTAATGTGTGGGAAATCAGTACGCCTCTGTGCCGCACAAAATGTTCCGCAAGTGAAAAATCATTATACCTTGCGTAACTGTTCTTGAATTTTCGTAGTTGCATTGCAAATCATGATCCCAACTAATGTCTCACTCCTCTCTGCTCTACTTGTAGGAGAGGAGGCGCTGACGATGTACCTGGCCAAAAACAAGCTGGACAGGAAGCTCGCCAATGCCACTCAAAATGTGGAAGCCCTCCACCAGCTGGCCTCCTCCTACTTCATTGACCGCGATGGCACCATGAGGAAGTTGCACGAGATCCAGATCTCTACCAATGCTATCAAGGTTGGTGCATGCACATGCAGTAGACATTCACGTAAAATATTTGGATTAAAACAATTTGTCGCTTGTGTTTGTCATTATGGCTACAATAATAACCCCATTCTTAAGAGCTAATTACTGTCCTGACAAGCACATTTCGTACAGCTTAGAAATATATCATTTTATATTTCAATCTAACAGTTATTTCACTGACTGAATTGAAATTGTCTTTTTTTTTTGTCTTGAAAAATATCTACCCCAAAATGGAAGGTCAAATGCCCATACAACTATAGAATATACAACTCCACACTGCAAAAACATAAATACAGGCAACTTCTGTGTCAAGCTAATGTGGCTCACACAGGTACACCGGCGTACACTATTACTAGAGTACCATCTAGTGGTTGAAATGTGAATGACACCTCTCATGACTACAATGAATGAAAAAAAGTCTCAAAAATGTTGCGATAATATTGAATATCGCCGATAATTTGTAGCACAATTATCGACCAGCATTTTTGTGAATGTGACAGGCCTACCACTAGGTCATAGTGCCGCAGGATCAATGCTTGACAGTCGTCCCTCGCCACATTGGGATTCGAGTTTTTCGCAGCTTCCCTCGATCACAGTTTTTAAAATATATATTATTTAATAAATCATGCTGTTTCATCGTTGAATATGGCCCATTAGTCCAAACATATGCATATTTAAGCAAATTGTATGCATTATTTGCCTAAATGTAGCATTTTCAAGCATAAAAATGACTAAATGAACTAAAATACAAATATAAAGCCTTAAAGTGCCCTGCAAACTGCACTCATCCACAATCCTTACATGAACACACGTTCATCTCTTTTTTATGCATTGTAAATATTGACAAACTGCTAGCACTAGGCAGCTAATAATGCATGTAGTCGGGATTCAGCTATTCTGCCCATAAAGCCGTCTATTAAAACACCTCCAAAAACCTCCAACAATGTTTTATTGTTTTATATTCATGCTGTGACCATGTAATAACAGGTACAGTCATGATAACATGTAATACTAGTATTTTGCCGTATTTTGGTCATTTTAAGCATTACTGGAACCTCCTTCCTGGGCGCATTGATTTCACAGAGTCCAAAGCAACGGATGCTACTCCTGTCAACAGCAGCATAGGGAGAGCTTTTGCTACCACTCATCATGGCAGGCTTCAAAAGGGCTGCCTCCGACGACTACTTTTTACTTTTACTTCCCTCAGGCAGAGAACAACCTTGCTGGGTGCTAGGCAGATCCAGCTGTAATGAAACACTAAGTCATTCTCATAGCGGTATCACGTAGCACTAGTGTTAAATGTTTCATGGTCAAAATAAAACAGTCACTTACAATGTTTGCGCTCACTGGGATGACGACTAATGGGATGGCTGTATCTTTCTGGACAAGGTACGAAATGCTGAGTGCAAACGAGCATCTAGCTGAGTCTCGAGGGCCAATATGCACTACTTCAGTCTGTCCGGATGTTGGTATATAGTTGACATAATGATAATAATAACACAATCATAATAATAACGTGACGCACACGAGTACGAGTTTTATTTGTGTTTTAAATTGTTCATTTTCTGATTATATCTCCTATTTTGGGTAAGACGAATGTAAGGGTGACTATATGGGTGTTATTTCATGTCTAGAGGGCTCTAATAATGTTAAAAACCATATTTAGAAGATTGTAAACACATTTTCTATACCATAACTATGAAAATGCTTCATATACATATAAAATAAATGAATACGTGGGGGTGTTTTGAGCCAAAAGAATACAAAAATAAACCAAAATAGTCTCAGATTTAAAAAAAAAAATTAATCAAAATCAATTACATTGTCATATTATTGAAGGTCTTTTCTTCGTCTCATTTTTTAAGTCCATTTTCTATTTTAACTTCATTTCACTTACGAGCAAATCTTGCATGATTTATTATTCTAAAGGCAGGGGGGAAACACATAAGCCACGGCAATTTATAACACCCAGATCGAGCCGGATTGTGCCTCGAATATAATACAATACATTTTTATAGGTAGTCGACGAGGAAAGGCGTATAATTCAGTGCATGTACCTGTATGTTGAATAAATAATACTACCCAGGGGCACAGAGCAACAGGCCGCGTCTCTATTATGACCTTGCCAGCACATACTTTCTAAAAAATTTTTTGTGGAAAGCAATACAATAGGGACTAAAAGTTGGGAGTGGGGTGGGGTGTGTGTGTGTGTGTGTGTGTGTGTGGGGGGGGGGGGGGGGGGGGGGGGGTTGTTTCTAGTGGCAATGGTAAATGTGATTTGTTTGGAGAATCTCTTAGTCTGACAAAAGAACGTTGTAGAGAACATCAACTTGAATAATGTAGGAAAAATGAAGGGAAAAGGGGTTTTTTTGGATCTGAAAATGCATTTTAATGTTTGCAGTTCTTGCAAAAATAAAAAAGATCATTTCCATATTGACCCGACCCATAACAGAAGACCAGGACAAAATCATAGACAAAAACAAAATCTCTCCGAATGTGTGTGAGTGACAGGAAGAAAAGCTCCGATTCGATGGGGAAAGGTTGTTGACGCTACCAGTTGTTTTGCAGATGTCAATCCCTTATCAAACCAAATCAAATTTTTTTTTTTTTATTTGTACACACATTTACAATGCACATTTCAAATGCAACAAAGTCTTTTACAGAGTTAAAAACCAATATCCATTCAACCAAAAAATAGCAGAAACCACGTTTGTATGTTCTCCACAAGCAGCTTTAGTGTCGTACGTCTGCACACTCCCAGCCTTCACTTCCCAACTCCACATCCCACAAGCCATGACATTCATGCTCTTATCTTTTTGTGCTTGCGAGTGACAAGAGGATTAAAGCGGTATGGCAGATGAGACTGCAGGTAGCGAGCAAGTCGAGCGGAGCAAAATTAAGCAAACCTGACATTGGCTGCTGAGTCAGTTCCTCAGCGAGGGCAAGACAGGAGGTGTCAAGGGGACTCACGAGAAAGCAGAGTGGACAGTGTGTCTGCCTATCTAGTCTCAAAGACCAGGAGCATATGTCAAGAGGTGAGGCTTGTCTGATTTTTTTTTTTTTTTTTTAACAAAGGCTTGGGGGTGTAGATCTGTATTTAATAGATGTGTACAGATCTGAGATTGCTTCTCCCCCTCCATCAGATCCACTGAGATGGAATGACTCATTTGCATCTCCTGGTGGATGTCTCTTGCTCGTCTAACAGGGTAACATAGCAGCTACACTGATTTGCTATGCAGATAGACAAAACACAGCTGTGTACAGATCACAGTGGATGTACTGTTATGATGTGTTGGGTTTCCTACTCTAATCCCATAGAAAGCACTGTCATTTGTACAAGGTCAGGGACATCACGCTGTTACGCTACTCTTTGTTGTGGGACTTGTGGACACTTCTAAACGCCCCCCTGTTATGCAAAATTGACTTTATGATGTTCTAACAGTAATATGTCTTCCAAGAGCATGTTTATGAGCACCACATGTGAGAAAAATCACTTGTTTGCGACACTTCCGGGAGAAAAGGGGCTCAAACGGTCTCGTTTGAAGTTTCGGATTTTCATGATGTCATGAAGGAAAAACCTCCTTCCTCATGGACATGACACCGCCTCAAACCCACTACTAGCTAGATAAGCCTTCTTCATGAATATGCCCACTACTTCGCCACAGACGGCATCTTTGTAAAAAAATAAATACATCAAAAAAAAAGCAGGCTTTGCTACACATGTTAAAATGAAGTCTGCCAACTATCCGTCAGTTAGCTACATACGTGGGAGCTGTAAGCTTGACTAGCACAACACATTTGATTGTGTAAATCGAGGATCTATTATCAAACTACTTGTGATATTTCAAGCACATATTACTAGGGATGTCACGAGACACCCAACTTACGAGACGAGACGAGACAAGATTGGGGCCACCAGAATGAGAAGAGATGAGATTTTAACATGAATTTAAAAAAGTAAAAACCGCTAAACGGTAGTAAAAAAATTTTTGAGACCAAATAAACCAGTTATAATATATAATAATAATATAACAATGCAATATTTTCTTTCATGTCATCTTTTACTGTGTAAAATTGCGGAATTGGCGTTTGTGACATGTATTTTATCAGTCTGTCAAACATTTTCAGCATTTCTTGAAATGCACTGTAGCGCACATAGCTATGCTAGTGTTGCTAACATTTGTGTCCTCAAGGAACATGCCTCAAGGGATACATCGTGGCCGTCTTGTTGGTCATAAATGTATGAGCTGAAAAACATATGGATGGTTCAGTTACAACACAATAAAATACATTCAAACCATAATCCACATTGTTTAAATCCTATGGACCGGAGGTGAGATGAACACAAAATGACATTAAGCAGCACTTCACGGGTCGCCTGATGTGAATGTAAAACACGCATAGCCAGCTGTATTATTGCAGATACAACACACCAAAATCTAATCTAAGGTTATGTGCCTTATAAAAATCCCTTGACTATGAATAATGGTGACATGAAATTGGTGCTTTCCGGTCACGTCGTCCGATGGACTGAAAGTGATGCGAATGTGCAGGGCAAGCAAAGTCCGGCAGAAACCCTGTGGATCTATAAACATAGGGAACAAGGGCTTTGCTCCTCTCATATTGATTCAGTGTGGCTGTGAGCTGCTTCGGAGTGCAAACTTACAATCAGGATGAAAAACATTTGTCAATACCGCTGAAATGTTTCAGACGTTTCCTGTCTACGCGGAAGCAGGTTAAAGCAAGTCCATTTTCTTGCGTTGAAGTATTATAGCTTCACACAACAGAGCTGGAGAAATATTTTTGGTTGTTGCCAATATGGTTCGGTTTTGTTTATTTTGAACATGCTTAGTTATTTTGAAACACACCACACTTGCACAATCCAACATGTCCAAAAAGAAGTAGAAAGAAACAGAGTGTATTTAATATAGGCAGTAAAAGAGGACAAACAGAAACTCCATTCTATAACTACTGTATATCATTTTTTTTAAAACATTATGTCATCTTCCACTGCATCGATTGTCAAACTGACATCATCTAATAGTACATATGAAATCAAAGACCTGTACATATGAAATAACCATGCAATCACAAATATACACGTGGTCCTCGGGGCACGGTGTTCCGAGTTATGACATTTCGTGGTCAGGTACACGGAACAATACTGTACAAAAACAAAAAGAGAACTAGTTATGTTGTTGTGGGGTTGTACATTTATTCTTTGTGATAGACGATTCGATATGGAGCTACGTGCACAGATTATCATACGGTTCGAAAACGGTATATTTTAAGAACAGAACGACTCGATACAGTGGACAAAAGATACGATTTAATGTCATACGTTAACATTTGTTGATGTAGATATTAATCTTACCTTATAAAATAAACATGCCAATTCTATAAAAGCGACATTCTTACAGTATTTTCAAATGTGTAAAAGACCACATCATATCCCGAAGAATGACGTAAGGCACAGGCAAAAATAAAATAAAAAGACAAACAACAGAATCACATGTCAAACGTATTTATGTTTTGACACGGACCAAATAAAGAATTGCTGAATGAATAATAACAAATAAATACTGTAATTTCCGTCGTATAGAGCGCAGCGGAATGTAAGCCACACCCATTAAATTTAAAGAGAAAATAAGATTTGTACATATTTTTGACTCCCCTTTCAGTAAGCCACAGGTGTCCACGTCATAAGATGGGATATTTAGTACACAGAAAGATGTTACACAGATAGATTTTTTAAAGTTTTGATTAAATAAATGCTTTTGTTCAGTGCGTATAACATGGCTAGTTAAACCGTGCCGCACAATGCATGTAAGATGGCTAGTTAAGCAGTAGCCTACCAAAAAAGTCATCCATTGCCATCCTCATCCTCCCTTGGGAACCAAAACCACTAAAGACGTCTTCTTCAGCATCACAATTGAACAGCCTCATAACTCCTTTGTCACAAAACATTTCGTTCTCAGTATAACTTTCGTCTGGAGGCATATTAGCCCTTTAGCTTGAGCCATCCTCTTCATCACACAGTAGTCCAGCCTTCTGAAACCCGTCTAAACAGAAGCTGTGGTAATTCTACACTTGATCAAACTTACTTAAGTTGTGTCAGATCAAAACATGATCACTGCATAAGACTTCAAAATGTGATATTAGTGTCCACTCGTCCACTTCGCTACTAACAAAAGGTAGCAAAAACAGTGGTACAGTACTTGCATAGCAAAATATTTCTGAGGTAATTGGTGTAAAAAGTTTCTGAACCATTGCCCTACTGTATGTACTGTCAAAAGTATGTAGAGAAACCAGCAATTTGCAACATCTTCATGACAAGTATCTCCATGTAGCTCCTCTTTAGACCACGCCTGCACCACTCTTATTGATTTGAAGACAAAACCTCACAAGGAGGTTATTTTGTTTGAATAAACCAAGCCTATAAATGTAGGAATAATGACAATGTCAAACAAGCCCACTGCACAGGCAATTTAACCCTCTGACTCATGCGTTTCTGGTCTGACTACAATTTAAGTCCACTTCTTTTTACGTAAATCAATGAAAACAAGGTTTTTATTTTTGTACTTCAAGCGTCGTGTCACATACGTCGACCCAAACACAGAAGCTGATGTAAATTCATCAAGTATTACCATCTGAAGTTAGAAGACAGCAGATGCTCTCATTTGGATATGTATGCATATTCCGCCAGTGGTCGGGCACAAGCTGGTCGGCTGCACAATCCCTTGGAGCAATATGTCGCCGATGGTTGGCCGCCAGCATCTTTTTCTGGCTGTGGGCCTAAGAATACAGAAGTGTGTCCGATGATGGATCGTTGCCGTTTTAGAAGTGAAGTATAACATATTTGCAAACTATATCAGGGAATTACACATAGCATGTAATCTGATGCAGAACATCAAACATCAAAAACATGTTTAAATTCAATGAAATAGCTCTACTAAACTGTATTATATTATTTGCAAACCAAATTATTTAAATATGTTCTCTTATTACCTAATTTTGTGGCACGGTTTTCTGTTCCATCAGTGTAGTAACTAAACATGTAACCATTTTTTCTTTGGTATGTAGCTGTTACCTTAGCCAAAAAAAGTTTTTCTTCATTTTTCTCGAGCTGCTGCACCTCCCTTAAAGTCCTCTAATCCAGGTGCCAGGTGTCAGTAATGTGACTGTAATGTTTGGTGAGACACACAAGCACCAGACGTTGTTGCAGGAACAACAGGCGGTTATTGTAAATTTGAATGATCTCACAACAGACACAACAACCTCGAACATGGTTCCGAACATGGTCCCGAACCCACAGCAAGCTAAAGCTGAACTCTGAACCCCTGACGTCACCTGTCTAAACTCAGAGCTCCTACCACCAGAACACATTTATAGCAACACGCACAAGCATGAGTCCTATTTATGTCTTAAATGGCTTATTTTGTGTTATTATGTTTACTATATTGGGTAATAGGAGTGTAAAGGAGACTATAGGGGTGTTATTTAATGTCGAGAGGGCTTTAATAATTTGAAAAAAATGTAGTTTGTAAACAAGTTTTCTGTGCTGTAACTACGAAAGTATTTGATTTATAAATAAGGAATCCTACTTTGCGGAAATTCACTTATCACAATTAACTGCGACAAACGAGTGCGCCAGAGCCTCCCAAACATGCTCAATTGGTGACATGACGGTTGAGTATGCTGGGCATGCAAGAACTGGGATGTTTTTAGGAATTGTATACACATTGTTTGCACATACTCCGACAGCCAGTCCACTTTAAAAGAACCACTTTTGTCTTCGGCTTGGTGAGCGGATGTTGCACTGCCCATTCATTTTGCCATAATACAGGGTTAGCAAGCAGCATTTAGCTCTCTTAACTCCGCTGCACCATTAGCTATACGCTAACCTGCAAAACAGTGGCATGTACGTAAGTAAATACATGCAAACAGGGTCTTACCATTGGCTAGACAGTGTTTGTCATTGTGTTATGTTGTCAGCTCTTGTTGTCACCTGTCATTCACTGATTTGACATTGCAAAATGGTGCAGAATAAATTGTTATGTGTTTTATTTCATTTAAAGTTGGTTGGAATGTATTTTGTGCGCTGTATGGATTTGTAGTGCACTGAGAACAGAGAGCAGTGCGCGGTCGTGCGCGCACACAGCTAAAGGGAAGATTGGTTGTGGCTGAATGGTACAATCATACAACAACGGGCCTCAGGATCTTGTCACAGTATCTCTGAGCATTCAAAGCGGCATCAATAAAATGCACCTGTGTTGCGGATAAAGTGACCCATGGTGGTGGGGCAGGGGTGGGGGTGTGGTATGTGCAGGCGTATGTTATGGACCACGAACGCATTGAGTTTTAGATATTTGAGTTCAGTTAATGAAAAATGGGAGGAAAAGCAAAAGTGTTGCATTTGTGTTGCATTTTTGGTGCGTAGTTTTCTGTCTAAAGAAATGGAAGTAGAGCTACTATTGTGATATGGAAGTACTTCTGGGTCGAATTATTCTGCTAAGTGTAATGCAGGAATTACAAACGAGATAATATTGCAGTGTGAGGACCACGCAGGACATAACAATCAGTCGCTTAATAGCAGACATCTGTGCAGGTGCTGACGCAAAGCTTTCTCATCAAAATCGCACTCATTAGTGAAAAAATACAGTTCTGATTGTTATCACTCGCACGGGTTGTGCTTGCTGCGCTGAAAAGTGGAAAAAAAAGTCATTACACGATATGAGGACATTGAGTGAAAA
Source organism: Dunckerocampus dactyliophorus (assembly GCF_027744805.1). Taxonomy (NCBI): domain Eukaryota; kingdom Metazoa; phylum Chordata; class Actinopteri; order Syngnathiformes; family Syngnathidae; genus Dunckerocampus; species Dunckerocampus dactyliophorus. The sequence continues at coordinate 16,525,030 of NC_072835.1, read as the reverse complement.
TGTGAGAAGCGCCCACTTTATTAAGTGATATCGTCCTGTGGATCTCAGATCACATTTACAAAGCAACTCTTTGCTAGTGTGACGTGTATTTTATGTGCATGTGTCCAACCTTATCAAATTGCTTTCCACTAAACGTGTGAAGTGATGGACTCCGTGCAGAGAGCCTGGTTGAACGCATCAAGCCTCTCCCTTTCTTTCTCTCTCGGCAGATCCTAGGAGGCTTTAGCCTCATCTTAAAGTTAATCAAAATCTAGACATATCTCCACTCGGCTGCTGGTACCCTCAGCCAGTTGTTTACCTCCACAAGCGCATCATTTTAAACAAACATCCACAGCTCCGACAAAAAAACCTGATAAATAACTCCTTTGGGGGATGAGACAATATTGTGAAATACGTTTTGGTTGTCTTGTTTTTTTTTTTTTTTGCCTTCTGCAGTGTCAGCTAGCAGCAAGAAGGCAGACATGATTCTACAGAGACAAAGACAGTAAACACACTGTGTGCAGCAAGTTAGCCTGGGGTTAGGAGATAATGAGATCAGGCAGTATGGGCATTCTTTCTGATCATGCATGTATCACTGCTTTAACAGACGAGAAAACACTCTGATCATACAAAAATGTCCAAATACTGTGTACTGTGCAGTTTCTTTTGTTGTACCTTAAGTAAAAATAGACGACATGCCTCAATTAATTGTCAGGTCCACTTGAATATTGAAACACAGCATAATCATTTCTCCCACAAAGCACACCACCAGACTGGGCATCTGTAAAGCTGACGAATGGTGTCATTCAGTCAAACCGTATTGACCGGAGTATAACATGGAGTTTTTTTCCCATTGAAAAACTGAAAAAGAAAGTTTGTCTGGTCTACCAATTTCCCATACATGCTTTCTTTTTACAGTTTCTTCTCCCCAAGTCACAGCTTTTCTTCCTGTCTCTCTCTCTCTCTCACACACACACACACACACACACACACACACAAACAAAAGTGTCTCAAAGGTTGGGCAAGCTAGCAATCATGCTAATATTAAGATAATAGTGGTCAATGGAGAAAAATAATATATCTACCAGGAGTTATTTCACTGATGTTGACGTTTTTTGACAAAAACGTATTGAAAAAAGTGGGCTCGTTTTCTATCCAGGTTAATACAAGATTTCAATTATATTCTAAAATCTACTGTATAGTTCAGTTTTCTACTTGGTGCTCAATCATATTTTTCACTAACGGACGTGGCAGAAAGTTTTAGGCCATGGGTGTCCAAACTGTGGCCTGGGGGCCATTTGTGGCTTATGGCAGTTTTTTTTTTTTTTTTTTTTTTTTTTAATTAGCCCACAACACATTCTAAAAATATAATTTAACTAGAAAACAAAACAAAAAAAAATGACCACAAAAGCAAAAATGGAGAAATCATCAATTTTACAAGAATAAAGTAAAAATATAAACAGAAAAAGGTTGTAATCTAACAAGAAAAGCTGCAATTTTACAAGAATAACGTAATGTTACGAGGAAAAATAACATCATTTTAATAGCACAAAGCTGAAATATTAAAAAAAAGCTTTTTTTTTTTAAAGCAGTATTATCATGACAAACAAAAAACAAAGAACTAAGTTGTCATTTTTGGAGAATTAGGTTGCGGAAAAAGTTATTGTGATATGAAAATAGCCAAAATATTGTGGGAATAAAGTCATAATTATGAGAGGAAAATTCACAAGGAAGTTTAAATAGTTGGAACAAACAGCAGAAATGAAAAAAAAACAAACAGATTTAAGATGAAAGTTGAATATTTGGGAAATAAAAAGACAAACAGCAAAACTGAGAAAAAAAGAGCAAAGACCAAAGTTCATACTAATAATATGGTTGAAATATACTGTATATGACGTCTTAGCATATCTACTTGTGTTGATTTGTGGGTCTTGCATCCTTTCATTTTGCGGTATGTGGCCCTCTGTGGAAAAAGTTTGGACACCCCTGTTTTAGGCAATCACCTTCCATATTATATTTTAAAAAGTCCTTCCATACTGCACTGTTTTTATTTGCTTTTATTGCTAAAAGCATCTTTTGGAACACGTACGAGGCTCACTTGCCTGTGAAGCGTGAGCTTTCTCCTCCTGCACTGCCACCCACACAGCAGGAGCATCAGGACAAAAAAAAAAAAAAAAATGCATATTGAGCACTGGTGTAAATCAATCCATGGTAGCTTTGCGCATAGGTGACCTTGCGAGGGATGCAGTGAAAGCGCTGCCGGGTAAGGATGCAGACATACTGTACCGCATGCCTGAATGCATTTACAATGCACACATTTCAGACTTTGCCACCCAGCCATGTGTCCTTTCAGTCATGCATGCACCTGTACATTATTCCTCCTGCACAGGAACACACCTTTCAACAAAAAGACACTAGAACGCAAAAAGGGGTCTTTTCTTTTCATTAAAATACTCCACTGGGTATCTTATTTCCATCACTAAATGATTGTCCCTCACGACGGGAGTCCTCGCTTGCAACGTTCAGGTTCAGGCAGCCAAAGACAAACAACGTCATGTCATTTATTTCCATCAGCAAGGATTGTTCACAGTGGGAAGTGCCTTTGGAGTGACTGATTATTTTTCATGTGCAGACAAAGCTCAGGTTTGGGCTAACTACCTTAAATTAATAGATTACTTATGCTTAAAAAAAAACAAACTACAAAATAAATAAATGAAATTAACTGATATGGAAATGAAAAAAGATATGACATACCATGAATGCTCCAATTAACACCTCTACTCAGTTAACCGCCGAGTCTCCTATAGTCGCCCGGCCCGTGGTCTATAAAAGGCAAATACAATGTTCCCTCGTTTATCGCGGGGGATAGGTTTCTGCAATAAGTGAAATCCCAGAAGTAGCCAACTTCTTTTTTTTTATTTATTTATTTTTTTACAATGATTATATATGTTTTAGGGCTGTAAAACCCCTCAACATACACTTTAAACACTTTCATCAGACAGGCAATAACATTTTATCACATTTGTCTCGTGTTTGAACACTCTTGAATTTTAATGATCAACCTACAGGTAGGACACAAGAAATGATTACGTCACGTGGGAACAGAGGAAGAGTTGAATATGGGTGAGATTTTTTCTTTTTCAAATGAGAAAAGGGCTGCTCCCTCAGAAAAATGACTGGCTGGGCGAAAAGTGTGGACTAAATGAGTGGCTTAACTGTGTATGTGGCACTGGGGCATGCTTTTATTTTGATGGCCGGATTTACAGAATAGAGGAAGTGTTACGCAGAGTTTGCACGATGAGATAGTTCCATGGATTGTTTGTCTGAGTTGCCATTGCTGACCTTTTGAACCCACTCAAAATACCACAGAATGGGAGTTGAACTGCCTCAAGTTCTCAGGTTTTGGAGACGTGTGATACTACAAGTGTGCACGTCTGGTGGCACTCACAGGAGTGGAGGATGCTCAGGTCGTTTGTGTTTATGCTCAGAAACCTGAAAAATTTGCGAGAACATTGCTCATGAATCCTGCAAAATGAAACACTGTATCCAAAAGTACATGTAGCATGATCAAAATCAAACTTTTGCACCACACAGCACACAGTTCATTCACATTGCCAGGTTTTTGTGTAACCAACGACAACACTGTTGGGCATAATGAAAAAGCATTCTCATCTTGAGTATGCTTTGCCGCTATACTAAAATATTCAAATTGTAGGAAATGCTTCAGATTGTTCACGTGCATGGACATTTTTGCAGTTATGCATTTGCAAGAAAAATAATTAGGCAGCATCTTGCCACACAGCTGGGTCTGACCACAAGGCCTTGTCCACATCACAGGGAATATCTTTCCCTGCCAGACATGGAGGGAAGAAGCACCTTGAGTGTCTTCCCAGAATGGCACCCGCAACAATCTCATCACACGCCTCTTCCATAGCCTCAACAGCACGCATGTGCACAAAGAGCTGCCGGGCGTAAACCTTCCCCCCGCCATGCCCAAAAGAACTCACCTGTGGTGTTTTCATCGCGCTTGCTTCCTGACTGAAGCGTGAACAGTTTTTGCCAAAAGCTTACACACATGTTGCAAAATTTGGCTCGCTGTATCAAAAGTCTACACACAAGCAGGATAAGACATAAACGACACTTGTTGTAAACACCTACTGTACTATCAAACTCTATCAAAACCTAACAATACCTTCAAAAAAACATCATTGGAGCAACGCAATGATACACAAATGCACCATTTCGAAACGCTTTCAAACCAAGAGCAACACACTGATGTGTTGTCAAAATATTTGTATTTACTTTCTCTCAAACAGCTGAAAGTTACAGTATTTCGCAACAACTTTCATGTCCCTTTCTTTATTTTAACAAAGACGTCGAAATGTGTTACAAATACTGAAAGAAAGCGAGTATTGCACAGTTCAAATTGAAAACACAAATCACAACAATGAAAACAAGTGTTCACAGTTATGTAGTTCACAGTAGCATTCAGCGTGGGAGGATTATATATTATAGAATCACAACCACAGTCAGCGCATTTAAAAGTGCAATTTTAAATGACAAAATGTGTGTAAAGCAGAAAATGTGTTTAGACTTTTGGAGACATGAGAAGAGGTTTTGCACTCTTGTGTGTCACTAGGGAAGTCATTTTAGTGTGGGCCACTTGCTGACTGCTATTACAACATTGGTTCTGTTGCTGATGTCTTGTGCAATGTACTTGATGATGAATAGCCATGTGGTCTGTGAGATCTGATTTCATTTCCACTTTCTCATGCAATCTGAATTAGAAAAGTTTAAAAAATAAAGTTGTTATATATAATGAGTTTTTACATTTGAAAAAAATAATGGCGTCTTTCCAATTACAGTAATCCTTTGTTTATTACGGTTAATTGATTCCAGACCCGACCGTGATAAGTGAATTTCTGTGAAGTAGGATTCCTTTTTTTATAAATTGAATATTTTCATAGACAGCATAGAAAACCTGTTTACAACCTTCTAAATACGGTTTTTAGCATTATTAGAGCTATCTAGACATGAAATAACACCCCTATAGTCACTTTTACACTGGTATTACCTACTCTAGTAGACATAATATGACAGCATACTTCCTGCGGTGGCTATTGTCTCATCAATGTAACGTTACTGACACTGTGTGACCAGTGTAGAATACCACTGTAATGTTGCTGCTTGTGGTTAAGGAGAGACTGACGATGCACTTCAATTGCTTTGTTAACAAGCAGAGAACACACGCAGTGAACATTCACACACAAGCTGCTGTCGGCCACAACTCACGCCAGTCACTCTCACTCTCCACACTCTCAACACTCAACTAAACACAGTCAACTCTAGCTAGCTGACAGCGCACACGTCACTTCCCAGGCCATGTCTCTTAAAGGTGCACACAACAAGTCACAGATATCACACCCTATAATTACAATATTTACGCTATGCTAAAACACTAACCATACAGTATATGCATTAAATGCTACATTTAATGTCTCAACTGCATTTTGTTTAATGCTATGGCATCTTTACAGTATATTCATCTTTTTCACTGATTAGTTATTACTATTCTGTCATCTCCGAAAGTTAGTTTCTTCAGGCTTCTGATTAACTGATACAATTGGAATGTACACAGTATCTAAATATTTAATAAAACAAAAACAAACACAACTCTCCCAAGAAAACACATATTTTTGTACATTTGTTCCTCTGACGGTTTGATTCTGGGACGCCAGAGATTCCACGAGATCGTGCTTCGGAGAATTAGCGCGGAGCACGTCATCTTCATTTCTACATGGCCAGAAATAGCAAGTCATTAGGAGAACGGCAGGTGATGGACAGATTAGGACGCCTCGGCAGAGACTGTGTGAAATAGAGTCACTTCCACCTTCCAGTGGCTTTAAAACAGCATAGTAGTTCTTGATTTTAAGATGAAATGTTAAATGGAGGACCTTCTGGTGTCTTTTGAGGTTGCTGAAAATGCAGTTTTTCCAACTACAACCAAGATATAAAATCAAAGGAATTATGCAATAACAATGAGTTCTATATATAGTGAGAATTTCAATGGATCTGATTAGAGCGTTAATGCACATTCAAGGGTGATATCTAATGCAAGATGTTCTCCCCATTAGTCATTTGCGTTCAGCAAAATGTTCTCACACTATACCTTAAACGGCCAGTGTAATCATTTATACAGTACATTAAAACCTAAAAACAACTTCCTATGTCGCATGCTAATTAGGCATGGCGATCTTTACGCTAATGCAAATAATTCACACCGCTCTATGATACACCAGGTGTGTTTTGCTATAAAAATAACATACTGTAGTAATGACCGCACAAATGTTTGCTGTCACGGTCAGCCATTGGCCTTGCCTTTCCCACCGAATGTTACAAACCTCAACCTATTTACTGTCAAGCTGCAGAGACCCGAGCGAGATTTTTAATTGGTGTCTAATTAAAAGCGTGCACGCTGGAAGGTCAAGCGTAAAAGTATTGAAAAGTGGTGACAACGGTTTGTAGATACAGTGCATGTTGTGTGCTCATTAAAGTGGGTTGAATAGGCCAGCCCTAATCAAATAGACTGACACATTTGTTTTGGAACGCTATCAGTGTGAACAAAGGTGAACTAAAGCTTTGTGCCAAGTTGTAACAGAATATATCATTGATGAAAACCCTGCAAATCCACACACAGAATATCTCATGGCTCCTTAATATGCAAAAATACGAGAATTTCATATGTTGGCCTCCAAGAAGAAGAAAGCAAAAAATTAATCTGTCCGAATACAGTAAAATATAATTATAACGCAATGGTAGTGATAATAAATCATGCACGATCCTTATGTGAGACATGAACACACGTCTTTGTCTTTTCTGTGTTGTAAATATTAAAAACTGCTATCACAAGGCAGCTAATAATGCAATGTAATGGGATTCACCTATTCTGCCCGTAAAGCACCCTCTTAAAACACCTCTAAAAACTCTTCACCATTTTAGCGTTTTATACAGTTGTCCCTTGTTTCTAGCTGTTAGTGGTCCGAGACTCAACCCCGATAAATTCATTTCCGTGATATCGGATTCAATGTTAACATATATTTTCGGAGTTAGAGCATAGAAAACCTGTCCATGAATTTCTAAATATAGTTTTTAACTAGGGTCGTCCGATAATATCGGCCACCGATAATTATCGGCCCGATATTAGCATAAAAATGTGCGATCTGCCAACATCAGTATCGTTTGTTTACCTACATTGAAAGCTGATGTCGAGCTTTTGTCACCAACGTCGCAAAATTGCAACATTGCTGAATCATGTAGTTAATACTGTGCCGCTCACAAGCCTGCGGGGAAAAGTAACTATTTATTTAACAAGCAGACTAACAACAGAGCTCACAATAAACTTACCAGCTCCATAGAAATTGCGGGGGGTTTTACCATTCCACATATTCTTGTGTCTTTAAAGAAAGAGCTAAAAAAAAACCTCACACACAACGTAATAGTTAGATAGCAACAGACAAGACACTACCAACGAATAACGCTGAATCATCAGCAACGATGTGAGCTCTAATCATGTAACTTAGCAGCCATTTACAACAACAGTACAGCAAAGAACGCTGGGAAACAGGAAGTGCTGCTGTCAAAACCATACACGTAGACGCCACATCGAGCGCTGAGCCTTACGTCAACATTGGATGTGGCAAGGCTGCACTGGAAGTGAATACAAATAAATGTACTTACTTACATGAAGCGCCTTTCTACAAAGAAATTTAAGCTCATGCCTCTCGTTTATACACTCACACACGCACTAATATACTTGCGTTAGGCACCAAAAACAATGCATTTGATCTTCTCAGATGGCTAAGATAAGAACTTTGTAGATCCCACACAGTAGTAATTCACATTACATTCCGCTATAGAGCACAAAGTAGTGGCAAAAATACATACACACTATACATATAGTAGTTTTAATGCAATAAAATAAGAATATAAAATAAGAACATGAAAGTTATCAATCAAAACATTTGACTAAAAAGAAAGGTTCTTCCAAAAATTCATGCCACAAGCTGTAACAAAGGGAAAATGATCAATAAACGATGGAAACTACAGAAGTCTGCAGGCACAATGTGAATTATTGCATGCCAGAAGAGGGCAGCACAATGTGGATATGACATAAGACACAAACTGGGAGTTCAACCTTAGTCTACACTCAACAAATCTAATAGTGCCTTTTGCACAATACTGTACGTCATCAGGATTAATTTAGCATTGGAAAGATTTTCATTCTTGCATTTGTGCATCTGGGAATAGTACATGCTCTATTTAGCAACTTCACAGCGGAGGAAACTTTGGATCTCCTGTGTATGGTTTTATTTACCGCGCTAAGATAATTTTCTTGATGACAGATGACAATTACCACGGCTGTTCCAGAACTGTGCTTTGTGACGGTGGGGCTGTGATATAGTTGAGGAGGGGTGGGCCTGGTGGAATTCCACTGTTGTGTTCCGCTTAATAATCCAAATCCTCCCCCGTCACTCTAGGCCCACTTCAGTCGTTTGATTGCTCCTTGTATTTTTACTACCCTTTACTCCCATTTTCATAATCTGGCGTGCAGTTTATGGTCTATGCTAGCAAGGAGGGATGCGAACTGTAGCTCTCCGAAAATCCCAGAGATTATCAAGGGCACTCTTTAATCCATAAAGCTGTGTATGACTGCGCTCATGTTTATGCACATCTATTAACGCTGTGTGTGGAAAGTAATGTAAACGTGTTGCAGCGTACTTGTGCATCCTATGTACCTGTGTTGCCCTTGGGAAGACGTCTGCAGGCGACAGGGGACAAATAAATATACACTTTGCCCAGTTACCATGCAACATAACCTTTTAAAGAGTAATTCATTCAGCAATATGCTCCCCCTTCCAAAAAAAATGTAATGTTGGCTGAATGTTAGTATGACAAGCCTACCTTGTTTGGTTGACAATGAAGGAAGGAAGTAATCGACCGCTGCATGAACTACCGCCTTTGCCCAAGGGAAGCGATGCCTTGCATTGATGGACTTCCAGAAATTCACCAACAAGGTCAGGAACCTAAGATTTGCCACAGATGAAACCATTGTATTAGTGGACGTCACCTTGCTGTTCACATGCATCCCCACCACTGCGGCCATTATTACAGGCAGGAAATTACTGAAACAAGACTGAAGTCTACAGGATAGAACTAAACTCACTATAAATCTACTCCAACACTGCCTTAGCACCACGTACTTACAATTCAACAAATATTTCAGTACGCAAATACATGGCTGTGCTATGGGTCACCAGTCTCCCCCATTGTGGCCAGCATGTACAGTAAATGGAAGAAATGGAAAGGAAAGTAGAGGAACGAAGACAGCCACTGGTTCATGTATGTTAACAACACGTGGGTTAAGATCAAAACCTGCAAAGTAGACTTCTTAGAACACATCAACTCTGTGGATATTGGACTGCAACGTCCAGCCTTAATAATGAGGTCTACAGAAAACCTCCCCACGCAGACCAGTACCTGCTCTTTGGCTCCCATCATCACCAGAATACAAGCTGGGGGTTATCAGAACCCTCAAGAAGAGAGCAGCCTACCACCACTACCACCACAAAGGAAGACAGAAGGAAAATATAAACATGGGCATCAATTCCAGACAGTGGATTCCCTCTGTGAAGCCAACATTGCTTCTAGCTTCCTGGAAACACTGGCATCGAGCATGACCAAACCAATTTTTGAGGTGATTAACAAGAATGGCGCCGCTACTCATTACTGACTCCTATTTGAACATTTTATTTTTGTTTTAGGGGGAGGTGTCGCTCTACCCCGCCTTGTGGAGTGGTCACATGCACCTTTTTGACTAAAATTTCATCAAACATCAAGGCTAGTTTTATCAAGGTCAAAAAATAGAGTTTCCTGACACAGTTATTGTCAGTTTGAGCTAAGTACAAAACAACCACACAATTACAGCATATTGCATATTCTTACCTATCCATAGAGACCAAGACTGCACCTACATTTTTGCCAGATGTGTATGTGTGTTATTCAGGGGAACCACAAATTTAAAAGATTGAGCTAACCAGCCCAGTGTGAGTGCACTCTCACATTTACGCATGATAAAGTACTCCATGTTTGCCTCACAGATCATGTTGTTTGGAAACATCCACGCACAGATGACTTGATTGTTATTTTGGATAAAATGCTGTTTTTTTTTTCCCCACATAACCTCTACAAATAACCTCTACTAATAGCTACGAATACCTTGTCAACAATCAATAGTTTCAAACTTCACTTTTTTGCAAAAGTCAGAGTCAGTGGGTTTTCACGTTTTATTTTGCAGGTAGTAAGATGTGTATAAGATCCTTGTAACTGCAGGGCTTATTTAAAAGGCAATTTCACAAACTATTTGTAGCTTGTTAGCTTTTAATCGCTGAGGTTGTGTCACATTGCCCTTTCAGGATGTAAACATTAAGGTTTTTATTGAAACAAAATACACGCCAGAGGCCTGATCAACCATAATTTATTGTGTTTGTCACTCGGAGGTTGAAAGCTAACCCTTTTCTGTTAGATGATTAGATGCAAACACATGCCTTTAATGGAATTAGTAGTCAGTTTCAAGTGATGTACTTGTGTCTGTTATACTGGAGAACATGACTAAGTTAGATGATTGGACACAATGGTAATAAAGTGCAAAGGAAGGGGATACTTCCAACAATAGGCAGGTGTCCAATTTATGTTTAAAGGCATGTGTTAATGTAGCTTTCTTAAACTGCTTCCAATTTAGCACCTTGCGATGGGCCATCCGTTCTATTTACTGCGATGTGTTACGACAATCCACAGCTGTAAAAGCGATACATGATAAAATACATGAGCTGTCGTGTCTTCTGATGCCAAAATACCATAGTTCTCTGATAGTTCTTTGATTTTGCATTTTCCCTTGCTTTATGACTTGATGCTAGGGGTAGGAAATACATCTGTCTAATTTCTTGCATGTCAGCACACCATCTGGTGCAGGATCAACATTAAAGACGGGGAAAGTGTTACACTAATCTTACAAACTTTTCTTTGTTTATCCAAAATGACTTAATAGGACTGTCCCATAAAGCTTAAAATAGTATGACATGTTTTTGGGTTATACAGTATATTTGTAAGGCAGCATTACGCAATCATTCCAAAGCATTTTTACATCTATGATGACGTACATTTTTTTTTTCTTTATAACCTCTTAAACCTACTTTTAGCCACTCCTCAGTGGGCACGGGAGACACTTTATTTCCCTCCATTCTTTCTTAAGGACAACCTTCCAAACGCTCCAATGTTAAAGGTATACATTTAAGGCAGCCTCTTCACATCGGAATAGCGCCATTATTTCCTCCGACAGCAGTTCGAGGTTGAGCATCAGGAGCTATTGTTATACATCTTGGCGAGGTTGTTTGGCATGGGCTTTTATTCGAGAAAAATGTCCATTTATGCCCCCCATAAAAGTGTTTTAAGCCCATCCTTAGTGGCAAGTTGGGCATGTTGCCAGTGGTTTAATGTCAAAGAATGGATTCATCTTTCTAGAATATGCCTAGAAAGATACTTAAACATACACTTTAAAGATTTAACGACATGCCATTGTTCTCAGTGGTCATTTAATGAAGATATGCCTTTTTTAAAACAATTAAGAGTGGAGAGAAAACAAGGAATAAGAAAAATCTTACTTTCAATACAAACAGAAATGATGCATCATGATCTGGAGTGTATCGTTATTTTTAATTGCATTTATTTTTAATGAACCCCTGCACATTAAAGGGTGAACATTTGGTAAAACATTCACCCCTACCGTGTTGCCTGTGCATAATTTTCTGGCAAATAGACCACATTGTGGCGCTGTTATTAAAGCCAAAGTTTGACCACCATAAGTTGGATTGATTTGACATTTCTCACACAGCTCAATACGCTAGCTTTAGGGTCATTAGTCCAATCACCACGAAATTTGGTACACACCTTTAGGGGACGGGCAAGCATATGTCTTTAAAATTTAAGCAAGATTGGTTGAAAAACATGGCCATCATCAAGCAAAGTGTTTTTGTATGGGTCCACCAGGGCAGGATATCTGAATTACATGTATGCTAGAATGTCTTCAGCATTTTGAGCACCACCCACAGGGGGTGCAACCAATGTCATTTACAGTTTTTTTTAATGGGGATTCTAATTGTTTTCCAGGTGACCGAGACACGGACGGGGCCACTGGGATGCAGCAGCTACGACAATCTGGATTCGGTGAGCTCCATCCTTCTGCAGAGCCCAGAGAGCAAGCTTCATCTGCAAGGTAAACAAAGTGGGAGCATTGTCTATATTTACCTTACGACGCCATGTGACATTGTGTCACGCTTCGACAAACTCAATTTTGTCTCTTTGAAATTGGCAAGAGTGATGCATCCTGGGATGTTTTTTTCCTGGGCGTCAAGTTTATTCAATGATATGTGTTCTTGAAAGAAAATTAACCAATTTCATGGGGTTGTGACACGATCGAAAAATAATCTTTCACGGACAACTCATCAACGAATCCAAATAACTAACTTTTACGCTCCAGTGGTTCCTTTTTGATTTCTTAAGCGAAAAAAGATCTTAAACAATGTCACGAGTAATTACAAGGCCGAGAGATGCAATTGCCAGGCAAATGAGAAAGAGTCAAAAGATGAAGTGCTCGTGTAATCTGTGGTCAAGTATTTGAACAGAGTGAGTGGTTCTTTGATTTCGCCAAGTTTACCGAGATGATGAGAGCCAGTTGGATATTCTCAAAGGCACATTTTCAGCTTCTCGTCTCTGGAGAGATCATTATTTGTCCTCTAAAAATCAGAGAACTAAGTGGCTTGTCAAAGGAACACTTTTAAGACCTCCATTGCCCCTTCATCAATGATCTCTATAGGTTTCTGAAAAGCTTCCCTGCCTAGTGTAAGCCTTGTTCTTAGAAGGCATCCAACTGGAGATGACAGCTTTTCTTTAGGCTTGCTACTATTTTAAAGTGTGGATTTACACTACATGGTTCAAGTGATACAATTCCGGTATTTTTTTTTTCCTCTGGAACAATGTCTTACAGTACATGTTGGAATTCTCGTTTCCCTACTTGAACCGCAGCTCCCCAGTGCCGCCAGCACTCACGTAGCACCTGACCACTATAACTAATGTTCTCACTTGTAGCCGGCTACTTGGACGATAATGAGTGGATAGTACTTTTGCAAGATACAGTAGGTCATGGCACCCCAAGAGACAAAAAGTCACAGAATCATATTCAAATTAGGCCTCTTTACAATGAGATATGAATTGGATATACAGTCATCCCTTGTATATTGCAGTTAATTGGTTCCAGACCCAACCGTGATAAGTGAATTTCCGTGAAGTAGGATTCAATATTAATAAATGGAATATTTTTGTAGTTCGAGCATAGAAAACCTGTTTATGGTTTTTTACCATTATTAGAGCCCTGTAAACATTAAATAACACCCCTATAATCACCTTTATATTCATATTATCTAATATAGAAGACATGATAAGGGATAATCTGACATAACTCACATCTTAGCACTGGGAAAGTTCCTTGTCATTATAGCACACCAAAAGAAATATGAGTTGGTCACATGCCATAAAAAAAGAAAAATTGACAGGATATCATACATCCTCACTATGACGTTTGTCACTTGATGGATATACAGGGCAGCCATCTGACATGCACCATGCACATACATTCCAGCTAGCTTTGTTTACACCACATTGCGCAACTCTTATGCGCAGGCTACGGGAGCTCTGACGTGACACAAGAGACAGCCGCCGCTTTAAGCATAGCAACCTACCGAGCCTATTTATTTTTTATAAACTTAAGAAAGGGTTTGGAACTGAGTGGAGAAGAAGGACAAAGTAAGAAGACAAAAATGTACCACTTCCACAAGGTATGGGAGGAGAATTTTTTTTTTTTTTCACAAAGTCCTGTCAGACTCTGCATCCATGGCTGAATTCATGTGCAAATTGAAGTAATGTAATGTAAGGTAATGTCTCATCAATGTAACATTACTGACGCCTTGTGACCAGAATATTGCCTATGACTTGCCTTTGAATATTTTCTTACTAATAACGGGAATAAAAATAGTCAAGAGCGATCATTTTTAATTAATAATAAAAAAAAAAAAATGTGGTAGAGTGAGGAACGACTATATTTCAATGCGACTGCAGCAGATCTCACCCGTTAATGTGAGCAAGGCATCGAAATACATGCGGGTCAAACCAAAAAACACCTCTGGTATCCAAAAGATACCTGAGGTATATCAAACTACAGCATGGAACTAATGCACGGACCAATAAATGTCGTTGTAAGGCAAGTGTTGTGCATTTTGGTTTAGGTGTTTAGGAAATGCAAACACAATGCTCTTGGATATGTATCCGTTGAAAGCAATCAAAAATAGATACAGGCACTAAATTCAAATGGACAATTAAAGTAACTCCAGCACAAGACAATGGAAAAGCCTTCTACAGTATATTTGGTTAGTGGTTTAGATTATTTGTAGAAGAGGTATATCATTGAGTTGGTAGCATGGACGCAATTTGACGTCTTGAGGTTATTATGGGTAAATTTATAGTTTGTGCTTGTTAATTAGGAGCGGATGATTTTACATTATCAACCGCCGTAGTGGTATACACAGACTGCACTTTGCACAGCTCATGAAGACACACGTTCCCAGTGGAGCACTTATATGATATACTCTGCTGAAATAATGACATCCAATTATTTAACCCACCCATTTTCGTCTTAAAACAGAAGTGTTCGTGTAGCAATTAGTCTTCTTTCATCTCAACTAGAGATTGTTTGCATGCCTCTCTCTAAGCTGGCCCTGCTCTCTTGGGAACACCAAATATGCAAAGCTTTAAAACCTTTTCATTTACTTTGAGTTCACATGCCTCAGTTTGATTTGGCCTCGACTGAACACATGTTGGCATGATTTAAAGCTTTCGGAGAATATAATTTTCCAAGCTGTTGCCAGGAAATGTATTCATCTTTAGTCGTCTGTGTTGTGACCTTCCTGGGAGATTACTGAGAATGTTCTGTGTCTTTGCACCAACCACAACCATGCACGCTTTTGTACTCTATTTGTATTCTGATTAAATAACGGTGGCGTCATTTATTCTGTCATAACTCAATCCCACAAGTTTAGAGTGTTCATTTTGTATTCAGACCACAAGCAGCAATAGATTGAAAGATTTGATTCGGGAACATACCTCTCAACATTTGCATGAATAAGGGCAACTCTCTCCCCCTGTCACAGTGGATACCGTCACCACTGAAACAGTAGTGACGGGAAACAAGGGCAAAATACAGGCGTTTCTGAGGGAAAATGGGAGGGTTGACAGGTATGATTCAGAATGGGATTCATCATAGTAGAGAATGACAATGTGTTAAAGGAACTATGTTTTTGTGGTAGGTTCAGAGTCCAGGAGACAGCAATGCTTTTGGTTCAGTTAAAACGGTACACAACGCTAATGCAGGGTTTCACAGTGTTAGGTGTGATTTTGTGTCAAAACAGGCTATGTCTAACAAAAACAAAAACGTTCTATGTAAAAATGGTACAGTCTTGATCACATTACATTTTCACACGATTCGACGGAAAGGTTGATAATCAAATCAGACTCCTTCGAATCGAATCATCGAACAGTCGCTTATCCTAGGACACCCCTAGAGTTTACCACAGCTTGTCAGCACTTGTTGTGAATATTATGTTGTTATGCTAGTATCGCACATACAAGCCAGTGAATTTTACACCGGCCTGTGACATGTCCTGGTGTATGTGCCTACATTCATTCTACATGCTGTTCTGCAAAGATTTCTTTTTCCAAAAAAAACAATTATGTATCATATAATATTTAATTAAAGATATATTATTGTGTGCTTATTGTGGTTAATGTCTTAAGTGTGCAGGAAGTAGCGGGTAAATGACTTCAGGTCAAATGTCTGAATTATAAGAATAAAGTTGTAATATTACAAAAAAAAATACAAAGCTTATTTAAGAAGAGGGTTGGAATATTAATAAATTAACCAAAAAAAAAACCCTGCAAAAATAGGAAAAAAAAGAGCAAAGATCGAAGTTTATACTAACTGCTTTTTCGTTATGTTATGGCCCTCACTAGAAAAAGTTTGGTCATCCCTGTTGTAGAGGATCAGTCGCACAGGGAAATCAGGACTACTCTCAAGCTTTAAAGTCAAACACTCGTACTGAGCAGTGAGTGAAGAAAGACAAAAGTACATGGAAGCTGTGCCCTAATAAGTCTGCCATGTTGAACTTTACAACTTGCGCCATTACTGCCTCCAACCTCTAAACCTGAACCCTTCAAGCAGCTGATGGCGTGCTAAAAGTGTCTGGTATAGAAATGGCAATTCATTAGACAGCTTCAAGTAAAAAGGTCAGGACAGGGGGTTGTGAAGTCTCTTTGTATTTTGCTCTTATGGTAGTCTTTTGACATATCTCGCTTGGGGGGGGAAAAAAAAAAAAAAACACCCAGCGAATTGACAAACTGAGCCTGTCACAAGAAAACTCCGGTCCAGTGATTTGCTCCATGTCGTCCATGTCAATTTGAGGCGATAATTGCTAAGAAAGACACATTATTTAAATGGAGGCATGCCTCCAACCACTCCAACAGTACTTGCGGTGTTATACAACGTTCCACTTTGGCGATTATTGATCGCTGCATTTCACAAGCTCACTGTGGAGAAAAGCATTGTTTTAAAGGGATGACAGACGATGATGTGATATGTCATGATCCAAATCCATCGGGGGAAAAAAGAGGGGATGTGTGTTCCAATAGATTCCCATTTCGCCAATGAGCATGTCAAAGGGCTTTGACAAAAATACCTCAAGTGTGCCTCAGCATAATTAAAATCTTGAATATAAAGGTTACAGCCTCAGCTTTAACTTCACTTCAACTCCTATTTGGAGTAAAAGTTGACTCTTGCACCCGGGAGGGATGGTTGCTTTTATATCTTATATCCAAGTGGAAACTTTGGCCATCTGAACCAACTTTTGAATCCTTAAAAAGCATCTTTGCTGCCTTTTTCTTTGAATAAGTCTTTACAGCTGATCCCCGCCGCCAACCCCGTTGGAAAAGCTCTCAAAGGCATCACCTTCTTTTTTTGACAACACAAAGGAAACCAAGGCGCTCTTAGAAGGAAACTATGACACAGGGTTGCCCAAAGCACATCCTCTAAACATCTACTAACTTTTTATGAAGATTTAAAAGGTGCTGTCCCTCCAAACTTTTTACAACCAAAAAATATAAGACCACCACCACTGGCCAGCAGACGTTACCAACAGTGGTTTCAAAGAACAGACTGAACAAATACATGTGTATACATTCATCCCTTGTTTATCATGGTTAATTGGTTACAGACCCGACCGCGATAAGCGAATATCCGTGAAGTAGGATTCAATATTAATAATCGTTCATACTTAGAGCATAGAAAACCTGTTTAGGACTTTCGAAATACAGCTTTTAACATTATTAGAACCCTGTAGACATGAAATAACAACCCTACAGTCACTGCAGCGGGATCACTGCAAGGACATAAAAGATGGCCGCCGCTAGCACAGCAAGCTACCGAGCTAAATAGTTACATGTTTTGGTTTCATTTTGGTTTCATTTCATTTCAGACATTTATGATGCTTCTTGAGCTCCAAACGAGCGCTGATTTTAAAGATTATGTGCTCATCATTTTACATCTAATATTTCACTATATTGATGAACAGAGGCGCGACCGAATCAGCTGCGGTTGATTTTTCAGGCTTCTGAGGGGCCAAAATGTGCATGACAGCCGATTAGCCTGTTTTTACATGGACAGATTAATTTCTTTATTATGGATGGAGATTTTTTTTTAAACTCTAAAGTGGGGGAGTGGTGCGTTTTTTTAAATCTAAAATATCCATTCATGTGGACGTAGCCTTAGCTTGTTAGAACGATGGTAATTAAAGAGAGAAGTGGCCTGTTATCGCAGCTAGGGCTAATCAATACGTGACAACAGTCAGTAGACCCAAAATTGGAAGAAAAGGTATTCGCGGCGGTGGGCTGTACACAAGAAATGTATTACAAGCCGACCACGTCACATTAAGCGTGGACTGAGCAAGGAAAGTGAAACCTACCAAATGCTTACCTGAGGGCATCAAGGGTCAAAATGCATTTTGCGTATGAAAAATATGTTGACAGGTCTGGTTTAGCCAAAATATGAACTTCTGGCATTTGAATGGCACATGCACAAGCTTTTTATGAGGCATTGGTAAGAAAAGAATTACTTCAATTCAAGCACAAGTCATTATTTTATACATATTCCCAAAAGCTCAAAGGTTAGCAATGCAAACTTGATGATCTTAAGGTCATAGCCTCACATGATGAACCTGTGTGGGGGAGAAAAGTGGAAAAACAAGACTCGCACTCCCTCATTAACACCATGGTGGCACCCTCAAGCTACCCCTTTAACCCCCAACTGCTGCATCCAGGTGGAAGGGCAGAGCAGGTTGCAGCTTGCAGGTTTCAGTTATTGTTTAATTGACTGCGGACACACTTTGTGCGTTGCTGTTGTCTTTTGGTCTTGTGCTGTCCTATTCCTGTTGGAAACATGCTCAAATGTATTAAGAATTCAGATTCAGAGGCGGCTTCGTGGATCAAGCCCAACCACTGATTAATTGCAAAGTAACTACATCCTAACTAGAGGTGGGCATGTGACTACATTTCCTTGGTCGACTATGGACAAGTAACGAGCGACTGAAACTGTAAATTCTCTAATTATAGTCAACAGAACCAATGTTGCAATCGCAATAAGGGGCAAACAAATTCACAACTTTGGTGAGGTAATTGTAAACAACAGTACGGCAAGTGTAACACACCAGTTTCAGACCACCAGCTGGGGACACTTTAAAGCGCATGCAGAGGTACATAAAGCTGCTGGATGCTGACCACTCATACTTCAAGTACAGCTACTGCCATCTTGTGGAGTTCATAAAAACTGCACATCAATGATGTCAATGTTTTTGACCTGTCGTTAATTAGGCACCCGGTGGTTATTTGCTTGTGAAGACCACACACCCGGCAACTATTGGGGAGTAGAGGTGCTAACTGGTGCATTATTTTAAGTGAAAGAATAATCTCTCCCTAAATGTTTTGAACTCCTGGTTCAATATGGGTGTTGGAGTGAGCAGAACTGAGCCATCACGGTCCTCTGAAAGATTAACGACCCTCAGCTGATGTCTTGATACTGAATCAACAGCACCTCTGCTGGTCGCAACCGAGTAATACACTACATTTGGGCTCAATTGCTTTTTAACAATCGATTATTTTATAATTATGCTCATCCATAAAGCAGACATTCATTCTTTGGTTAGTTTTAGAGTCTTTTCGGTCAAATTTTAGGTAAACAAGCAAGGACGACTTAAAATGACTTATGGTCCACACCCGGGGACCATCGTACACAAAAGCATCGGCATATTCAAAAAGGAAATCTGTTTCTCTCTCACCCTTGTGGTCCCTGTGGTCTTTGTGAGCAGGCGAGGCTGTGAGACACAGATAACACAATGCAGGATATGACATTCCCTGGATATGCCTCCTGCTTCCACTTAGATATAGATGAGAATGCGCTATTGGAATTGAACATAAAGGGAGCTACCTATCAAAGCCCAAACATTGTCCTCGTACTTCCCCAGCAGATTTAAAATAGTTGGCATATTAAACCAACGCCGTGTGCTTTCTCCCTTTTTTCCCAGAGAAATCATCCAAATTAAGGACGGCGTCGGAGCTGCGTTTTTTTTTTTTCCACATTCGATTTCACGCCTCTTTGATCAATCAAACACTTTCATTGGTGTCAACTTAATGCGGCCGCTGAAGTTTTTGTTTCATATTCGGGCTTGTTCGACATTCAATAACGACAATGCAGGCAGTTACCAGGGCATGTTATGTTACATAATCTATCGCAGGAAATTTATTGCTGCTTTGCTGTAAATCAGAAGAATGAACTTTCCATTCCCCACGGCTCCGTTTGCGCAACAAATGGAAGAAAACGTTTGTATCGATTAAAGTTAACCTATGTACATTGCAATTCATCTTTGAAGCCATTGAGGTTTTTAACACGGCTAGCACTTTTTGCTTGCTTGGATTATAGGTTAAAGACGCTACATCTTTGAAGAGATAATGCCCCTTCTCCACCGCAACGTAACTACTTGACTCGACTTGCTAGTTGATACTTTTACCCGGTCAAAGGCGTTACTATCAGGTGCTAATCCTGAGTGACGTATATCATTGCTGGTTATTATTATGGACAAGCCGAGGGCTGTGCAGTAATCCCTCATTTATCGAGGTTAATTTGTGATCTGACCACATGAAGTAGGAAATAAATGGAATATTTTTGTAGCATAGAAAACCTGTGTATGACTTTCTAAATACGATTTTTAC
This sequence comes from Dunckerocampus dactyliophorus, assembly GCF_027744805.1. Taxonomy (NCBI): domain Eukaryota; kingdom Metazoa; phylum Chordata; class Actinopteri; order Syngnathiformes; family Syngnathidae; genus Dunckerocampus; species Dunckerocampus dactyliophorus. The sequence goes on along the minus strand of NC_072835.1, from coordinate 16,504,576 downwards.
CATTATTAGAGCCCTCTAGACATGAAATAACACCCCTATAGTCACCTTTACACTCATTTTACTCAATATATTAAATATAATCAGAGAAAAATAACCCATTTTAGACATAAATAAGACTCGTGCGTGTTTCAATAAATGTCTTCCGGATATGTGGACAGGAAGTGATGTCGGGGATTCACAGCTGAGGTTTAGATGGCATACCTCCACAACAGTAGCACGTGTCATTATGTTATTATGATGATGATGATGATGACATTAGTATTATTATGCTATTATTCTTCCTGTTGAGAGATTAAATAATGATAAAATAATAAAACCCAGTCATTGGCGATCAAATCTGGTGTGTGTAACTAGTGACACATAGTGGCCAGTGTAGATACACTTCATAAACGTTTTGCATTGCCTTAATCTGTGTTTGTATTTTAATTCATTTACAAAATGTTTGTTTGAAATGCATAATTTAAGCAAAAAATATGTAACATTCGCTTTAATATGCATTTTTTGGAATAATAATAGGCTGTAGTCAACCACAAAACAGCGATAATTTAATAATTCATTAATTTTGGAAAAAACGCGATAGTGACAGAGCGATGTTGGAATCACGATGGAGCGAGCGACAACTGTACTGCGAAAGCGACTCAACATTCCCGGGCTCCGTGCTCACGATGCAGCTCAACAAAACCTAAATTCCCCAAAACAAAGTTAAATGGTACTGCAACAGTGGTTGTCATGTTTCTCAGTTTTGTGCTCGGTGCATTTTTCACATAAAAAGGAGGATTTATTCTACTTCTGCACAAAAATGGAGAAATCCCGGCTGGTGTATTTTCCAGAAGTAATTATTATGGAGCTTTATGAGGAGCTCAAAAAGATCACTGCCAAAAGAAACACGGTCGGCGCCAACAGAGCGAGGGAGGACTCCTGGCAGAAAATTGGTGAGCATGCAAATTTGTCAGTTAACATTGATTATTATACTATATATCCCCAGTGTTTTAATTTTTGAAGGCTCAACATTGCGCAACTATTGCATATTAAAAATAGAGCAACAACTGTCTTTTTTCGTCTTCGAAACATGTCTAGATTGTTTTCCGATTTTATGATCAAAATGATAGAATGTGTGTTTCACATGCCATGTGGTGAGTTTTTCCTTTGTGAAAAGCTTTTCAATTTTGTTGCAGTCGATTGACGCCTCAGAGTGCTTATTCCTCCAGCAAATATTGTAAAATAGGACCAAAGGACTCAATACTCACGCAAGGACTGTTGCGACATATACGTCTGCTAATGCTGGCCGAATTAATATTTCATATTACATTTTATTCCTGACGCTCGTCTCAAAAAGTGAGCAAATGTAGCATACTCCCTCGGATGAAAATCAACATCTCTTAGAGAATTTCATCAGGGAATGATAGCAGATCTCGTTGTAGTGCTGCCCCAATTATTCTTGCTCCCAAGTCCACTGGGTTCTCAATAAATGGTTACGCCATCTCCGAATGAGTTACACAGTCAAACAGCGAGTTGCCATGGTGATATAGCCGCGTTAAAAGATAGCCACCTTTGTAGTACAGATAAGCCTGGCTTTAAACTAAACAGACCTCACTGACCCACTAAACTCAGCTAAACCCCTCAGATTTGGGGAGTCAAGGCTAGAAGTTACCGAAATAAAATGCTAACAGTAATTCGAACTACCGAACGAACAAGATTTTGCAAATCTTAAATTGTGATGCGCATTAGGGTTTTTTGGACTTGTTGCAAGTCTGTGCTCTGCCTTGTGCCATTTTAGTTTCATAGGCATAAACCTTGAACGTCCCCGGGAGTAATATTTCAAAAGAATATATACGTGTCAAAATGTCTTTTGCTTTATTCCGACTGGGATTTCAATACTAATTTGCTCCCAGCACATTAATATATTCTGTGTTTGTTTGTCCTGGCTCCAGACAGAAGCTGAGAGACACTCTTGATATTAGCACAAGTGGAATTTAAATTTCCTCTGAGACCAAAAGGTAAAAACAACTCTGTTGAGAGTTGAGCCTTGGATGAAAATTTGCATGAAGTTGTTAAGCGGTCATGATTTTAATGGTGTATTAACGCTCTTCCATGTTGGAGACGAAGAAGTCCCACCTATTGCTGTAATAAAAAATGGAATCATACAAATTAAAATACAATAAATAACGAATTATTAAAATAGATTAAAAATAAAGTGGTTTGAAATAACTGAATAAATATATAATACAGGAGTAAAAGAACTGACAGAAATGTAATGTATAAATAAATAAAGGATATAGATTAAGCAATAACTTTGAAAAGCCGTTAGCTCAGAAGAACCCAATCATTGTCAATACTGCTGTCATAAATTAAAGCCAAAACAAAAGCAACATCGTTTGTCTTTCTCAACACGTGCTTTCTGTCGCTCGTCCCCCCCCCCACCCCCCCGTTCTCTCAGGAGTGTATCTCGGTAGAGCCATGAGCACATCACTCAAGATTTATGAATATGTTAGAATAGCCTGAGCCAACACTTTTCAAAGTGGTGAAGTGAAAGTAAATTAAACTGGCCCTGTAGGCGAGTTGTGAGCTGCGTGATGAATTAGATACTTGTCGCTCGATCGCTGTCCCTCTTTTTGAAGGGAGAATGCTGCATACATTACGGACAACACAAACAAATACCAAAAATTCATCATCTAGTTAATTTCTTTCTTTAATGACAAAAAAAAAATGGATTTGGAGACCACTTAGCAAGAAAAAAAAATAATTAACTAAGGTAAAATCTTTAATGAAGTACAGTGTGAATAGTTTTCTCATCTCTAAAACTGCTGTATTTTATTTCTTTGTCCTGGAATTATCACATGTGAGTCTGAGGCACTGAAGCGTCTCCTGGACTGTTCCGAGAAACCGGACCACAGTAACGATTTCCTTTATTAAAACATGCGACCCTTTGCCCGGAGAACTGATAAAACGGGATCATTTTCAAGATGGATGGCTACACACGTTTTCCACGCCCCTCAAACACTGTGAAAACCCCCTCTAGTACCTGATGAAATCTTTTCAGACTGACCCGGAGGTCAGCCTTCAATTGGAAGTGGTCAATCAAGAGTGAGTTTCCATTTGGGCTAGCATGACCATAAATCTCCCCCTCCTGCTTACTCTTGCCCACTGAAGACTGTCATTTTCTGTGTGGTTGTTACTCTGGGTTTGTGTTACAAAGCCATGTCACCTCTTCCTGGTTCCTTTTTGCTGGTTTTCTTTGATCGTGTTTGTTAAATCGCCAACATTGATTTGATTAATGTTCCCTTATAATGCATAATCGTGTCCTCCTGTCCAACTTCTTCATATTACGTTGTTGCTTGTGACATACGACAACATGTATGTCATCTATTACATTGGACAAGTGCAGAGTTACAGTGCATATGGAAAAAAGTAGAAAAAGTGTACAATAGCGCTACTTGGAGCCACACACACTCTTTGAGAGACAGGCGTGGACAAACAGTTCATTAGCATTAAAGCTAAGACAACACAAAATGGTGTGTTCCTAGTAGGGCTTACTTACTAAAAGCAATTTTAAACGTTCTAAATTCTAGCATCAAGGCTAGAGTTTTACGATTGTGGCACCGCTGAGAGTTCTTGTAAAAAGACTGTAAAATGGGACTTTCAAGGGAAGTTATGCTGTAAATGTAACTTTGTATGCAGTAGCAATTTTAATAGAAGTGGACAAGATTCCTTCTGTATACCCCTTTTTCACTGCAGTTTTAGCTTTATGCACTATACGTTCTGAGCATGCCAACCCAATACCATATGTAATTTGACTAATATTAGCTATAGTAATTGACCAGGCCAGGGTGCACCCCGCCTCTCACCCGAAGTCAGCTGTGATAGGCTCCAGCATGTCCACGTGACTCTGCTGAGGGCAAGCGGTATAGAAAGTGGATGGATAGATATTTAAAGACTATAACTATCAGTTAGGGGGTGCACTCTGTACCTGGGCCTTCAGTGGGGACTTCAGCAACCCAGTCAACCTCTTAATACCACCACTATCATGTCACAATTGTACAAATACATCAATAACACACAAAACCACAACATAGCAATGTGTACAGCACTGTGGATGAATACCATTATTACTAAAGCAGCAAACCCAGTTAACCCTTGATCTAAGAATACATCATCCTTAAGCTACTCCAAACTACAAGGACATCAGCCAATCAGAGGATGGGAAAAATGCTGACGTCACTGTGGGCCAGCTAGCTGGCCTTGTGGGGTGAATCTCTGACTGGTTTAAAAAAAAAAAAAAAAACAGCTCCACTGCCTATAGTGAGTATGTAATATGGGCCAGCACTCCTGATTCTAAAGGCCCTGGACAGATTGCATTGAAATGGGAACACATACAAGCTGACATTTTGATTGGACAAAAAAATAAAAATAAAAAATTTAAACACACATGCATGTACTGGAAGCACTGCAGCCAAGAGACATGTTACAAAATGAAGATAATACACTGTTGGAATAAATTAATACAATTTTGTGTAACTAGTACGACAATTTAAGTTGTAAATGCACGTCAGTGTTTGTGGTAACGCTGCTGGGCCTGACTGCACACCACATGCACTAACATATACTGTACATGCATGTATACAGTATGCATTTCTACTTAAATACACATTCATGTCACACTGACGTGCTTGGAGGAAGTATATTATGGTGAACTACTCTTAACTACTCGAGGTCAGAGACCTCCTGTCTCCAAAACAAGCTTCTCTAATGGAATTTCCATGTCAATTGGCTCCGCGAAAGCTAAACTTGCGTCTAATAAAGTTTGTATAACTATGCTTCTGATCTGTCCTTTAGGACACTTGTGGCTGACTGCTTTGGGTTTGCCTCAGCTGTCTTCTTCTGCGCAGAAGAAATATGACGAAGGACAAATGTTTTCTTTCCAATGCTGCTAAAAGGAATTTTCCACAACAATTTTGCATCATGAACAGGATTGCTTGTGGGTCTCGTGGAGATGTCAGGGAGTGCACTGTGGAACTGGTTTCTAACGCTAACTTGGTCCAAATTGTCTGAGGCGAGAGGCCCAACGTGTTGTGCAATGAGGATACGACTCCACAGTGATTATTTGAGTACACACAGCTAGAAATGCCACAAAAACATAACATAAACACGTAAAACTTTTGTTGTGCCTTACTTGTGGGAGTATTATACTCCACGGTTTACACTTTGCTGCAGCCCTCAGTCTCCTCTTGGATCAAATTAAACCGCAGTCGCATGCCTACAAGTAAACAGAGAATACCCTTATTGCCTTCTAGTCTGTTAGCTGTTCTCGTTCTATCAGATGTGTTCAAGGCTGTGCATTTTTTGCAGTTTTCTGCTCCACTATTTTGTGCTGTGAAAAGCAGGCATTAGCGAGTCATTTTCAGACTTGGAGCGCACGATAACACAATGTGATAAAAGTGCCCACCCATTTTGAAACAAGTCATTTTCACTTTCTCTGCAACGTTTCTTTCAAATACATGTCATCTGTCCGATCAGGTTGGCTGAATTAGCAACCCGCACAAATATACATCTTTATTAAGTGCCATTCGCACATCAGACCGTCACAATGATTCAGACATCTAAAAAGCAACATGTCTCCTAATGCGAGAACTCATTCAGCGCTCCAGATCGTCTGATGTTAGTTTCTCCAATAAATGTCTGCAGTAAATCTAAGCTTTTGATGTGCCAGTGTATATACAGCAAATCTTGACACTTTGAGGGCAGTCGTATCTTTTAAGAGCTGGAATGGAAACGTCAAAGCTTGTCATCAGGCAAGCCCCCACCACCACCGCCACTCTCCGGGGTCCTTGTAAAAGCATGTGATTTCTGCAAAAGCCTGACGATGTGTGCACGCCGTTATGAATGTGCACTGGTACAAAGCGCTACTGCTGTGTAGGGACACATGGCCACATAATGACGGAACAGCTTGATGAGTGCATGTCAGGCGCACGCATGGCGAACACTAACTCCAATGACATGTTGCGCCCTAATTGTCAGTGAGTCTGTCAGCAGTGCTCAGCAAGGTGTATTAAGACCACAGTAAAGAGGGAAAAAAATCATACAAATGTCAGGAAAGAAATATTGTTGTTGGCAGAATGAACTTTTAACAATTTTAATAATAAGGTAATATTTTCAACACTCTGAAATCACCAGTCTAAACGGAGCTGCTTCTTGGATAACTTGGTGTGTTAAAGCTTTTAATACGGAGTTATTCTGTATTTAATACGAGTTTCTCGTGGGGGATAGGTTCCCAAAATAGCCCGCAATAAGTGAAATCCGTGAAGTAGCCAACTTTATTTGTTTAGAATTATTGTATATGTTTTAAGGCTGTAAAGCCCCTCACAATACACTTTTGAACACTTATGAACATTTTCTCACATTTCGCTCTTGTTTAAACACTCTCAAACTTCAGATTTAGTTTGAATTTTAATGATCGATCTACTAGGTTGGACACAAGAAATTACTGTAAGTGACTCATGCGTATTCACTCCTCTGACCGTGTCTCCTTGTTAAACCATATTGCTCCTGCCGCTGTATTTTCCTCCTCCTTGTCCTACTCTTTCAACAGAAGATTCATTTAGTCGGTACTTCTCCTTCTGTTGTTTATTGGTGGTTAGCAAGCAGCTCACACACACACACACACACACACACACACACACACCATTCATGTCTGTGGCAACCATTGACCACAACAGGAAACGGCACAAAGGAGATTGATTGACAACGGTGTCCAGCCAATCAGGAGGCAGAACACAATGGGCGGGTTCTCCCTTATCCAATAAGGACTGTTGAGGCTCTATATTTAGCCGGCTATTGTCTACTGTGGGTTCCCAATACGCTCGTACAGCACAAACACATACTGATAAGAGGTGTAGCTGCACACATCTTCAACTCTCACACGAGTCTACAACAACCTCAACTTGTAGCAGTAATAAATACGATAACAGACAAAAACAACAGAGCACCGATAAACCGGTCTAATACACCGCAAGAATGCAGAATAAGTACTACTTTATTTTCGTTAAATTTGCATTATTCTCATCATGTTATTAATTTATTCCTGTAATATTTACAACCTTATTGCGTCGATACTTATAAATTGATTACACATATTTGTTGTAATCCTACAACTTGTAATTGCAACATTATTTCTGAAAAAAAATATGATTTTTTTGTTGTTGTATTGCAACTTTATTCCTGTAATACAGTGGTTCTCCATTATATTCTGTCATATAGACAAATATTTTCACACCCCTCCAGACTGGAAATACTATTGAGAAACTGATAATACATATTTATTTATCTGTGCTCTACAGACTAAACTCGAAACTGAAACTAGCAAAATGCAACAACATGGAGAGCAGTGAAGCATACAAGCGTATTCAAGAGTCAAACTGCGTGCCGAGTAGGACGAATTCAGACACGTTGGCAGGTCTGAACTCATATTGAAAGTCCTTCCTGCCTCTCACGTCCCCCCGACAGGTCCCCACATCCCCCCAGGGGGCCGCGCCCCACGATTTGAGAAGCACTGTAAAATTGTGACTTTATAATCCTTGCATTGCAACTGATGGTTAGGACTATTTTCATAACAAATGTGATTTATAACAGTATGTTCATAATGGTACAACTATAGTCTGCCTAATATTTCCTTTGTAGTGCCCGAATAGTCTTTCCTAAAACTTGCACATTGATGGTATTGCCCCTTTAAGAAACACACACACACACCCACACACACACACACACAAACTTCAATTGACTCTACAGAGATTGTGCACACAGGATAAGAACAAGAAGAGGGAACACTATTTCACTTTTACTGCATTGCCGTGACTTGTGAGCTGCACGGCTTGCAATAACTCAACAGCATGGAGAGCTCATCTAGCACTCCAGACAGGCTGCCCTCCTCAAGCCAACAATTGCTTCAACAAGCTATTCCAGCTTTTTTCAGGAGGAAGGCTGCCTCTTTTTATATATACTGTATGCTTTCACAGTCATTACCGCATCCTTGCCCTTGTCTTTTTTCTCTGCGCAAACATCAGAAATAAGCGTTTCGCACCGAGATAATGTAATACAGCACGTATGCCAATGCAGGCATTTGTGTCTGAAAGCTTCTAGAAAATGGGATTCTCCACGCTTTCAGTGCTTTTGCTGTTTCATCCCCAAGAAGTCATGCATCCTTAATTTCCATGCTGGAAATAAGAGATGGATGCAAATATTTATTAAGCTGTCCTGTGCAATTTGGCCCTTCTGCCAAGAGAGATTGGGTTACAATATTTAGGCTTCCTCTTCGATAACACAAGGCGCTCGCTTGCAGTGTGTCACGAACACTTACAGTAATCTTCAATAATCTACTCAGACCACATCCATCAGTGTGTGATGCATTTGCATGCTAGGTACACCTGATCCCTAACTTTTTAAAGATGCAATCATATTCCGAGCTCCTCTGTGTGTGTGTGTGTGTGTGTGTGTGTGTGTGTGTGTCTGTGTGAGGAAGCGCCTTATGGAAAGAAATGAAAAGTGGATAAATAGCTCACGGTACATGCATTCGTAGCCCTATTTTTTCGTAAGGATCGAAAGTAGTAGAGATGCGGAACGGGGCTACAAGCGGGAAGTATTAATACTGCACTTCAAGTAATACGGAACTTCCATTTCTTAAAAATAAAATAATAATTCGGACTGTTCAAACAGTTACTGTTGCATGTATCCACAATTAAATGTTGTCAACCCCTAGTTCCCAAAGTAGGGTATAAAAATTCTCAAAGGGGTACGTGAATAAGAATTAAGAACGTGACTACATTGGTGTCTGAAAGCCTAACACTCAGAGTTACGCAGTGCGCTTGAACACCTCATCATGTGAACAGCAGGAGTAGGGGTTACAGGGCTTCAGGCTCAATAAGCTATCTACAAGCTTTATTAACTTTACTATTACACCTTTTTATCCTTTTCCTTCTCTATTCGAAAATTGGTAACCTGGCACATGTTGTACAAGGGAAGTGAACAAGCAATCAGTAATTGCTGAGACACCTTTGTGGACATGTTCAATTGTAATGTAAACATGTACTTCAATGACTTTGTTAAGCATATTAAATAATAATAATAAATTAAACCATTACCATTTTATTTATTGGAGAATATTTACTATGTTATTTTTTGTGCTTAATTTCAAAATAAATAGATAAAATAAATTTTAAAAATAAAAGATAGTTAAAGCTTTTTTTACACAAAAGCTAAGCAGTTTTATGTTAACCAACTGAACCGTGACCTCACAAGTGATACACCTGTTATACCCTCCGCAACTAAGCAAACACGATATGCCTCCCTTTTGGTTCTAGTCTCCAGAGACAGACCAGAACCTGCAGGCTGGAACCTGCAAGATAAAGGAGGCAATATTCCACATCAGAGGGGTTTGGTTTAAACCCCTGCCCACAATAACCTCTAATCTTAATTCACCATTCAAGTAAAGGCACTTTATTGCACCAGTGGATGAAGTAATGATTATTTTGCAAAATTGCAGCCACGCAATGGTCAATTAATCGCTAATGAAAGTGTGACTTATGAGGCGAAGCGTGGCATAGCAGTAAGCAGGCGTGCGCTCGGTGGTGGTTTGCGCTCCCCATCTATCACGATGTAAGAACAGTACACCGCGAAAGGAGACAAAGTGTACACGTTGACGAGATTGTTGTCAGTTCGTAACATTTGACGCAACTCATTCAGCTTTTTGAATGTCAGATGTTTGAGCTGGACGACATGTGTTTATAAAGATCAAGTGTGACACGGGCGTTGCATGTAAGTAGCGTTAGGTCCAGAAGTATTTGGACATTGACTGTGATTTTTCCTTCATACACCGCCACAGTGGATTTAATAAACAAAACAATCAATGTGTGAGTGAACTGTAGACTAAAATAGGGCACGTACCATTTAGAATTACAACCAATTCAATGCAGAGTACAGTGGAACCTTGATTAGAGTCATTAATCCGTCGTCGGAGTCGTCTTATATTTGGGTCATAATGACATGTAGGGAAGTTATTGCTTTCATTTCATTAATTTAATTACTTTTGGGTTTGTGTGTATTGTGTGCAACTTCCTGTCTACGTATAGTTAGCATGTGATACTAGATATATATTTTTTTTTAGATTGGGTTTTTCGAAGTATCGTAACATTGAATTTTGGTGACACAGTCGTCCCTTACTTCATCGTGGTGCGAACATCGCTTCCTCAGTCTTGTTTTTTCAAAAATGAATTCATTAATAAATGATCACTGTTTCAGGGTTGACTGCATCCTGTTGTTAGTCCACAACAATTCATATTTAAGCAAATGTTATGTATTCTTAGCCTAAATTAAGCATTTTCCAGCATACAAATGTTCTAAATGAGCTAAAATTCAAATACAGTTTATGAACAGTTGATGAATTGTAGTATACACTGACCACAAGATGTCACGAGTAACACATACCAGACTTGATCGTCAATGGCAGGCTTTTATTATTTTATAATTATTTATTCCACAACAGGCACAATAATAAAATAATAATAAAAATAGTTATTCATCATAGTAATAACATGGGCTACTGTTCAACTGAATCCCCGATCTCACTTCCTGTCCACACGTTCGGAAGACATTTAATGAAACACACACAAGCACGACTCTTATTTATGTCTTAAATGATTTATTTTCTCGGATTATATGTAATATATTGGGTAAGATGAGTGACTAAGGTGACTATAGGGGTGTTATTTCACGTCTAGAGGGTTCTAATAATAGTAAAATTTGTATTTAGAAAGTGGTAAACAGGTTTTCTATCAAACTATGGAAAGATTCGGTTAATATTGAGTCCTACTTTGCACAAATTCGCTTATTGCAGTCGGGTCTGGAACCAATTAACCGTGATAAATGAGGTATGAGTGTATATATTGACTTGAAAAATTGTAACGCATTTTTCTGTGTATTCAGCTTCATCGGCGATCATGTCAATTTTTACCTTGAATGTATGTCATTTTCGCATACACGCCCCCCTTTTGAAATATTCCGATGTTCATACTTCTGTCACACATAGTATGCAACATGACAAATGAATGTACTAACGTATGTCATACTTTATCTTACACACAGTGAAAAGACTGTAGATGATAAAATGTTACAGTAATGTTAAGTTAGAAGGGTAGAATTATTTTTTGTGTGTTTAAATTGTATAAGTTTGTTTGTTCGCTCATGATAACATGTATGTAAGCCTTGGCTGAGGTCTGTCTCAGACTGCAGCAACAAAGAATGCTGAGGGATTTAGTCATATTGTAGCCAAGTGTAAGGACAAGACACGACAATTCCACGGTAGAGTACAGTGATTGAGTGCAGTGGGAGCACAAGAGGTGAAGAAACAGGAATGAGTGATGGAGTATATGGAAGCCAAAGGCCGACGTGGGACCAGTGGAGGGGGGATAGTGAACACGGGGGGAGTAGAAGTGAGTGTAATGAAGAAGGACAGAGGTGCAAAGAGGAGAGACAAACTCTGAAAGAAGACGAGAGTGGACAACATGAGAAGTGATGGATGTGGTTGTTGATGCAAGGCTCTGAGCTTATGAAGTATGGTCATGGAAAGGAGAGAGGTGGCGTTGGGGGGGGAGGGGGGGGGTGCAAGGCACTCTGTGTTATTGTGCAGCGGGCCGTTGGCACCGGCTCTGTCAGTGAGCGGCGTTGATCCGTGAACTTGCCATCTGGATTCTCCCACAAATCACATTAAAGTTTCAAGCCGAGAAATACATCACGCTAAATGAATATTGGATCCGGGGGCCACAGACAGGCCTGATGGAGAAAAAAGGCCCGAGCAACCCGACTCTTTTGTGGTCAGACCGTGGAGCTATCCATCCACTTTGCTCCTTGCAGCCCTCCCCCTTGTCTGGTCCCTCCATCATTGATGGGCAGCGGCCCATCGTGCAGCGGAGGTGACGTGATGGATGCAGACTTTAGAGTTACCGAAGAACCTGCCTTCAAAATTCCAATGCTGAAATGCTGTCCCCAAGGCCAAATGACAAAAAACGAAATTACACTGACACTTTTTAGTCAAAACCTTTATGAACTTTAACATTCACAGGTGTCATGCAAGTGTGAAAAGGTGTAATGCGTAAGCGACTTGCTTCACAGATTCTTCTCACCCATCTACAGTATATTCCTAATTGTTAGAGTGTAAAAAGAAGTGAACCACAGTAAAACGTAAAGGCAACAAAACACGCCACCTTACCTTTGACAACACGCTTACTTTATCACCTCTTCTTCTCCTAACAGGCCATATTGAGGTGAGGAATTTTTTAGATGTCGCAAAAACACACAAAAAGACAAAGAAAAAGCAAAGCAAAAGTTAACACTCGTAGCTCAAATACTTGTATGACAGTGTCTCAAAAGCCAGAAGACTTTAGTGGTGTACTTTTCACTAAAACTTCAGAGGTTCCACTGTATTTGATGGCTTATGACGTAGTATATCTCAACAGATCGTACACAAGTCTAAAAAGAAGTTAACCACTGTAAAAACAGCAAAACGCTCCACTTTACCTTGCCAACGCACTTACTCAACATGACTTTCAGTGTCTTTTGGATTGAAATGTTGCAAAAAAACGTCACAAAAAGGGGAAGAAAAAGCAAAGCCAAGTTCATTCTTCGAAGCTCACTGACCATGCATGACAGCGGTTCCAAAGTCATGCTGTAGCACAACAAACGATAGCAATCCCAGATACACGATGTGATTGTTTGGACATGGAAGAGTTGGTTTGTGCTCTGTCACTTATGAAGGAGTGTGTTATTTTGATTTTGCAATTTTGACTTAACTTCTTTTTACACTTGAGTGACAAGACATGTTATTTCACCCTCCTCTTTTTAAAGAGTGTTTTGTGTCGCAAATTCTTATTGAAGAGGTTTACTTTGTACGCTTTTGTATCAGCTGACAGTGTCAAACGTGAGGCGTACACGTGTGATTTAGTGTTTTGTTGACGTAACATATCAATATCCAAGTGTTTGAAGTTCTTTTTGCACTTGTTTGGCCATTAAGAATGCTACCACGTAAAATATTGTCTGCAAACTTAATAAAGACCCAGGTTGACCACTGTCCCAGATGGGTTGCATTCAAAATGATGGTTTCGCTGTATTTTATTTCAATTTTTTGTGAATTTCTGCTGTAGATTATTGATAGGGGTGTAACAATTCATTCACTACATCGATCCATCGCTTTTTCTTCTTTTGGTCACTTAATTCACTCCGTTCAGTATTCATATTCACCTTATCTGTCTTTATTTGAAAATTCTTTTTAGTGACATTTATGGGGACAATATGCAAAGTAAGGACGTTTTCTACACCTTGTTTACCATAGAGTAGCTGCGACACTTAGTGACGTCATCCGGGTCAAAACATATGCTTACGCTCGCGGAAGCAACAAATGCTGCGCACTTGCTTGTGCCGGGGAGGACGGAGAAGAGAGGAAAGGCTGTGAAGCTGTAATATTTGTTGACCGTTTATTCGTTATGTCACACATTTAAACTCGTGTTTCTTATGTATTCTTTTGCATTTCCACGTTTCCTTACACCGCTACACACCATCTGCCATCACTTCACGTGCAAAGTATCTGTTTTCTCTCCCGGTTTGGTCTCATTATTAAAACGGAGGGCCCATCCCGAAGCTCTCAGTGGCAAAGGGTAATAGGAGGCCACATTACTTGCTAGTTGCTGCACTGTTCTTTCAAATGGCTGCTCTGATTTAGGAGGATTATCAGCACAAAAACAGCCCCTGCTGCCATGTAGGTGAGAAAGTTTTACCACCTAATTGAAGATACCATAACACATTCATTTGCTGAGGAATTTGCATAATGTCTGTCACCTTTGGGTGCAAAGTGCAGGTTTGGATTGCGCTAGTTAAAGTAAGTAATTCATCAAGGCAAGCTACGCTAGCCTCGGTTCATCCGGATTTTGTATTGCATTTCTAACACATTTTTTGCAGCCATTGATCATTTATTCTTAGGTTTGTCAGCAATATTAATAATGGTAAATGGTCTTTCACTTGTACAGTATAGCACTTTTCCACCGCCAAGGCACTCAAAGCGCTTTGACACTGCTAGCGCATTTACCTGCTGATGACGCAGCATCAGGAACAACTGGGGGTTCAGTATCTTGCCCAGGTTGGGAGACGACCGTCCTACCACCTGAGCCACGCCGCCCTTTATACCTTTTTACCTGATTCCCTTACAAAAATGAACGTGAATCTAGAAAACTTCACCTGCACTATCCAGTATCCAGGTATTTATTTCACAGTCACACTGGTTGAGTTTTTGGCTAAATAGTTACTGAATCTTCTTAAAGTTACTGAATCGTTTCGGATGGTATTGTTCTAAATTGAACAATTAGAATTCTAAATTCGAATTGTTCCAAAATTGTTCTTGAATCATAGTGGCAACCACAAAACGTGATGCTAATTGAATGGTTATTAAAACGAATCGTTACACCCCTAATTATTGATGTTATAAGTGCAAAGACGTGCCATTTGGTTGCATATTTGAAGTTGGATGTTTTGACTGCTTTAGGAATATTAAAGCTTCAACTCTGTACACGTAATGTGTTGTGCATAGTTTTATGCTAAACATTGGCATATACTGAGATCTTAATTAACGTTTTAATTCCCCGGTTTTCGCATTAGCATATTTTGTGTGTGAAAATAAGAAGCTTTAATTGAAGTATGGCTACACAGAGACACAGTTTGGCTCTTTTAACAGCAGGCTCAAAGTTAGTCATGTGTACAATGCCTAATAATATGCTTGCTTTCCTTTTCATTTCAGCTACATTATGTTGATTTTGCATAAATTGATTAATTTTTTCACCTTTGGGGAGAAAATAATACATGAGTGGGGAGGGTGGGGGCTGGTAAAAAAAAAAAAAAAAAAAAGAAATCATTCATCATTCAATAAGATGTTATGTTCTGGTTCCTGCTTGCATATTTTCTGCTGAGGCACCATTTGTGCTCAAGTAGACCTGATTAAAAATATTGCTTTCCCAAGGTTCTATATGAAAAGAGAAAGAAAAAAACTGTTTTTTTTTTTCCCCAGTCTACTGGCTTGTACTGCTGAGAGTTTATTTTGCAGGCCTGGACTGACTAAAAAAGGCTTTACTGCTGTCCAACCTTCAATTCTGTGAGATCTCCTGAGAGATATCAATTGGTCTAGGGTCTAATAATGATACGTTTAGAGACAGTCAGAAGGGGCAAAATGCACTTCTGCTTCGAGTTGTTGACCTTTAGTTTACTGTATATACCAAACTGCAATGGCACTCTGTAGAATGGATCTCCAAAGTAGCAGTGAGAATCACAGGAGCTCACCATTTTCAGCAACAATAAATAGGTTCACAGTACGGAACATTACTTTAGGAGGAAAAAAGTTACAGGCATCCTTCGTCACTTCGTGCTTCGATTTTTGCGGCTTCCCTCGATAAATCATGCTGTTTTGTGGCTGAATACGGCCTATTAGTCAAAAAATGCATATGGAAGCAAATTTTATGCATTTTTTTGCCGAAATTAAGCGTTTTTCAGCATAAAAATGGCTGAATGAACTACATATATAAGGCATTCAGAAGATGTAGATCAGTGGTTCCCAAACCTTTTACAGTCGCGTACCCCTTCAGACATTTGACCTGATGCCATGTACCCCCTACTCCTGGACACTTAAAAAAACATCAGCCTTCTTAATTAAAAATCTTAACTACCTTGAAATATTGAACACAATTAATTGGTTAATTAATTTTAGAGTAATTCCAGATTAAAAATGTGCATGTGAAGCTTCACATGAGCACTGACAAATAGATAAGTAATCATCCTACATAGCTTTTATTCCAGTCTTTTGTTGGCATCCTTCCGTTTCAATAGGTTGAATTTGAGCTTCACTTTTTTTGTCCCCTCAAGAGGGTTATGGTTTAAATATGCAGATTAATTTAATACCAAAATGAAGGGTAAAGTTCCACAATCATGATAAAGCAGTATCCGAAGTACAAAAATACATACAACCAACGATAATGCCTCATTTTCGGGGATTAGAACACCGATATAAATGATATACCCCCTATGACAACTGGTGTACCCCACTTTGGGAACCTAGGCTGTAGCTGTAGTATTCTGCACTGACATTACTGACACTAAGTGTCACTGTAATGTTCCGTGAGACACACAAGTGTCATACTCGATCGCCGGAACAATCGGCCTTTATTGTAGGTTTAAATTATCTCACAACAGCCACAATATTCCCTAATAAAAATCTCTGATATAAACACAGGCTACTATTGCTGCAGTAACTCAGGCCAAGGTGAAACTCAACTCTGAACCTCCGACGAGGGGCGGGCGGACACACACCTGAAAGTTATTCATAGTGTTCATATTCATAGTGTTTAAGTAATACACAGTAAAAGTGCACAAATGGTGACTTTTTGGTTGGCTAATTGTGAAAACAAGGCAGACTAGAGTTTGCTCAGGGATTTGACTGTGTGCTAAATAAGCAGACACTGCACACGATGGGAGGAATCAATCAGCGCTCAAGACTGTCATGCTGAGAGCCAGCCAGCACAAAAGTGACAGCTCATGTTGAGCACTGGCAAGCTTTGAAGCACGTCCTTTACACAAATAAAGGAGTGTCTGTAACACAAGCAACGTGGGAGGGACAGTTGGCCATTTGAGCACCAGAGGCAGCCCCCCTGCTCCAGCCCGAGCCCCAGGGGAGCAGGGCAGCGCCCTACCCATAGCACCCGACACGGACCCACCGAGCACAAGGCCAGGGGGAACGGAGCTGCCCCCAAGCGAGAAAAGAAATAAACAAGACAACACTCCACCCAGCATCGGGCGAAACTGGCAGGGCAGGTCAATACCCACTCGGAAGAAACGGTGTCACACCCACAAATCAAAAGGGAGCCGGGTGCCCAGCTCAGACAGAACAAACCAGCCAAATCTTACCACCACCCACCAGGAGCCAGGTGACAACCCCCCCCCCCCCGGCCGTCAAACCAAGCAATGTGGACCAATCTATTTCCTATTTTAATTGATTTAATTGTACTTTATTGTATGCTATTTTACATTTCACTTGTATCCAGGTCTATTTTTGATTGTTATTACAGTGTTTTCTCTCTGTCTTTCAGGTCTTCAGGTGATTTTCCCAGAGTACCTGCAGGAGAAGTTTGTCCAGTCGGCTCTGAGCTATATAATGTGTAATGGAGAAGGGGAGTACCTGTGCCGGAACAACCAGTGCATCTGTCAGTGTGCTGAGGAGTATCCTCAGTGCAACTGTCCCATCACCGATATCCAGATCATGGAGAACATGCTGCTGGGGATGGCTGAGTCCTGGGCGGCCTCCTATAAGGACTTTGAGAACTCTGGTGAGCTTTTAATTAAGCATGATAGTCAGACAGGAATTCGTATTAGGGAGGAGATCCATTTTTTTATGCTTGCGTGAAGGACATGGCAGCTGGAGGGAGGGGCACACTAGCCGTCTTTTTAGGGATTCTTCACCGTGAGCCGACATCCATCTCCTGGAGGAAAAGGTTGAGGGTGGCATCTGACATCTCTGAACGCTGGGTGGAGGAAAGCGGCAAATGGGGGGAGGAGGAGGAGGAAAGGGACCACGTTGTCTTTGAGGAAAAAGAGCCAAGCATATCTGACAAGCCTCCAAGGAGGAGAAGTAGAAAACTCTGAGAAATGTCTCAGCTGAAAAAAGCTAATGCTGTTAAACTGTCTTGAAGTCTGGGGGAGAGACATTTTATGAAGACATGTTGCAAATTGGCCTTTGAAGGTCATGTTAGTTTCATGCACAGTATACATTTAAACATGACATCATGCAGCTGTGAATGCGACAGAGAATCCGGTAAAAGGAGTTAGTCATGTGAGGGAACCTTGAAGATGTCTTCAGCTTGAATGTTCACTCTATTATTTATACTGCTGCCTTTAAATTTAGCTCACCAATCAAGTTAAAACTCCTTGTCCTTCCCCTTAAGTGCCAACGACATCCCCTAGCTGGTTGTCGCTTAACTGAAAACTAAATTCAGAAAGACGTTTGAAGAAATAGGCCGGAAAAAGACGCCGACTCCACCACAGCAGCTCCATCTACTGGCTCTCATGGGTCACTGCCCCAAACGTATTTAGAAGATATGCTCTAAATACAAAAATATTCCATGAATAAATACGGAATCCTACTTTGCAGAAATTCATTTATCACAGTCTGGAACCAATTAACTGTAATAAACAAGGGATTACTGTATATTGATATTTCTTATTTGTCACGATCAAGACTCAATTGTACAACAAATACAGAAACAACATTCAATAGGCTGAAGCAGCCTCACTGTTTTCATCCATCTGTACTGTCTAGATGAGTTCAAGTCCTTCCTAAAGAGGCTGCCCTCCACTCACTTCCTGCCCATCAACAGCGTTCACCTGCTCTGGGGCAGCGACTGGGACCTGCAGGCTCGCTACAGGCTCCTCCAAAGCTCCCTAGAGGTTCAGCGGCTCAAGATCCAGCGCACTGCCCGCAAGCTCTTTGGCCTCAGCATCCGCTGTCACCACAATCCCAACCACCAGATGCCAAGGGAGAGGTGGGTAGAAATACAATCTTACACAATGCGGCAAAAGTCTCATGCTGCATAAACCAAAAGGTGTGACGTGACAAGTCTGTTTTAGAGACCTTTTTAGAGAAATCTTTCCTGTGTGATGCTAGCATGCACACTTAAGGATGTCATCTATTATAGATAACCAGGTTATGGTTGTGTTCTTTATGTCTATCTTGTCAACTTAGTGCTGAGAATTGCACATGCCAACATCAGGGCCCGGAAAGAAAGTGCATCTGTGGGAGTTTTGCAGAAAGGTCATTGCACACATCTGTCACCGCCTACTGCAGCTGCAGCTTGAGAGCCTTTAGTGTTGGAGCACCTTCGCCTGACATGGCAGCAACTTTTTCCACATGTTCAAATAACCTAAGCTTGGATGAGACACCCCTACAAGTGTGCTGTGATGGGGACGTCCCCCTACAAGTCGGTTAAATATTTACTGGAGCGCTCTAAAAATGAGCACTTACACACTGTTACAATTTTTCAGGAAAGGTTGTTTCTGAAGTGTTATTAAAGAACCTCAACATGCTCCTCCTCTACCATGAAGCCCGCTTTAAGAGGGCCTGATTACACTGGAAATACTGTAAGACAAGTGGGTTGGCTTGCGTGGAATGAGTTGTTTTCATTGCCTCTTTGTGCTTGTCGAGATATTACAGCAGTTACAGATGCTGGTGTATGTAAATTACCCTTGCGTTGTGTGGTATTACAGTATTACTTTTGTCTAGCCGGTTATTGCAGGTTGTCATCATGCATGGTTTAGTTTGTTCGCAGTATTAAATATTAGTGTGAATTTGCACATTGATGGCATATTACAATGATGGCAAAATGTGTATTTACTTAATTTTTACTGATATATCAGATTTAATAAGTGTCATTTAAGTAAATATTTTATTTATATCAAATTATTTTAACAACTTTCATAGCAGATATTTACATGCTATATTGTTTTTGCTAATGTATATATATTATACATTTGTATTCATTCATAATTATTTATTTATTTATTTATTTATTTATTGTAACATTTTATTATCGCCATTTTTTGGAAAGTTAAATGTTGCAAAATAACAAATAAGTATATTTATAAAAGTCTGTTTATTTTTTGTATTATATTTATGTATATATCTAAAAAATATATACACAGTATTTGTGCAGATCCGAATAAAAGTGAGAAAATTAGTTTCACCTTTTACAGTTCTAGTCAACTTGATTCAGCCAATGGGGCTAAAATGAGAACTGTATGACCCAAAAAGTCATCATTTTTTAGTGAAATCAGTCATGTTGGCCTTGGTGGAGGTCTATGTTCTACAGACTAATGTAATTTATGTCGGAGTCTATCAAATTTAGTTTGGAACTTTATCTCTGTATCCTATATACTTGCCGCCTAGTGCTTTTTTTTTTAAGTCTAAAAATAAGCCCCAACTGTGCTACCAATGGGGACTTGCCATTTTCTCTTGGCAGCCCATAACAGGTGATCAGTGGTTGAGGGAATTGCAACGTTGCTGAAGATCCGTAAAGTGTTTCCAAGGTGTGTGCCCTCCACCTCAGGGAGGCCTTGTAGCACATCCTCAACATGTCAGCCAGGCCGTAGAGGCTGTAGCTGCTGTGGACAACCACAATGATGATGTGAAAAGCATCTCGCATCAGCAGTGATCCCCTGTGCGTTTGTGTCGCCGCCATTCGTACATGAAAACCGCAATGGGGGTGGATGTTGTCATCCAGCTGCCACTGTGTGCATGCTCTCACTTGGAGAGCTGCTGTGAGAATCATGTTCAATGGCGTCTCCTGTGGATTCAACAGCATCCAAGCTTGCCCCGCATCCTCCGAGCTCTCTGAATGTGGAACCCCCACCCTTTAGTGATCAGCCATTACCTCACCACGAGACATCTTTAGTGGGTAAACAGAAATGTCAAATGGTCCAAGAAGGGTAGTTCTGCTGCGTAGAGAACTGTTGAAATTGATTTTTTGGCAAAAGATGCACGTAGCTTGCTACCGGTAAAAATCCTTATGTTCACCAAGATTTTAAAATAATTCTCAATATTTTTTTTTTTAAACCATCATGACATTGTGTTTAGTTGCCAGCCTTTTTTTTTTTTTTTTTTTTTTACGAGGAGTGGGCAACATAGCTTCAAAATTATATCACATTATTTAATATTAAAACATGTCAAAACATGTTTTGTAACGATATGCGACATCACACATTACAATGTAAACAAACATACATTTTTTAAACAGGTTCAATAGTAAATGGGCATGGAAGTGACCCTTGAGGAGCACCACACAGAAAAAAAGGCGGCCCGGGGGCGATTTATGGTCAAATGCTGTTTTTTATTGGCACTCGGCCTATTATAAAAATACAATTCAACAAGAAAATAAATGAAAAATGAGCAGAAATGTTACAATAATAAAAAAAAAAAAAAAGTTGTAGTATGAGACACAAACAAAACAAAATATGATGTTGCAATTTTTGGAAAATCAAGTTGGCAAAACGTTATACTATGATAATCGAGTCAAAATATTATGAGAATAAAGTAATAGCATTACGGGAAAAAATGTACAAGGAGAAAGTTGAAATATTTGAAAAAACTTTTTTTTTTTTTTTAAAGCAAAAAAGTGTAATGTGAGAGAAAAAAGTACATACTAATAATATACTTTGTCACTGATAACACGAAGCTGAGATGATTTTTAAGTATAAAAAAAATCATCTTTGCATATCTACATGGGCTTGTTTAAAAAAAATTTAAAGTAGCCCCCAGCATCTTTTCATTTTTCAGTATGTGCCCCTCGGTAGAAAAAGTTTGCACACCCCTGCACTTAAGTACTGTATGCATTTACAACTCGATAACAGTAAAGTTAAGGTGGGTTAAAGCATATACGCATATGTAATAAATTGCAGGGACTATTTAAATGTACATTTTCTTATTTAAATAAGTCACATTTGCATCAGTTTTTCCAAGCGTTGCTCGGACCAGTATAAATGTATTGTAAATGCAATATAAACGAACATGCATTTTATAATATATGCCTCTGAATAAGGGGAATAAGTAGATTCAATAGTGAAAGGGTCATGGTAGTGACCCTTGAGGAACTCCACATTTTTCAATCGATGTACCACACTATGTACTTTGTACCATATTCCCTGCTACAACGTGTACTATAGGTGTTAAGGTGGTTATATGCATATATTATAAACAGGCACTATGCGAATTTGCATTTTCTGCACTAATTATGAAAATACGTGACATTTGCATTCGTTTTTTTTCCCTGTCGTTAGTGTTGCACTGTGACGGGTATGAACGCGTTATCTAAATGGTGTAAATGATTAATAATGACAGGTCAATGGTCTTGTCACTGCCAAAAAATCATCTAGGCTATACATTAGCTTCAATTATTCATGCTCAAATAGTGACATTTATGGAATCTGAATGACCCCTGCATGGGATTATAATATATTCATTAAGTGATAATGACATACTTGGCCTCTAATTGCTATCACACTGCTTGGATGTGCATTTAAAGCCCTCTCGACTGAGAAGAATACTTATTGGCAATGCTCATTTACTTACGATGGGTTAATAACGTGTGGCTAAACTAATATGATGATTAGTTTTGTATTTAAGTCTTTATATTGTATAGAAATACATTTGTATCCAAGTCTTTTCTGTGGTTTTACACTTAGGTCGACGATACAGTTGCAATTGAATGTAATTTGCATTTAATGACATTCCAGACAACTGAATTAGGGCAGTTAAACTCTGCTCATATTAAGAGTGTTGTTAAAAAAAATAATAAAATCAAATAACACTAAATTGCAGATTTCTGCGGCTCAAAAGTTCATGATTTAAACTAAATTTGTTTAACTTCGAAGGCCCTCTGCAAATGCAAAGTACTCTCTGTAGATAATAAACAATGTCAACTAAAAGTTTGTTTTTTGATGTCCTGTGACAATTGTAACAAAAGCTTTATGGCGTCACATGGAGTCACACCATTCATGAAAGACATTAGTTAATGTGTCATTTCCTGCGAGGCACAGAACTTTATAAGAAAGTATGCTAATTCTTAATTTATGTAAATTAAACTGATAAGGCTCCTCCGAATTGTAGCACATTTCTATTCTGATTAGTTCCACACATTTCATACAGAAATAACCCGTTGATACCGGAATTCCAGACAATAGCTGGTGACATCAAACCCAACGCAGACCCAGACGAGCCACGCTAAACATGATCTGACTGCATATGAGCGCAGACGCTGCAGTGTTACACTGGAGCAATAAAAACGAGATCTTATCGTAGAATCACTTGTGTCAAGAGATTATTATTATTATTGTGTTTTTCAGCATAGCGGGAAAAAGTAGCACAGATGAGGTCAAAATTATAGCACACAGTGGAACAAGAAAGACGACATGATCGCAGCCACAATTTTATTTTTGCATACGAGGTCCGATTGTCAGCCGTTTCCGTTTTTTCCGTTATTAATACACACACTGTGTTAGTGAACCTGTGTTATTAATGTATTTTTGATCACAGGCCTTCCTTGTTAGCAACCTCTTAGCATGTTTCAACATGAAAACAGGAAGCGGATGTCAGCTCCGTCGCTAGCCTAATGATGTCATCAGCAGTTGACTGTGGAGTTCTTTGCTAACTAAACACGCTAACAACTCTAAATGCACATGAACATTTAAGGTTACTTTTACCTTCACTGAAGATGTGATTGTTGGCAAAAACACGATGCGGCAGCAAGATCAACGTGTTTTATGTTAACCTTTTTGGAAAGGATTAACTGGAGTTGCGTTATTTCTTAAGGGAAAAATTGATTCGGTCAGCGTCTGTTTTGGTTAGAGTAGGACCTTTGGACAGATTAATGATGATAACCAAGGTTCCACTGTAAATTAAAACCACGGCTGTTACTGCAAATGGGCTTCGGGCCGCAGTTTGAACACCCGTATGTTAAATGGTCCTTTATGTGAGAAACACAGCTTTGAATGGCTAATGTTATAACCCAGAAAAAGTATAAGTCATAAAGTCACTTCACTGTGATTATCGGGTGTATAAGCTACTACTTTTTCTCATGCTTCGAACCCTGCGGCTTGTACAGTGATGCGGATAAATTATGGCTAAACACTACAATTCCCATGATTCTTAGAGCTTCAGAAAGTAGTGATGTGGACGAGTGAAATGGAAGCTACTATCAGCAATCTAGGACTCATCTTAAGTTTGATCAAGTGTAGAATTACTCCAGCTCCAGATTGGAGTACTCGGACCGCCAACCGTCCACTCTCACCAATGGATTTCGAAAGGCTGGACTGAATGAAGAGGATAGCTCGAGCTAAATGGCTAATTTGCCTGGAGACAACGAAGGGTGACAACGAAAGAGAGCGAGAGACTGACAGAGTGTGTGACGAAGGAATTATGAGGCTGTTCAATTGCAATGCTTGTCAAGGTGACTTGAGTGGTTTTAGTTCCCAGAAGGAGGAGGAGCATGACAGCAATCAGTGACTTTTCTGGTAGGCTACTGTTCAACTAGCCATCTTACACGCACTGTTCGGCACTGGTAACTAGCCATATTATAGACAAGTGCGGCCTATATAGGTACACATCTTTTTTTTTTCGCTGCGCTGTATCGTCAGGAAATTGCGGTAACTATTTTTTCATTGACAACATTTCTTTTCCCTCGCTGATTCACAGCTATCTCAGAATAGCAAGTAGTTCATGTCTAGTCACTAATTGGAGTGATGCTGTGCCCTGTCATGGCACAATTATGCAAATCATCTGCTTCAGTTACATGCAAATACACAATTACAGCAAAAATAGACACTCATGCTTATGTGCATAATAAACCGGACGACTAATTAGACTTTTTCCCTGCAGTTTTTTTTTTTTTTTGAAACACAAATCAACAAGTGTGTCACTGAAAAAGAGTACACACTGTCCCTTGAACAACTGCTGGTCAAATCAGAGCAACAATATGAATGCCTCAAGGACGATCTGTTCCAACACTCCCACTCTGTCAACACCAGATACCTGGCGCAACAACTGTGTGATTTTGGCCAAAGTATTGCCCTGGAGCTTTATGTATTTTTCCTACCGCCTAATTACAGATAAACATACGGACAGGGCATGTACCAAGAGAGTTTTAGTCTGAGGAGTGCCCAGAAAACTAAATTCTAATGATGTGGATATGATAATGTGGATGCGTTCCAGGGATAACAAAATTTCACGAAGGCATTGATTGACTGCCAAGGACTGTCCAAAGTAAAAATCAACAAACGAGCAATCAAGCCAAAAGTTTTCACAACATCCTGGGTTGTCAGTTTTTACATGACAAAAATTCTGCAAAATGTAAAAGCCATGGAACATTTTTAGTAGTGCCATATTTAAATCAACATATATTAAACTTCACATTCGTTAAAATAATAAACGCAGTCGTACCTCGCCACTTGGCGCTTTGGATTTTGCAGCTTCAGTCTAACGTGGTTTTTCATAAATCATGCGGTTTCGTGGTTGAATATGACTTGTTAGTCAAAAATATGCATATTGAAGCAAATGTGACATATTTGCCTAAATTAAGCATTTTATATTAAGCATAAAAATGGCTGAATAAAGTAAAATACAAATATAAGGCATTCAGAAGACAGGTTCAAAAGATGCTGTGAATGATATGTCGTATTCTACACTCGTCATTAGGTGTCAGTAATGTTACCGTAATGTTCGGTGAGATACACACACATACCAGACTCGCTGGACAAACAGGCTTTTATTGCAGGTTTGAATTATTTCACAACAGGCACAATAATCCCTAATAAAAATCCCAAATAAAAACACGGGCTACTGTTCCGGCTGTTTCGCCCCGACATCGCTTCCTGTTCTCCCGGCACTCCGCTCCTCTAGGGAACGTTTATAGCTACACACATGAGCATGAGCCTTAATGTCTCAAATGGCTATTTTTTGTTTTTATGTCTACTATATTGAGTAAAAAGTGTAAAGGTGACTATTAGGGTGTTATGTAATGGGCTCTAACAATGTAAAAAAAATATATAGAAGGTCATAAACAGGTTTTCTATGCTCTAATAATAACGGGAATGGTTTAATTTATATCAGACATGCATGCAGTTTACATTGAATGCTTCATGTTACAATTAGGTAGGAGTAGGAAGAAGCAGGGCTTATTTAATCCTCTCCGTATCACATCAATTGTTAATACATATGTTCCCTTCCTGTGTTCAACATGTACAAAATCATTTACAATATTTTTCCATATAATCAAAGCAGTTATAATATATATACACAACAAAACAAAACAAACAAAAAGTTCTTCCTTTTTCCGCTGTTGTCGTCCGGATCCACTTCCAGGTCTTCTTTTGTGTTGGACTGAGAGTGTTTGAATGTACAGTAGATACACAGGATCCTTATTCCAGTACTTTTGTTGAGCAGGCCCTTGCAACGATATCAAATGTCAAATGGCATTGAATGTAATCCTAACGGCATAGTTCTTTGTTTGTAGGTTGTATTTTTCCTTGTTGTCATGGTAATATGATCTTAAATATGTACCCAGATCGTTGATATCCTTGACAACCAGCAATCTTGCTTCTACTGGTCCTCCATTTATCTTGATGTAGATTTTGCTGTTGGTGCTCCAAGTGCTTTGTATCTTTCCCTGCTTGTATTCTTTTTATAAATAAGGAATCCTAATTTGGGGAAATTAATTCATCACGGTCGGGTCGAGAACCAATTAACCGCGATAAACAAGGGATTACTGTACATTGTTGGACTCTGTAGGGTGTTGTTATTTTGTTCTGTCCAAATGCGGTTCCATTGTCCTCGCTAGGTGATATGTTCAAACTCATTTGGGTCTATAACTCGAGGGGGTCTTTCTGGTCTGCTAAGAATGCAATGTCATCCATCATAGTTAGTACTCGGGTTCATTAACATGTCACGCTAACCTTGACCAACTCTGCTCTCCTGAAAAATAGAAGAATCCATTTCCTCTACTCAGAAATGAAGTTCTAATACTGTCAAGATGACAGGGAAAGAGATGCCTGGAAGGGGAAACACGGGGACAAGCTGAGAATAGCAAGTGATACCTTCCACCTAAGGGAAATAACCAAACGCCCTACTCTGATTATCCTGACAAGGCAACCTTCATGTATAGATTGCTTTGATTCATTGGTCACCCTCTTATCGTTCTTTCTAGTTTAAATTTTCATGCTGTTTTTCTTGTCTTTTCCAACAAAGGTCTGTGATGCAGTGGCTCAACAGGGTTCAGTCCTTCCTCTACTGCAATGAGAACGGCTTTTGGGGAACTTTCCTGGAGAGCCAAAGGACATGTGTGTGCCATACCGGCGTCACCCTTTGCCAGCGGCCCATCCCTTGCGTGATCGGGGGCAACAACAGCTGCGCCATGTGCAGCTTGGCCAACATCTCCCAGTGCGGCTCCTGCAACAAGGGCTATAAGATGTACCGCGGCCGCTGCGAGCCCCAGAACGTGGACTCGGAGCGCAGCGAGCAGTTCATCAGCTTTGAAACAGACCTGGACTTTCAGGATCTGGAGCTGAAGTACCTGCTGCAGAAAATGGATTCGCGCTTGTACATTCACACCACGTTCATCAGTAACGAGATCCGCCTGGAGACCTTCTTTGACCCGAGGTGGCGTAAGCGCATGTCCCTGACGCTGAAAAGTAACAAAAACCGCATGGACTACCTCCACATGATCATCGGCCTGTCCATGAAGATCTGCCAGATGCGGAACAGCAGCATCGACCCCATGTTCTTTGTGTACGTCAACCCTTTTAGCGGCAGCCACTCAGAAGGCTGGAGCATGCCCTTCGGCGAACACGGCTACCCGCGCTGGGAAAAGGTCCGCCTGCAGAACTCCCAGTGCTTCAACTGGACCCTCTTGCTGGGAAACCGCTGGAAAACCTTCTTCGAGACCGTGCACATCTACTTGAGAAGCCGAGCCAAGATCCCCACAGGCCTCCGCAATGACACAGGTCCGGTAGATCTGGCGGATCCAAACAAGCGGCAGATCTACATCAAAATATCCGACATCCAAGTATTTGGTTACAGCCTGCGCTTCAACGCCGACCTGCTGCGTAGCGCCGTGCAGCAGGTGAACCAATCGTACACGCAAGGAAGTCAATTCTACTCCTCCTCATCCGTCATGCTCCTGTTGCTGGACATACGGGATCGGATTAACCGTCTCGCCCCTCCGTCTGCACCTGGCAAACCCCAACTGGACCTCTTTTCTTGTATGTTGAAGCATCGGCTCAAGCTGACAAACAGTGAGATGATCAGAGTTAATCATGCCTTGGACATGTACAGCACAGAGATACTAAAACAATCAGATCACCTGACTGCTAAGCTGTGTTGATCACTTGAAACACACACGAAACAGAAACACGCCACAACTCAACCTCTGGGCTGGGGCATTTATTTTGTTTTGGCGCATTCCCTTTTTGGACCTTTTCTGCTTTTTTTGATGTAACGCAAACTTTGTAAGCATACTACTTTAAAAAGAAAAAAAAAAAAAAAAGATAAGTGTTCCAAGATGTTTAAAAGGCGATATTCGGAACTAATATAAGGACTGTAACATATTTGTCCAAGCATGTCTGTCATTCCCTTAAAGAACTTTTGTGTCAGATTAAAAAAAAAAGAAAAAAAAAAAAAGAAAAAATGTTGATTCAATGTACTCGTGAAAAAGAGGCCTTGATTTTTCTCCTGAGGGATCAAAGGTTATATCTGAAACTGCCATTCTTCTTTGAAACATTTTTAACGGGGAAAAAAAACAAAAAACAAAACAAAACTACGAAACACAAGGGCAGACCGGATATCCTTTTAATTCAGTCAACATGCAAAATAACTGGCGACGATTTAATACGAAAAAGAAAATATGTTTATAGGGATAAAACAGCCCTATAGTGTAGCCAACACATTTATTATGGAGTCTTTATTACATTTCAAACCCGCAGCAAGTCGGCGATGCTCTTTTTGCGAGTTCTGAGGCACTCTGTCATTGTTCTGACATGTAAGGCACACACAGCCGGCCGCTAATAGTCACGTCAAATAACAAAAGCCAGCTGTTTATATATACATATACACTATATGTGGGTGGACGTCTGCGCATTGCTTCTTTTTTTTTTTTGCTTGTACTGTTAAATGAACATTAAATGATCATTTGAGGCTCAATCGAATTTAAAAAAAATTTCAAAAACGCGTCTTATGTGTTTTTATTTTATTCTTTAAATTGATATTGTTTCACAAGGCAGTACGTCCTGGTGCACAATGTCGTGGTCTCTAAAGATTTAACAATCGATGCTATTTTGTACTGCTTTGCATAAAACAAAACAACGACAAAAAAATGGTACATGTTGTGACTGCTGGTTTGTGGAGCTTTTTTTTGTTTTCTTTTCTTTTCGGAGACACCGAAATGTAAACATTCATTGTTCAGGCACATTTATAAAAAGCCATATACTTCTCCCGCCCCCGAAATAGACGTAAAGTAAGACGTAAAATATCGTAAATGCTCTAATTCTTGCCGGGCAGGTTATTTACCTAAAACACAAAGAGGACGGAGCCTTCCGAAGCGAGTGGTAATTGGTGAGAAGCTCTGTTTTTAAATTAACTTTTTTTTTAAACTTTAGGTAAAAATAGGGTTATTAAGTACACAGCACAACACAGGAGCAACAGAACCAATGTTGTGCTAGCGATAAGGAGCAAACAGCTCAGCCAGCACTAATAGTGGTGATGAGTTTGTTGTACACAACAGTATGACAAGTGTAACACCAACAGCTGAGTAGCGCAACCATCACTTTAAAGCGCATGCAGAGGTAGATAAATGCTGTTCTTTGTACTTGAAATGCAGCTGTTGCCATCTTATGGAGTGTCATCGGGAGATACAACTGTTACCAGTGTTTGTTTTTTTGACCTTTGCGCTAATTAGATACGTTTTCTTCAACTTTAGGAGACTGTGGTTAATGGAATAGATGCGTTAATTGGAGCATTTATGGTATTGAATCATTGAATTTCACAAACTAATAACACGGAACATGACAATGATGTTGGATTTTAGTTGGTTTTTTGGTTGCTTTAAAGGGAGCACAGCAAAACAGCAAGTATTGTATGTCAGCAAGTCACTGAATTTGTATGTTGTGCTGCGGAAAAATATTTAAAAATAAAAAAAGGTATATCATAGAAATATGAAAGTTTAAAATATATTTTATCCTGCTATCTTTCCACAACCATTTTTATTTTATTTTTTTATTGAAACACTACCTTTGCGATGTTTATTGTGTCGGTCACTTTTCAGTTGTTGTCCTCATGCTACAGCATTGGCATCGCAGGTGGCTCTGTGTATATAACGCCATTTGTTATGACGGCCCCTCTCTGTGCGTATTTTACGGCACCGTAAAAGGTCCTTTTTACTGTAAAAGACGCCAGCCGAGTTGCTAAATTCTAAATTCACCTTTTCTGATGTCATTTTTTTTGTGTTTTGGGTTATAAAGCTATACTGTATACTACTGCTTCACTGGTTATTGTGACATTAGTCTTGTGGGCAGAGGCACATATTGGATACACAAATTGCAATCTCGCAATGATTTCCCATAACTGACGTCTTGAGGTCTTCTATACGATATTTTCTCATTCACCAACGAAAGCATTGCACGGTTGAATTAATTGCGTGTCAGTCAGCAAAGTAATGGCATTCATTTCATCTTGACATCTTCAAAAAAAACAAAAGTCAAGGAAAAAAAAAAAAAAATCAAATGTAACACACAAGTCCCTCGAAACAAAATTCCCGATCCGATGGAAATTGGTGAGTATCGCTCAGCTATGAACATTCCGCTTACTAGCATGCTGACATGTAGAACGTGACGTATAATATCGCCTATTATTGTGTATGAGTTAACGATGGCGTGAAATGGTTTGGACGAACAACCTTACCAACGCGGTCAAGTGTTTCATGTTTGACTTTTTTTGTGTGCGTCGGTAGCAGTGTTACCAGTTTGCTGCAAGGGCCGCCTTCATCTTCGCGCCATCTCCCTGCTGACACTGTGCCTGACCGCAAACGTCGTTCACGACTCAGCATCAAATGTGCAACAAATGTTCAGAAATAGGTCGTTTTTTGTTTGTTTTTTAAAATAGTTTGACATTTTTTGGCACGTTGCACAACAAATTTTTTTGACTTTCTGTTATTAGTATGAAATAAGTGCCTGTTATCGATCCCTTTAACGTGTTTCGAGCTTGACAAAATGTGTCAACCAATCACAACCTTGAGAAGCTTTCGCGACATTTCGGCAATGTTTCCAAATAACGCCAAACAGACAGCGTTGGAGTTTGTCCCGAATTCTATAATACGTATTAAAACGCAAAGTCTGCTAATCTTGAGCATAACGTATATGGCAGTTCTTAAAGGAAAACTGCACTGTTTTTGGAATTTTGCCCATCATCCACTGGTTTTTCCCTTTTCTGTGCATTCTAAAGAGATGAAAACAGCTAGCACGTGGGAGCTAATGATGCACGTACATATCCATTTCAACTACTAAGCCCTAAAAAGAACTGCCAACAATGTCCTGTTCACATAACTGACCTGTATATAAACCAAGCTATAGCGGCACTGTTATTGTAGCAGCTAACACGAAGAACTATTTTTCCTGGCGTAGTGACACAGCGCCTCACTCCATGACCGAGCGGTAACGGGCCCACTCCAGAACAATGCGATAGGACACCAATCTGTACTGACTGGAAAACAAGAACAAGCATATGAACAACTACGAATCGACAAATTATCTGTCAAGTATTAGCCTAAATTCCATGTTTAGACGGACTGTGTTGTGATATCAAGCACTTTGTGCTCCATACGGTGGCTTACTCGACGGACAGGTGTCAGTGTGGTCCAGCTGGTCTGGGGCGTCATTTCCAGTTGATTTTGGGTAGGTGGAAAAAGTTTATACCACTGCACGGTTTATTAGCGCTAACAATTCTTCGTTCGTTGCAATGCGGTGTCCTCCTCGGCATGCACACAAAGCCTTCCATCGATGGCAACACTGTATGCCACTCAGTGCAACAGAGACACGGTTTCTATCGGCACGGCTTGGCAAGCTCTACATTTACACCGGCAAGTCGTCTTTAGAACGCACAGAAAAGGGGTAGTGGTTCTTTAAGAGTTGGGACACCATGGAAAGATTCCGGTCAGAGAATCATTTAATCATCTTTATTATGGAGGTGGATGGGCTCTTTAGAAATGTGTGTTAGTCCATTGAAATTGGGTTTGTCCAAAGGAGTGGATTTGTCCAAGTAGCTGTGTGTCCAAAGGCTTGTATGTGTGTGTGGTCTAAACAATAGGAACACATGAAATTACAACAATGCCAAATAAAGCAGCCAAATAGCGCTCACATGACACAAACAAGGGCAGGCACAGTACACATATCAAGTCATGCTAAGAGATGATGACGGACATGCTAGCCAGTGAGCCAGCTAGCAAACAACCACAAGCACATGGCTCAGAAGTGTACCCCAATCACACCACATCCAACAAACTAGCTTTCATTTAGCTTCCTACACAGCGTCACGCAATCGTGCAACAACAAACACTCCTAATGCAGAAAAGAATCATCAAACTCACCTTGTTGAGTCATACGACGCACACCAAGGATGGATGAAGCAAGCTCATACTAGCAAACCGCTACCAGTGCTAGGCTAGTTCCTTTTGTAAGAAGGTTGCATTCAAGTGCATCACGTACCTCCCAGGAACAAGTTGCTGCTGCGTTCATGGACACTTGGACGTCACAGAAAAGGCTACAAATGTTCTACTTATAACAGACATCAAAGTTACACAAATAGACTTTCAGACAGAAAGAAATGTGTGTTCGTGTTTCCCTTAAGCATTGTGGATGATGGACAGCCTTGGAAAAAATAAGTGCAGTTTTCAGTGAATTTCTATGATACTATTGGACTGTTTTGACGTCATCAGGATGTTGTTTCTTTGTTTGGTTGTTGAGCCACTGCAAGGTCCATAGAACAAGCACACAGTACTTTAGCTTACTGTTATATAGCATACATTAAATCCTCAAGCGTGAAACTCATGAAAGCGCGACTCCGATCGCAAACTTCACAACGTAGCCATTTTATTTAGCATTGCGGGATGAGGGAGGCATAGTTCCAATCCAAATTGTTTCTGATAAACATTGCGTAATTTGTTTTAGTCTTACGCTTGCAAATGTTGTTGCAATATATAAAGTAAAATTAACGGCAATCCTTTTCACATAATTGCATCATGCCGCAGTACATCGTGTTGCTAACATGTATCCATTCAATGTGTTCAAAGAATTCCGCACCTACAGTAATACCTTGGCTATGTATTTTTCGTTTGTTTGTTTGTTTTGGTTGTTGAGTTCAGATCATATCAGCTTCTTTCAATGAATGTTTCATATTATAATCTATTTCTCATTAAAAGGCTATATTTAATAATAACTGACATGCTTGTTTCTGCACCAAGAGATTTTTGTGCCATTTTTTAAAAATGTGTTGCTATTGTTGGTATTGTATGTCGTTATTACTAGGGGTGTCCCGATACAGCTTTTTTTTTTTAATTTCCAATGTGATATTGCTACTCCAGCCATGAATATCAACAGATACGATATCAATCCGATATCAGCAGGTAACGAAAAATACACACGGCCGACATCACGGCTACTCCAGCCGCTGAGGCAGAGTCTACACAGTTTCCTCGACTGCTTGTATCGGTGTTCTAATATTTGAGACTTTAAACGTAGGCCGATTTTTTTGCTGATATCGGTCCGATATCCTACATCAATATCGGATCCGGACATCCCTATTTATTGCCTTCACCAAGGAGGCTACGCTTCCATTGGTGTGTTCGTGATCAGGGTTTTGCAAGAACCACCGAAATTGTTGACTGAAGCTTGCAAATCCAGTTAAAAGTCGGTTACAAAATGTTATTATAATGGTTGTGGATGGCTTATTATGCAAAATCGGGATTGATTGCAAAGAAACTATGGATAGTCCTATTTTTATGAAGTTCTCACTGAAATAAGCTTCTTTAGTCAAAACGGTGCATGACATGCTGCTTGGTGCTATGCCGTGCTGAACTCGGGAAGCAGAAAAAAAAGACATTTGACCCAAAATTTGGGAAAAAGTATATGGATTCTCGTACTGTTACAAGTCATGGAACCGGCTCTTCGGGTCAAGATAGTGCATGATGTACTCAACTGAATTCAGGAAGATAAAAAAGGAAACAGTGGACCCGAAATTCACGAAAAAATCCTGTAATAGACGTACATTTACTTTGCTGTGATGGGAACAGGCTTCTTTGGGCCAAGAGAGTGCATAATATGCTGCTTGTTGCTATGCTGAAATCAGAGACAAGAGAAAAAACAAAAGCAAAAACATTCAACCCAAAATTTACAAAGGAACCATGATGAGTCAGACCTGTATGCTATTCTCATGGAAGTAAGCTTCTTTGGTCAAGACACTGCATGGTATGCTGCTTGCTGCTATGACTCACTGAATTGAACTGAACTTTGGAATAAGCAAAAATAAGTAAGAAATAAGGGTCGGGAATAAGTAAAAAATAAATAATGCTTTAATAATTGGAATTTTGCAAAGAAACTATGGTCAGTCATCCTTTTCCTTGTTTACCTTCTTCCCATGAAAATAAGCTTCTTTAGTCAAGACTCTGCATGATATGGTGCTTTCTGCTATTCAGTTCAAGAACAAGAAAAAAAGAAGACATTCGACCCGAATTTTGCATAATTTTTTTTTTTTTTTAATTGAAATAGGCCGTTTTAGTCAAGACAGTGCATGATACGCCACTTGCTGCGGTATCTTGCTGAACTCTGAAACACAAAAGATAAGTAAAATTGATCCAAAACATGCAAAGAAACTATGGTCAGTCTTCCTTTTACGTTGTTGTTATGAAAATTTGCTCTTTAGTCAAGACACTGCACGATATTGTGCTATACCTTGCTGAGTTCAGGATAAAAAATAAAAAAAAATGCTGAAGCAAAACAGACAACTGGCTCAAAAACGGGGAAATGATGCGATCTATTTCGTTTTATTTTTGCGTCACATAAAACAGAAGACATTGGATCCAAATTTTGAAAAGAAATATCGATTTTACTGAAATGTGTTTTTTTTTAGGCTGTTTTAGTCAAGACAGTGCATGATAGGCTGCTTGCTACTATGACTCACTGACCTCACGAATAAAAAAGACGACATCGGACCCACAATTTGCAAATAGACTATGGATAGTTGTACTTTGACGTTGCTTTCACTGAAATAAACGTATTTGGGCAAAGACAGTGCATGATATCCTGCTTGCTGCCGTGCCCTCGCTGCACTCGGCAACAAAAAAAAACAACAAAAAAGGAATTGGATCCAAAATGAAACTATGGTGAGTCATCCTTTTACCTTGTTCTCATGAAAATGAGCGTGTTTAGTCAAGACACTGCATGATATGCTGCTTTGTGAGTTCAGGATCAAGAAAAAATAAGACATTGCTGAATAGCGAAGGAAAAAGTAGCTCAAAAATGAGGAAATGATGTGATGTATTTAGTTTTATGTTTGCGTAACATTATCGGTGAGGCTACACTTAAGCTAGGCCTAGCAACACGCATTTAAATTGCCTTATTGTGGGAATTTAGGCCTTACCCTTGACAACTTCAACAGCGTTACAACGACGTTCAATCCCATGCAGCTTTTAGTTGCTGACTGTTTCAGCTCTTACGCTTTGTTTTCCCGCGCTGCAGCATTTTTGACCGATTAAGTTTTGAGAAAGTTTGGAGCGGAAGAATTATCACAACAGTTGGATGGGGGAGCTTTTTATTTGATGGGCTCAAAAGAAGGCTGCTTGGTTGTGCCGAGCTGGCTTCTTTTCATTGAGATGTGCATCCGTTCAGCCTGTAATTTGAGCTGAAAGGATAAGAAAAAGAAGACGGAGTGCTTTTAAAAGGCGACCTATTGTGCTGACGCTCTTGAGCACTGGGCTAGAGTTAAAGAAAAAGCAGTGGCCTTTTATACAAGCCTTCAATCCTCCCTTATGCCTAAAATGAGCCCCTTTATCCCCCCACCCCCCAGTCTTTTAAAGCTAATTGTGGCACTGCAGACTGTTTTCAATGGGATTGGGAGCATCCTTGAAAAGACAGTATCCAACATAAACTTGTCACAATACAATCCAAAGTCAAATAGCAGGAAAAGCACTGACTTGTCTATTTAGCTCTTTTCTTCCATGAATCAATAGGAAATGAACAACACATATGAGGCACCCTGCTGTGCTAAGTGAAAAGCAATTGTTACCTAAGTGAGCGTTTCTCCTGTTGAATTCAGTCTACTGTATATTGGCTACCCATTGTAGTCTGTGATCTGCATGCACCTCTGTTTATTTTAGACGCCAAAAAGGCAAAATGGGAAAAACAAATCATTCAAGATCAAAAATCGCCACTTTTTTTCCCCCACAGAAAATAAAGGGTCTGTTCCAGAGTCAAAGTGCGGCCATCCTCAAACCTATATTAGCTGTAAAAATGAAAACACAAAAAAATGGTAAGGTTCGCTGCATTTGGAACTTGCTTGAGGTACTCTGACATAGCATGAAAAAAATATTATCTATTTTTTTTTCATCTTTTGTTTGGAATTTTTCAGCATCCTCAAGGGCACTCTTTATCGGTTGTGCTATACTTTTTAATTAGGTTTTATAAAGAATTAAAATAGCTCGCATTTTCCCGGCCTAATTATGGCTGAAGTTGGTGTAATTCCAAAGTTGTTGTAATGAAAAAGTCATAATAATAGAGATTTTTTTTTCGAAAATTACATTTTCTTCCAGGGTTACAGGTATTGTATGTTTTAAATAACATTTTTAACTGTAATACAAGTACTGTATAAAGGAGAAAAGCTAATCAACTGTTGAGGTTTGCTGCATTTAGGTGATGTATGCTAACAAGCTTTCAAAAACTTGGGTTGAATGCGGAATTTTGCAACATGAAGGGTATAACATGTTACATGCAGTATGACGCTCCATTTTGGTGTAGTACAGGGGAACCTGCAAAGTAGGGACGGACACAAGACGTTCCGTGATGCTGGTTGACTTCCAATGTTCAAAACATGTTTTTCCGCACAGTAAAATGGTTGACTTCAAATTTTTATCCAGACACGATACCAAGTCATCTCATATTGACTTAAAATTCTCTCATTTTATTATTTGGGGGCGGCATGGCTCAGGTGTAAAAGCGCTACACAAGTGAAAGACCATCTAGCATTTAACATTTTCATAGTGAAACATGTTTGAGGCTCTTGGCCTGCAATATGTTTAATATTGCACGATATTAAGAATTACATACAGTGGAACCTCGATTAGGGGCCGCCCCGGTTAGCATGTTTTTTCGGTAAACGTCGAAAATTTATGCCACAATTTTGCCGCTGTTTGCATTCATTCTCTGGTTAGCGTATCTTGTCGTTTTATGAAGACATTGCACGAGTTCATCTGTATTCTCAACGGGTTTTTTTTTTAACTCACAGAACGTCGTTCCTTGTTAGCGTCCTATTAGCTAGCTAACCAAATGGCAAACAGAACCGTAAGTCAGCTATGCGATGTCGCCCGTCCGTCTATGATGTCAGACACAAAACACGCTTTTGTAGTTTAACATTCATAAAACAATTCTAAATGCATATAAATGACAAATTCAATGGATAAATGAACACCTTCTTTGAAGACGAGATTGTTCCCAAAGACACGATGTGGCAGCGAGATCAACCGCGACAACCTTCCTATTTTCTGAATTCCATCGTGTTTCTCACCTTCTTTGTCAAAATGCTGGCACCTGCAACTTTCTTTGGCTCTATGTTGGGTTATGGAGGTGACAAACACAATTGAACCCAAGAAATAACTCATGGCAAAACAGGAAGGTGGTGCTGACCCGCTGCCACATCGTGTCTTTGGGGACAGTCATGTAAATCACGTCTTCAAAGGAAAAGTAATGCTAAATGTTAATTTATATGCATTTAGATTTGTTTTCTGCATGTAAAACAATAACTGCGAAACTAGAAACATGTTTTGTGTTAACATTTTTGGCTTTCTGGAACAGGAAAATATGGAAAAAAGGTATTCGGTTCAAGTCCATTTCGGTCAGGAATTAATGACGCAAACCAAGGTTCCACTGTATGTTTTATTCTGACACAATTTCTGTTGTAATTTACTTTTTTTTACTTTCTAATTAACCTGAGGGCTGAGGCCCAGCGGTGAACTCATCTGACACACATAACCTGACCTGCTGAGCAAATGAGCAGTGAGTCCAAATAAATATGAACATCTTCCTTCCCCTGGAGAATGCCGCCATGTGGCCCATAGCGAGAACCGCCACTACGCGTTCCCACCGGAGGTTGCTTATGTTGCTGTAAAATAGTCCAGTTCCCACATCTATCGTGCTATTCATACAAAATTCTCCTGAGTTTATGTTTGATTGAAGCTCCCTCCCCCGCTCCGGGCTGGCTTCCCGTATCAATCCCTGGATACATTTCCTTGTTAGGCCATCATCATTATCCTTGAGCAGCAAAGTGTAAATCCCTGGTCACCTTTCAGTAATACAAAGTAGATGAGATGAAGAGTTATTGGATTCAAAGTGTTTGTGAGCGGAATGATAATTTCTTTGTCTTGTGATCAGTCACCATCGGTGCGCAGAAGTGACATCCGTGGTTTTCTTTAATCTAAAGAATTATCATATGCTCACAAAAGAAGTGCATAGAACATAATGCCATTCTAGAACCGTTCACACGTCCAGTTTTGGGTGTATGTGTGTAAATGGCTCCAGGGTGCACTCACACCGGGCCAGTTCTATCGTACCGTGTTTCGGCATGGTTACCGCTCCCTTTATGAACGCAGTCCCTTCATGTTTGCCTTATGTGTATGTCTCTGTTTTCGTACACCTGTCTTGGTTATAGTACAGTACGGCCAAACAAAGCAACCACGCATTGGTGGCTCGGATTCACTGGATTTGCATGATTTCTGATGGGGAAAAAAAATGTATTCTGTTTTCATATGTTTCGGTTTTCGTTGGACTTTTGGAATGGATTGACGAAAACCTGAGATACAGAGTAGGGTGACCAAACATCCAGTTTTCCCAAGTCCTGTCCTAGCCGTGCTCGTTTTTTTCTTTTTTAGAAAGTGATGAAAATGTCCTGGTATTCATTGTTTTTCATTGGAACATTAAATTTACTGGCATTGGGTGGCTTTTTAAATGAATGATGCCAAAAAGCCAAAGAAAAAGCAAAACATATGCATGGACTTAATAATCCTCTGACGCTTACCGAGTTGAAGTCTTGTATAATTGGGGACTTCATGTTCAAATTCTCAAGTTGACAAGCATTTAATCTGTTCTTGGAATCATTTTGGTGCCGCTTTTGAACGTTTTTCCTTTGGAATTTATGTCTTTGGTTAAATCATTTGAGCATCTCATTGCTGTGCTGAGTGTCCTGGTTTTTGACAGTCAAAATATGCTGAGACACTCATTTTAGACGAGTATCTGTAACAGATAATGCATTTTTTCCGAGTACAAGCATGAAAACGGCTTGCTTCTGATTTGGTTGTTGATATAAAGTCATTTGGAAAACTTTACTCGTAGTACTGAACGTGGTGCTTTGAGAAAACTACAGTGAACAAGGCTGACAGGTTCTCTGTTTGCCATCACTGGATGTTTGCATTAATCGCCAACTTCACACAGATCAATAAAAAAGTATTAAGTCTTACAGATCACTTACACACATACACAGTACACGTGTAGCTGAATAATAAACAAAAAATATATCCCAAAACAGACATTTTTACTGCATTTCCGCCCCGCCACAAAATGAACAGCTGACATCATGTTAGTGATTCTCTGGTTAACATAGGTGAGACTGTTGACAAGGACAAAGGATCCGTCATCCTGATTGGCTGAGAATAACAGATGGGACTCGTTTCAAAAAGTGGATGGTTAAAATCTTTGTTTTTCCTCTGTTAACCAAAAGTGATAACAAAGTGGGGGAACAATATAGTAACATCTGACAAAAAGATCTAAAAACTGTAGATAGTCCACCGGTGTGGAACAGGTGAGGTTAACAGTTGTTGCACAAACACTTCATAGTTAGAGTACGCCATTAGCCTCGTAAGGAATTAAGCTAGTACCTAGCTCTCCTGATAATTGAAAGCACACAGCGCGCACAAACAACTCAAGGCTGTTATTCTCCATTCTTTGTCTAATGACAGCAATGTGTATTCCACTTCTGAGGCAAACACAACAGTTGGAGCATTGAAAGTATGTTTTGTTGCTTGGAAAAAGCTGGTTTTTTTTTTCCTTTTGGAACTGAGCTGAACTGAACAAAGAGCAGAATAGGACAAGAAATGTGTCATCAAAACATTTCACAAAAGCAAAAGAGCACAGGAAAAAGAGACAAAAAAACATTTTTTTTCAAAATGTGTTTATGGACAATGTGCACTACACATCATTCATAAAGAATCAGTGGGTGCACCAGATTTAGCATTAAGTTCATTTTCCATCTGTTGAGGGAAAGGCTTCTTGAGACGTCATCTGTACTTCTGTGAAGAAAGTGTCGAATGTTTCGCTCCTCATCCGAAGAGCTTCGTCAGCGAACTAACAAGTGCTGGTAGCCTAGGCCTTAAATACAGTAAGAGAGGGCGGAATTGGTGTGCCAACACCCTCCTCCTATGGTTCCTTACACTAAGACTGGGCGGAGTAATCCTGCCATTAGCACCTCCGAACAAAGGGAAGAGTAGCTCCCTGTAGTTGGGTATGAACGACTCTGATACTGGCTCGTTAGCATCTATTGTTCTGGCTTGGCCCTGGCTTCACCTCATTTGCAAGACTAAGAGCTGTGGGTTTACCATAGGAGGAGGGTGTTGGCACACCAATTCCGCCCTCTCTTACTGTATTTAAGGCCTAGGCTACCAGCACTTGTTAGTTCGCTGACGAAGCTCTTCGGATGAGGAGCGAAACGTTCGACACTTTCTTCACAGAAGTACAGATGACGTCTCAAGAAGCCTTTCCCTCGATGGACAACTCCTGTACGACTGAGAGCCTACACAGACGTTTTCCATCTGTTGTCCATAAAACACTTCAGTCACCATCTGACACACACACACTCATACTTGTACACATGAAGGACAGCATATGTGATACAACGCCTCATAACAATGTACAATTAATGAAATACAAATACAGCAGTTTAATGGTTTACAACGGGGGGGGGGGGGGACCTTTTTGGCTAAGAGAGCCATGGAAGTCACATATTTTAAAATGTATTTCCACGAGAGCCATATACCGGTAATATTTTTTTAACATTAAATACAACTAAATGCGTGATTTTTTTTTTTTGCAAGACCAACAAATTTAGAATATAATAAGTCTCTGAATTTATTATTTTGATTAACATTGTTATACCAACAATAAATAAAATACTTCACCATTAATGCAACTTCTAGTACGGCATTTTTTGGCACCATATTCCATAGCTTTCTTTCTTTTTTGCAATCTTATTTGTCAAAAGGGTTGGCTGTGCAGAATTAGCTAGCTGACTATTTGATTAAAAAGAGGGAAGTTTACTTTGTGACATCTCAATAATCCGGGTAGGCTCCCACATTATCCAGTCATAGTAGAGGTTTGGTGTCTGCCCTGGAAAATACCAAAAGGAAGCTGGCATTGGCTCTGGCCAAATGGATGGATGGATTAAAATGCATAATAGAGTTTTATATTTTTATTATTATTTTTAAACACTGTAATGTTTTACTTTTAAATGTCGGCTCGTGAGTCGTCGTTTCTCTAACCCTGGTCTATAAGATTGTTTATACCTACTTTCCGCCCTTGTCAAAATCCAAAAACACCCCCCCTTTTATCAAGCTTTTACTTGACGATCTCTCGAAAATAACAACCGGAACCAAAGTGAGGACACTCGCTTAGAAAATTGTAGACTAATAGCACTTGAAACGTCTTCATTATTTGTTATCATCATTACAATGTTGTGCCTTACTTTAAAAAAAAAAGCCATTTTCTTGAGTGAGTTTCAGATTAATTGTGCGTCTTTCCTATTTAGATGTATTTGAAAAACACACAAATAAAAAACTGGAGTGTAACATTCAAAACATTTCTGGAGATTTTCCGTTCATTTTGCATGGGATATCAGGAATACTGAAAGTTGATGTTTTTTGTTTTTTGGTTGAAGAATTTCATTCCACTTCAGTGTACATCACATATCACAATTCGACATGTTCAAAAGGAGCAGGAAGAAGCAGAGCTTATTCAATCCTACCCCCCATCCATTGCTAATACATTTCACATCAATTGCTGACACATTAAGAATCATGGACATATGCAGGCCAGAATTATAATATTCCATTATTTTTATTTGCATAATGAAAGAAAGATAATGCCATTTGCAGTAT
Organism: Dunckerocampus dactyliophorus; assembly: GCF_027744805.1. NCBI lineage: Eukaryota > Metazoa > Chordata > Actinopteri > Syngnathiformes > Syngnathidae > Dunckerocampus > Dunckerocampus dactyliophorus. The sequence goes on along the minus strand of NC_072835.1, from coordinate 16,462,514 downwards.
TTGCAGTGATTGCATCGCAAACTGACCGTGATGAGTGAATTTCCTTATTTATAAATGGAATATTTTTGCAGTCAGAACCTAGAAAAACCTGGAACCCGGAGAAAACCCACGCACGCACGGGGGGAGAACATGCAAACTCCACACAGAGATGCCCAACGGAGATTCGAACCCGATCTCTTCCCGATCTCCTGACTGTGACTGTGGCCAACATGCTAACCACTAGACCACCGTGCGGCCCGATTGCAAATGATACTAATCTCAATAGGCCTACTTGACTGCTTTGATGATTTACGTCTATTTCGTCCAATGGATGTGCACCACTAGTCACTGACAAGCAGGTCAATGACCCACACTTTGATCTTTGTACAACAGTAACAGCTATCTTGAAGTTTTAAAGTAGTTTTGAAACTTCCTTTATTTTTTTTTCTTTTATACCCACAAGATAGGTCCGGGAGCCACCTGTGCCGCCACTGATGATTTCTTTCATTTTCGGAGAAAGAGTGCCACGGCGGACGTTGACATGTGCAGACAGCTGTGCACACACGGTGTAATGGTGTCGGGACTTTTTAAGGTTATTGGAGTCGCTATTGTGTACTTTGCGGCGAGCTTCACCGGCCATACGGAGGTACAAGGAGCAACCTTAGCAGACGTTGTTAAGATGTGGATAGTAATTGGAAGCTTCCGATTTTATTAGCTGTCAGTGCTCGGCTCATCGTAAAAGCTCAGTGTGGCCAAAATACAGATCACCTAAAACTACATTCTTTTGCTTCTTATTCACGCAGCCTTCATTAAAAGCTGCGAGGTTGCCAATTAACATGAGGGAGTATGTTAGCATTTATTGATACAAAATTACAAAAAGGTTATAATTTTTTATGTGACGATCCTGTACTGTGTTTTGGTATCAGTACAATATCAAGTAAATCCAGAACAATACGAAATAACTTGAAAAAAATGTGAAAATAATCATAGACAAGTGCCATTTTTTATCTCCATCACATTAGTATCGATGTAATACTGATACTACCCTTGCTATTGATAATTGGGTCGATCCACCCACCCTGTTTGTGTACATACATCCAGATTTTTACTTCCAAAAAAACCCCAACAATCTCCGGTGTTCCTGAGTACCCCCAGTGGTTCTCGTATTGGTGGACGTTGGTGGACCGTGTTGTGTTAGCATTAGCGTCTTGGCTAAAATGACTGTTTAGACTCGTGCGCAAAGCTTTTCCAAACCTTGACCACAATGATTACTTGTTATGTTTAGCATGCGGATGCTTCAAACCCACTTCAAACAGTAGGGGGAGTCCATGAGCAGACACAACCAAAAACAAAGGATTTCTTTTGCTGCTTTAAGACTGTAAACACAATCAGGACAAACTAAATGGTCTTGTTTAAGATATTGTTACTCCCCAGTGTGCATTCCCAATGAGGCTGTTTGCTAGGTAGATCCACACTTGTCCCACTTTCAACACCTGATGGATAGAATGGGGCAATTTATTTACATATCCATGACCAACAACCTCACCTCGACCCCGCGTGGGTTTTTTTTGCGAGCGCTAACAAAGCAAGTGCTGCCTCTTCTCGACGGCCAGAGGCCAGATTGATGGCTGCGACTTGAAAGTTGTATTTCAGAGAAAGGAACACTCCCCTGGCAATATCCCGTGAGCCGCTTGCACTGGTAAAAGCAGTGACTGCCTCTGTATCCGTCTCTGTCAGGGGACGCATTCGCACAAATAACACAACATAAACGTTACAATAGGAGACTCCAAAAGGACGTAAAGTGATGGGAGAAAAGCTCCATAGTGCTTCAAACATCGGAAGGAAAGTGACAAAATAATTGTCAAGTGCCACGTTTGTTCGTGTCCGTCCATCCGTCCACGTTGACTATTTCCTTTTTTTTAGACCATAAGACGACAGGATTGTACCATTTTTTATTCTGTTTCTGGGGAGTGAGGAACAGTTCCATCTTGACGTTTGGTAAAGGCTTTCCCATCGGTATCCAAAATAAACACTCTTTGTGCCGAATAAGACAAATACTACATTAGAAGCCGGCTTCGATATGTTGCATTGCGTAACTCTCCTCTCACCTCCAAAGAGGCAGGAAGAGGGTTCACTTGAGCTTGTTTTCAGCCACTGGGCGAGTTTGCTCCATTTAACAACCCCTTGAACGAAGTGAACCCTCTTGTTAGTCATACAGTCTCTTTGTCGTTTTCTGTCCATTTGTTAGTTAAGGCTCTGCCCCACTGCTCCGTTTCACGACTCCATCTGCCTCCGTCTCAATATCTACGTCAGACGGTGTCAAATTGTTCCGGGCATGCAGAACAGCATGAGTAACGTCTTAAAAAAACGTCTGCTTAAGCATGAATAAGTCGTCATTGAGCCCAGCTTACCGCACATCGAGCGCCTGAGTAACGTCTGCTTAAGTACGAGCAACGAAAGACGGTTTAAGTCACTCCTTGACAGACAAGAACTATGACAATCTTGACTCTTTTGTAGTTTTTACACGACAGTCACCTTTTCATGAAGTCACTCCTCTCGAGGCATGACTAATCAACTTACGCTCAGTCAAACCGTTACAGTAGCTACTGCGCTAGCACCATAGCTCATTTGGACCGTGGACCACCATTGCCTTGGAATACTACAAGTATTATTTTGGACTACGATGCCACTCTGCCCACCCAACAGCCATGGAAGTCTACAAACCGGTAAGTTTACGCTTGAGTAATCAATATTCAAAGCTGGACATGAAAACTGTCCAGAGTTTGGAAGGGCTAGTGCCATCTGTCCGTGTCTAGTTGAAAAAAAAACGCCTTAGCTTCTGAGATGTAGCCGTCAAACAGCGCAGTGGGACAGAGCATATAACAGGCTACTTTCTGTTGTTTAGGACTTAAAACGTACAATTCCATCATGATTCAAACGGCAAAAAGAGAATATACATACCTCTACCAGCAATTAGGCAAAATGTTAACATTTTTGCATAATCCTGCTAACAAACCGACCAGCCAACAAACAAACGGCAGTCAAAGCGTTGCTTGTTTTCCTTGCATTTGGCAGCGATAAAATGATAAAAAACACCTGAGTGTCCTCTCTCTTGCAAGGACAGGACGGAACAAGATTATATGGAGGCGTTCATCCATGTACGAATGCACGGCTGAGACGGGTCAAAGACAAAAACGAGTTATTCCGCATATTGTAAGGGTCACTGTGCTACTTTTATTAAGCACTTGTGTCTGTTTTAGGGACACGCTGTTCCTTGGGGGTTGAGGCTAGCTCTCTCCGGGCTAAATGCCCAATTAACCTTGCGTGGCCCAGGCACATTTTCACAAGTTTAAGTGATTCCCGAATGGTTAAGGGTAATGAATTAATTTAACGGGACGGCACGGCTCAGTTCACGTGGCGCTAATCAATGAAGATTGCGTTTAAGTGCAACAGATGATGTTGGGCCATACTAGTTATGCTGCTTTTTTGTTCCTGTTTATCGTCATTTGTTGTTATCCGTTAACTTTCCAGCACACCCTCGTCTCAGAGGCCAGGTTGGCTGCTGCTGCCCCCCCTCTTGGGAGTGCACACAGTTTTGCCATCTGCCGCCAAAAGCGAGCAGGTTTATTGCACGCCTCTCGCTGCTTGCACCAACAGCCAGGAAGCAACGGCGCTGCCAGTCAATGAAATAATGAAATAAAATGCTGACTTGGCTGCATGCACTCCACATGAAACAGCAGATAGATGACAGCTTTTGACAGTCGTTCTGTAATGTCACACAAAGTTCAGCCTATAGATGAATAATACAAAGCACAATAATACATAGTTTTCTTTTCGAAATGTCAGATGAAAGAAAACAACAAAATGTTGTATACGGCTTGCACAACTTGCAATTTGAGTGTAATATTTGTATTTTTTTAAAATACAGCTTTCAAGCAAACAATTTTTTCAAACAAACATTTTTTGACAAGAGTGCAAACCAGTTTACAGTATTGACATTTTGGACAATTTTTCGAATTGTACGACATACTGACTTTGGCGGGTTTTCTTAGCTATAAGACAGGGGTGTTCAAAGGGCGGCCCGGGGGCCATTTCCAGCCCGCAGCTCGATTTGTATTGCCCCGTGGCACGTTGTGGAAATAAAATGAAACCAAAAAAACCCAGCAAAAATGACAATAATAGAGCAAAACCGCAAAATGTAAAGGGAAGAAGCTGAAATGTTGACACTAATGATTAATAATAAAAGATAGCATTCTTTAAATATATACAAGGTTTTTCAGCCTTTTTACAAATTTAAATTTTTTGCAGTGTTCGATCACAGCCACAACATAAAAAAACATGGAAAAGATAACTGTACAACAAAAAATTGTGGCAAATGAACCGAAATACATAGGCTATGTCAGTGATAACAATCATGATGATTGGACACCACATGATTTGAAGATATCAATACATAATTAACTATATATAAAATATTTTGGCCCCATAACTATAACCTACCTTCTTGCTTTGCCGCTGGTATGTGTTAGAAGCAAAACAATAGTGTTCAGTTAACAAGTGTGACGGCGGGGGACACAAAGAGTAATGACTGTTATTGGATTCCCAAAGTCCGTGTACTTTGTCAATATCATCTGCGTCTCAGAAATTGTGTGCATGTACATCAATAATGACTTGCACTGAAAATCATTTTTGCAGGATGAAATTAGAGTTAATATGAGAGCCACACTGAACAAAGCCATGATATTTGCTTTTGGAAAAACCAAACGTTATCCAAGATTCATTTTATCATCACGATACCTCAATAATGTAACAATAACAAGCATGGCATTTCCATTTCACCTACCGCTAACAATTTTGAAATATACGTAGAATAGAAAAGATGGAAAGATCTCTGCAGGTTCTCTGCAGGTACTCCTACAAAAAAACAACAAAAAACCAAACCTAACCCACGCTACAGCGGAGAGTCTTTACTCAAAATGATTTTGGCATTTTGATCTTCCATCGACAAATAAACCTCCAGCTGCATTTACGGTAATGTTCATATCAACTATCGATCCTTTTTTAATCTTTTGCCCTTCCTGTCCACTTTCCGCATTCGATCCATTTGGACGTGATTCCTCACTGGTGTAAGTAAGAGTGAATCAACCCAGGGGGGCGTCCATCAAAGGGGGCTGCCAGAGAAACAAAGACGCTTGGCAGCCCTTTGCTCGCTGCAAATGCCCTTAAAAGGAGGACTTTGGCTGGCAATGCCACCTTTGATCACTCCGCCATGACTTTATTTCTCGCAGCAGCCGCACTGCTGGGATTGACTGACTGACATCTTTTCTATAATGTGCCACTGAAAACAACCGTCTGTAGTTTCAGCTTATCTTATATCAAAATACGTTTCACTTTTTTTTTTTTTAACACCCTTTGGAATTCATGTGGAGTCAAGTTATTCACTTCAAACTTTTAAAACCAAGTGATGCAATCCAGGGAACAAAACATGGTGTTTTTTTCAGGTTTACAATCAAATAAATCAAGTGTGTATGATGATAGCAGCAGCAGGCTTACGTGCTGCGCAACCCAATGGAATAACGGAAATGTCCACATTTTTAAGACGATTTTCAGAAACTTCCCATGGGAATTTTAGGAAATATTCAGCGTTGAAAAGTTTTTACCTCAATGAAAAAAAAAATCAAAAAATAAAAAAGAAAGCATTACTTTAACCTAGTTCTTTCAATGGTGCACAAAAACATCAATGTTTGGTAAAAGTCAATAAACAGTGGTTAAAGACGAACCACATTTTTTAGAATTAAGTCAATGGTTAATATTGTCAAGCAAAATCGATGAAACAATCCTATGATAAATAAATAAACAGAATGAAAATATAGTGGAAAAGATAGATGAAAAATATGGAAATTCCAATCTATTCCTATTCATCTTTCCGTGGTCATATGAAAAATGATTAACGTTGGATTGTTTCCACTTTAATGAAGATTTTCATGATGAAGAAATCTTTTTAAACAGAAAAAGTAAATGCAAATGTCGAAGAAAAACAAAGACCAAAAATATACATCAATGTTGAAGAAAATGAAATAAACACTTTCAACAACATTTCAGTTGCCTGTGAGTGAGAAACCTTTTCAATTATGTAAAAATTAAATATAATTTTTAAAAATGCTATTAACTCATGGAAATTTCTCTGCATTTTGCAATTTTGCAACAACGATTCTCCTTCAAAAATCACTGAAAATCCTGTCACATGCATGCCGAGCCACTATTTGGCGATGTCTCTTTAAAATATGAAAACAGTATTCACAAATCCAACTAATTGATTTAAATGTCTCTATTTTGTTTTTAATTCCCGTAATCTTGGAACATTTGGGAAATTTTGCAACACTGATTCTCCTTCAAAAATCACTGAAAATCCTGTCACATACATGCCGAGCCACTATTTGGCGATGTCTCTTTAAAATATGAAAACAGTATTCACAAATCCAACTAACTGATTTAAATGTCTCTATTTTGTTTTTAATTCCCGTAGTCTTGGAACATTTGGGAAATTTTGCAACGCCGATTCTCCTTCAAAAACCACTGAAAATCCTGTCACATGCATGCCTAGCTATTATTTGGCGATGTCTCTTTAAAATATGAATACAGTATTCACAAATCCAACTAATTGATTTAAATGTCTCTATTTTGTTTTTAATTCCTGTAGTTTTGGAACATGTGGGAAATTTTGCAACCCCGATTCTCCTTCAATATCACTGAAAATGCTGTAATAAGCATGCCAAGCCACTAGTTGGCGATGGCACTTTGTAAAGAAACACAACTCACGCGCACACCTCCTGCTTTTGTTTGGTGAATCGCCACATTAAAAATAGTCATATTTAAAGGAGTTTCTGAGCTGTCAGTCTTCAATGGGCTCCTCTTTTCTACCTGCAGGGACGATTTAAATTTATGATGAAGCGAACTGATGCTGACATCTCTGCGGGAGACGCACAGACGTTGGAAGGAGCGTCCTCTTGCTTCACGCAGAGTGGGCTTGGCTTTTTTGATACGGCAAGGTCAGACGGCGGTCGAGGCCTCCCGCTGCCCGGGCACAAGGACGAGGGCGGCCAGTGCAGCGTCAGTCAAAAGCCTCCCGCTTCTTTCTCTCGATCGGCAACTTTTCCTTCTCGCGGGCCCACCGTTAAAAGGATGAGCGAGCCAAAGGATGGGAATGTGTGTGTCCCTCCCCTCCATCTGGTGCTGCATGCCTCTGTCAGGATGTCAGCCCGCACCCCCATAATGAAGGGTGTCATCAAGGTTACTGCAGCCTGGAATGGTGCCTGCCTCCTCCTCTAGCGCTCCATCCCAGTATCCATTTTGTCTCATTTCATGTGACACAAAATGCCTATTTGGGAAGTGGCTCCTTGATGTTCTGAGGATGTTTTTATGGCAGTTGATCCGTCCATGAGCAGCACAGTGTCCCACGCTGTTCGTACTGTCGTGACTCAGGATGACAGTACATTTACGTACTATCAAATTTACCGGTTTTGAAAACTGTATGCAATCGCATTTAACACTCCAACAGCAAAAACTCAAATCTAATTGTAAGATCGAATATCTGGAATCAGTATCAGTGAAAAAATATGTTTTCTTAGTATTTTAAAGCAATTTACCGTACTTATGTAACATGTGCTAAAATATTCTATTCTATTGGTGAATTTGGGCACTCTCAAGCTAGTTACTGCGATTCTGCTACGTGAGTGTTAAATCCCTCGGTTAGTACACCCTTGGCATTCTTCCACTCCCTGAAAGCGCTCCATCATCAATTAATCCTTACTATAATCATGACTGCATGGTTCTTTAAGCCCAAATAAAGGAGGGCGAGGAATAAGTACGGAGGACCAAGCAGCCATCGACAAAGCACTGAATGAGGTGCAAAACCACATCTTTTCAGGACAATTAAGTCACTGTTATGATTGATGCCAAATCTCCTTCAAGTTCATTTCCCTGAGTGTTAGACCTCAATGCGTCTCAAGAGGTGCCCCTTCCTCTTCCCAGTCCCAGATGACAGCTGGCCAGGTGGCCTCCGCTTTCTGAGGTGCAGCCTGGCCAGTGCTCAGCCTGTAAAGCCAGCTCTTCACACTCCCCAGTCCTCAAAGAGCCTGCACTCACTAGCATTCCAGTTTCATGTTTGCTCCACTACCACAAGTAAGACCCAGACTTCAGTGATTTCCCCTGTGGAATCAATGCAGTATAGATGTCAACCGCCCTGTACCTCCACAATCTTTCTTCCTGCTCACAAAGTCAGTAAATACAATCAGCAGAGTGTCTTTCCAGTCCTAATATTGACTTCCTCTGTGGTGCAGCCTTCATTGGACAAGTCTTCACTTCTACAGGGATGTCCTCCTTCATGCTGCCTGGCATGGGGTCAGTCATCTTTAAGGGTGGAAATAACATAACTTCCGTACTAATATCATACGAATATACAGCAGATCCCTTCCACTGGATGGGTTTATGGGCCGGGACCACCTGCGAATAGCAAATAAAGGTAAGAAATTGAAGCGTCCATAAAAAAAAGTCAGTTTTTGACACTCTAATAAAGTCTGGCTTGTGCTGCTGTGTCTTGGTTTTCTGCAAAAAGAGAATTCTAGAAAGAGCACAAATGTATGTTATGTATGTATGTGTTCCCTCGCTACATCGCGATTCTCCTTCCGCTGATTCGCTGTTTCACGGATTTTTAAAGTGCAATTTTGCCTATTTTTTTAGCAGAGTATTGTTGTCTGCGTCCTTGTGGTGTTATTGTATTTACTACTGCTACCGGTAGAGGGTGTCGTACACTCATGTGAGAGTTGAAGACGTGTGCCGCTGGAGTAAAGATTTCCTCCCGGCTAAACACAGAGCCACAACAGTCCTGATTGGCGAAGGGAGAACCCGCCCACTGTCAATCAAACTCCAGCACTGCTGTGTTTCCTGTTACGCTAGGTTGCCATTATGGAATGCTGTAAATGAATCTTCGGTTCACGGAGGGGTTGAAGATGGCTACTTTGCGGATTTCACTTATTGCGGGCTATTTTGGGAACCTATCCCCCGCGATAAACGAGGGAACACTGTATTCATATATTGTGCATGTTATTAATCCCCAGCAAGGTGAGCTTTGACCATTTTTGTCCGACCTTGTCAGGCAGAAAAGGGAATACACCTGTGCTGAGCGTTTAAAGAGCCATTACTGTCATAGGCACCTGTGACACACAAAAAAAACACACAACCTTGACTCTGTTGTGGACAAGCACAGATATGCTCTAATGGTGCTAGGAAATAGAAGGGCAGTCTGTGGTCTACTGGCAGGTAGAAAAATGGAAAAGAAAGTGTATTCGTTTGGACGTAATCCTCCAGTCATTTACTTTTAATTGATGTCTTACTGCAATAATCATGATATATATATATATATATATATATATATATATATATATATATATATATATATATATATATATATATATATATATATATATATTGACTCTAAGAATAAAATTGAATTTATTATTCAAATAACATTAAAGTGACATAATCATGTATGCTGTAGGTATGACAAATGTGTCAGAAATGATCTTTTAAATAGGATTAAAAAAAACACAGTATCAGCTGTAGTTTATACCGTCAATGTATATATATATATATATATATATATATATATATATATATAAACAAAATTAAATAAATAATACATGAGAAATACGGAGCGATTTCATTTAATGTGTATTATATTTTTAATATATTTTTTGTGTTTGATTATAAAATAATCTATAGTTTATGCCTGGAAGCATGTCAGGACTATAATTACTTTTTTTTTTTTTTCCCCATTAGGTGTTACGGCTTTTTTTATTGGCCCTCAGCACATCCTAAAAATACAATTAAAGAAGACAACAATAACTTATAACTAGAATAAAACCGAATTATTAAGAGAGTAAAGTCTTCATATCAAGAGATAAAAAAATAGCATAAAGATGAAAGATTATAGGGTAAAAAATCGTAATATGAGGAAAAAAGTACAAAAGTTGCAATTTTTGGGAAAATTAGGTTGGGAAAAAAAATATAATATTACGATAATAAAGTCAAAATATAGGAGAATAATGTTGGAATATTCCAAGGAAAAAAATGTACAAGAATAAAATTGAAATTGTAAAAACTAAATAAAAAACAGCAAAGAATTGTAATATAAAGTTCGTAGTAATAATACGCTTTGTCACTGAAAACACGAAGCTGAGATGCAGGCTGTTTTATTCTTTAAACATAAAAAACACCTCTGCATAGCTGCATGGGTTGCTTTCACAATATGTAAAAATGGCCCTCGTATCTTTTGATTTTTCAGTATGTGGCCCTTGGTGGAAAATGCTTGGACACCCCTGATTTACCATCGAAACAAAAAAACGTTTTCTGTTTTTGGGAAATGTGTCAGAAAAGAAATACAATATCAACATTGAAATCAAATCACCCGTAGGTGGAGAAATATGTTTAAAAAAAGATTGTTTAAACATCATTCATTATATTTTAAAATATATACAAAATAAATCATGATAAAAACAGTTTTATTTTTACTTAAAACAAGTTTCAAAATATAAATCAAATTACCAATCTATAATTTATGACAAAACTCAAAAATGAGTTAAAATGTTTTTGGAATGTGACAAAAATCCTATAAAATGATCTATTTTCGTGGTAGTTACAGGACCACCAGTGAAAGGCGAAAAATGTGAGAATTGAGAAGCCCACAAAAATGTCTATTTTGGACGCATGCCTAGCTCCCCATCCAAACCCTCCTGCTGGCTTGACGTCGATGTTCTCCTCAGATTTCGAATCCAAATTTGCAATAAAATTGACTGTTGCTATTATGACATTAGATTGCCATTGTTCACTCATAAGCTAACAGGCTAAACGCTCAGTGCAACAATCCAGGCTTAAGCCCCAAATATACCTCACCCACTTATTAAACACATTTTAAATGATACAATGTATAAGTAGTCAATATTTTAAAAATGAAATATAAACCTTGCCTTGACAAAATCACCAGTGAAGTTAGACAACCTCCTATGCAATACTGTATGATATAGAACAATTATGCAAAAAAAGAGAAAAACAATTAGCATAACAACTTTATCTCACAGCATTTAGGGGCTATGGGATGCAACCCATCGTTCTTTCCCCCCAAAAAAACAAGATTAGGATGAGCCGAAGGAGGAAATTATTAATGGAGGATGGAGAGCTTTGTGGCAGTTAAACCCCTGGCCTAATGGACTGTATTGACCACATTAATAAAACAGGATGTGTGTTCCTAATGTCCTCGTCTAAGTGCATTAGACTTTGCCTGGACTGACGTTGGGTTTGTTTGTCTCATTGGTGGCGAGATGCAAGCGCAATACACCAATCCTAAAATGCATTTATTGCTGAATGTTGTCAAAAAGGTTTGAGAGAAAAGAGCTTTAAAAATGAAAACAAATGAAGCATAATGCATTTTGTGCACCAGGACCATAATCGACCTAAAGGTTTCATCTAAAAAATTAATGGAAAAGTGGCTCTGTGCAGAAAGTACAGTGAAATCCTCCACTTCAAACTTTTTATGTTATTGTCAACTAACGTTTGGGTTAGCTGTGTTGTAACTGCGGGAACATGCGGCGGCGGGACGAAGGGTGAGAAAGTCAGAATGGTTTACTTGCTTATTTTTTGACATATGTTTCCTGTTTTTGTTATGAGCAATGTGGTACAAAGGAGCCAAGGCGATGACCTACTGCTTTGTCAAGTCACGTGACCACTTCTGGTTTTTAGCTCTATATCAGATGTCATGCATGATTACCAACCTGGGTTGTTCTTGGCCTCTGAGTGATTTTTTTCCCCCCAAAATTTGGATTGAATCCCAAGTTTGAAGATGTTTAGGGTATTTGGCTTCAGTGTTTCCACTGGCTACTTTGTGGGAAATTAGTAAAATTGTGTAAATTATCTGTAGAAGCCAACAAAAAAAACATGGAGAAAGTTTGATGCGTTGTTTCTGAGCAACGCATTCATTCCGGTGCCTGCCGGTGCACTGCAATGACGTCAGCCTCCCTCTGCGCTTCTTTGGCTCCCTCCAGTGGACAGAGGCAGCATTGCAGCATCATTCATCCATCCATCCATTTTCTATGCTGTTTGTCCGCCAATAAAATACTCTGCTCAGACAAAATGCATTATGGGAAAACTTTAAAATACTTGTTTTTTTCCCATTTCAAATTCGTATTGGTACATGTTTATATATTTATAAGTATACCTTTTGAGAGATAAGTTACTGTGTGATGAGTTTAGTGTTCTTTGTATGTTGAGTAATGACCTCCTGCAATTTCCAAAGGGTTGACAAGCTCGTTGTGAGGTTTTTCAAAGCCCATGATTGGCTCATGATTTTAGTGGGTGCAGCTTAAACACTTAAACACCGAAATATCCAGTTACTACCGGATTTCCGAATTAAGACCAGGTCAAAAAACTTTTTTTTTTTAATCAACTCCACACGCTGCATCTGAAGTATCATTAGTGGTCAGCATTCAGTAGCGTGCGCTTTAAAATTGTGCCACTCAGCTGTTGGTGTGAAACCCATGCGTGTTATTCCAACATCGGTTCTGTTGCCGCTGTGTCGTGCAATGCACCATGTTCAACTGGACCTTTTTTGGTAGTTGAAGACGTTTCTCTCGGGGACAAAAGAAGAAACTCCTCTCTTCTGTTGTGTTCTTCACTGGAGGGTCTAATCTGTCAGCCAATGACATGTTGTAATACGAGAACGTTGGGTCGCAGAGGTCGCAATATTTTTCCTCGAAAGTTTGCCTGTGATACTGTTACAGCTACAAGTTGTAAGTGTCACTGCAGGTGAAGGCGCTGCAGGATAGTACTTCCAGAGACCCACAATTCCATTTTCTGTCCACCAGCGTTGCTGAAAAATGTGACCCACGAGACAATTAGAATCCCTCAAAAGATTTGGATCAAGAGTGTCAGACGGTTCTGCAGGTTGGTCGTCTGCAGTTCATCTCTGAATTTCTACATTAGGATTCATCGGAGTATGTACGTGTTGTGTGCAATTTAAAAGTACACAACGGGCAGAGCGCAGTCTTGCAGACTTGCCCATTTGTGTGCTTTTTTTTTTACTCTTCTCCTGTCATCCTCGCTCAAAGACTAATAGGAAAAACTGACACTTCTGTCACAGTCCCAGCAAAAAGGTTCAGTGGAGAAAAAACAGCAAGACGAGTGGGAGGAGAAGCTGGGAAAATTAAAGCATCTTCACAGATAAATAACTAACTTCATTTACTGGCAAACGTGAACCATGGACCTGCAGTTTGTTGTTGCTACTGCGTCACATTGTCACTCATTGGGACTGGGAGATAACTTGTGTTCATGGAACCAGTTATTGTTTTCAAGTAAGGGGCCATCTTATCCACAACTACTGTAAATGTTACAACGGCACCGTTACCAACAGTGAAATTTGGCCGGAAATCAGTGCTATCGCACATCACTGTCTAATGAACAATGGCTGTAATTGTAATATTGTCATTGTAAAAGAACATCACAACGAAATTGTTAGGCCCCTGTTGGATCATTCACTCTTCACACATCCTTAAAAATAATAACTTAAAAGTCAAAATGAAATAATAAATAAGGTGCAGTTGCTGTGAGGAAGACCTCATTCTTTTGGTACAAGCCTTGAATTATTGACATTCAGCTCCTGTTTTATTTTGAAACACTATTTCCTTGCGTATGTCTCTGTGCTACACTTCCTGTCCATGAATGGTTTCATCTGTGTCTCATGAGTTTAATTACTGACTCTTCAGTCCCAGCCAATCAGCTCTCTCACTTCCCTTGCGTTCGCCCCACTTGTGTCTCGTTGAGTCATCAGCTGTGTTGTGTTTGTTCCCCTGGTTGGATTTGCTCTTGTTCTCCGCTGCTCTCCTTCGATGTGCATTATGTTGTGACTTTTGTTTGTTCAGTGCATTGTCTGGTTGCTACAAAAGCTTCCCAAAGTTTGCTAAACCCTGCAATAAACTTGAAAAAGTTGAACATGAACGCAGCAAATGAAACGAGAAAAAGGGGAGCAAGCAGTCTTACAGATGTTTTCTACAAGGGCTCATCCCCTGAATGGGAGATCTTTTATTAAGCTCTGCAATTAGCGTTCCACAGAATGTTAGTGTGAGACGCTGGAGGGTTAGATCCTTCACAGAGGCTTTAGATTTCTGGATAATGTTTCTAATCTTCTCATAACAGAGTCCATGTATGAGACGTTATCATGCATGCAGTGATAAGATGCTGAGCGTATGATAAGATTTCCAACCAAGAACTCTCCGATGCCAACCTTTCCATGCAATTTTGCATTGCCAAGCCTCATGCCACCTCATAATTTAGCCATGACCGAGTCTTACTTCTCATCTGGCCGAAGAATATTGTGACCTTTTATCAACATCCGCCCCTCCCGTGAATCGAGATCATTGCCATGGCTTAGGGATTTGTCTGAGCATCGGTCGGAGAAAAGCAAGGGGAGGAATCGGCCTTCTTTCTTTAATGCTGGCACTGGAGCGATGTTTAAAAGAGCCCCGGGGGCTTGGCAGCTAAGACCTTTCCTCTCAATTAGATTGATTCTAAAGCCGGTGGGCTTAACCTCCACAGAACACAATTTGCTTCATTTTGCAGAGACTGTCTGAAACAATCCCTGCTCTTTTTGGCCACTTTGGCCTGCATGTTTGCACTTGGCATGCATGTACCATACATGCCGGATTGAGAGACTGCATATTTATTCATACTTTTTCATAATGCATGACCAAGTCAGCTGTGACTGCTTTCGAAGGCTTCTGATGCCCAAAATGCATGTGATGGCCGGTGAATGCGTTTAGATGTGGATGGATTGTTTTAAAACTCCTCTGGTGTGGATGGAAAGTGTCGAAAATAATCGCCTTCATGTGGACGTGGCCTTCGTTTGTGTTTTTGAAAAGTTTCATATACCACAACAAAATGAACCTCGTTTGCAAAGGCATGCAAAAATATGACAAAGCACTACAGTATGCATGCCAAGCCAGCAGTTGGCGATGTCACTTGATAAAATAACACCAGGGCTCGTCTAGCTACTTTGCTTGGTTATCAATATCGCTTTCATAAGAGCAGATCCTTTTACATGCTCAAGGATACAATCTTTATCCTTAACGATAGTGCAAAGAGTTCATTAATAAGCGATGCCATCCACTCCATGTTGCTGCAAATGAGATACACATGGTATCCATCTGCTGCTGAAACTAGTTCTCATGCCAATCCAGTGTTTATGGATCAAATTCATTTGGGAGTGTGTACGGAACCACAAAATGGCAATACTTGGAACGCCGTAACCCGAGGATTACCTGCATTGTGTCAGTGGTGCCTTAGTATTGTTGAGAAGTTCTCACAAATTGTGGTCTTCAAGGCACGTTTTTTCTAATATGCGTTTGGTATGAGTTTGGTATGGCCTCCTAAAGGTTCCTACTTAATAAAAAAAAAAGATTTCTTCACAGCTTTGTCTTATCAAAGGACAAAATGGCAGTCATTTCCTGTCTCTGAAAGCAGTTTTTTTCCAACTTAAAGTCAAATAGGGGGAAGACTTCAGAAGATAAACCGTACAATTACGTCAAAAGGGCAGGCTGGCAAAGCCAAG
The DNA here is from genome assembly GCF_027744805.1 of Dunckerocampus dactyliophorus. Classification (NCBI taxonomy): domain Eukaryota; kingdom Metazoa; phylum Chordata; class Actinopteri; order Syngnathiformes; family Syngnathidae; genus Dunckerocampus; species Dunckerocampus dactyliophorus. The sequence goes on along the minus strand of NC_072835.1, from coordinate 16,446,883 downwards.
AAGATGAGTCTTAAAAAGGAAAATGAAAGCCCTAACAATACCTTGATGTCACAATTGGTGGTTTTGAAAGGCGACAGCCCTGTTTAGCACGCAGAGCAAGTATAATTCTTTCCCCCTCGGTGACACGCTCCCAAGTGCAGTCTTGTGTGAAAGCAGCTGACGGCCCTTGATCTCAATCCTGTCTCATAATCATTCAATCGTCGCAGTCGCAGTTTCTTAAAAGCAGTCCAGGCATGGGATATAAAAGTGTTGGAAACTCCTTGTGCATATCTGATCTATCATTACACATTTGCCTATCTCCGCAGTTTTTGGATCAATATGATTTCAAACACAATAAAACAAAGTACATTTCAAATGACAATAAAAAAGCCTTATGAAATATGAAAACATACTGTATATATACTTAGAGTGCATGCAGAAGTGGAGAGAAAAATGTAGCAGCAACAGAACCAATGTTGTAATCGTAAAAGAAGCAAACAGCTCAGCTGGCATTCATAACGCTGATAAGTTAACTGTAAACAATAGTATGACAACTCTACTGTACATTGCATGCGTTTCCAACAGCTGAATAGCGCAGCCAATATTTTAAAGTGCATGCAGAGGTAGATCAAGCAGCTGGAAGCTCACTACTCATATTTGAAATGCAGATAGTGTCATCTTGCCGAGTTAATAAAAACAACATCCTACCTACAGACACATTTTTTTGACTTGGCAATAATTAGACAGCCTGGTGGTTGCTTTTTTTTGGAGACCAGGCACCCGGCCACTCTCGGGGATTTGGCAAGTCATTAAATAGGTGTGTTAATTGTAGCATTTACAGTAGGATGTTTGACAACCCCTCGGTCAGATATCCTTAAAAATATCAAGGACGGGTAATATAAAGGATATAAGCTTACTTGTTTAATGACTGGAAGACAAAAGACAATCAATGGACAACTGCAACCTGCAGACTGACAAGGAATTTCTCTGGACACACACTAACAAAGCAGCGCTGGTGTGTGACCGATTATGTGGATGATATACTAATAGTCTTAACCTCCTTAAAATTACATCTAATTAACACAATTTACACTTCTTGCAAGCAAGAGCGAGAGGACGTGTCGCTCTGGGAGTAATTGCTACATCCATTATTGCCGCTGTGGGCTGACAAGGTGCATATTTTCTGACGGAAATAAAATCAATGTTAGCCCTGGAAGCAGCGTCAGTTGATAGTTAGCGCTACAGCGAGACAATTGTGTCCGAAGGGGAGGGGGAGGACACAGCAAGATTTCACCTGCTGTTGTTAATCAGCTGGATGGCATTCTTTCACTTAAGAAATTGGGAGTTTGCCTTTTGTTTCTTCTCAACAAGAGGGTGATAGAAGTAGTAGCAGTAATAGTACAAGTGACACAGTTTTTCGGTGACTCTAAAAGAAGCACTCAACAGAAATATAAACACCACTTTTATAGCGACATGCAAATAAGACAGCATGATTATTGCACAGGTGTGCCTTTAGGCTGGCCACAATAAAAGGCCACTCCAAACTGTGCAGTTTTACTGGTCAGAAAACCAGTCAGCATGTGGTTCAACCACCGTTTGCAACACATCTTCACACAGAGTTGATCATGTTGTGAAACAATGGTTCACTCCTCTTCAGTGACTGTGCAAAGTTGCTGCATACTTGCAGGAACTTCAACACTCTGTCATACACGCCGATCCAGAGCATGCCAAACATGCTCAATGGGTGACTTGTCCAGCGAGTGTCGTGGCCATGCAAGAACTGGGATGTTTTTCAGCTTTCAGGAGTTGTGTCTAGATCCTTGCAACATGGGGCCGTGCATTATCATGCTGCAACATGAGGTGATGGTCATGGATAGACGGGCCTCAGGACCCGGGCCCTGGCAGGGGTAATAACTTTCCGAAGTAAAACATAATGCCATGGAATAGACAAATGCCCTTGTATGTTATTTAAAATAACTTCATCATCTCCTCTTTCAGCTTGTATTTTGGACATTTTCATATAGAACACTATTTAGCTGTGTGAGAGTTAATCGAAAGCCTCAGAAACTAGGAGCATGAGCTCATTAATGGCTTCTTATGGGTGAATAAGTAGAAGCAGCAGGTGTATAATTAGTATGAGTGGAGTATGGCATGCATAAGTAACAGCAGCAGGTGACGTGGTGACATGAATACAAACCTTTTGAGATGGCGTGCAAGTCTTTCATTTCCAACATATAGGAGAATATATAAGAATACAGCAGTCTGACCTCCAAATAAATGTGGCAGGTACATTTGTAGGTGCTTAACCTTAATCCTCACTGCATAATTGTCCCTTTAGCACAGATTTCCATATCGGCATAATGGGATCCCATGGTGTTATTTGCAATTAAAAATGCTCACTTCTGAAAATGACCTTTGTGAATTTGACTTTGATGATCCCCCCCCCACCATCCCAATTGTCTGAGCCACTGTACTATCACTATCTATAAATAGATAGCGGCTTAAATAGGATTTTCGCCTCGAGGGGGGGAGCAATAATCCACTTTGTGGCATCAGCTGACATGACAGGCACATTTCTCAATTTCCTCTAAGTGGTGGCGTGAGTACTTTGCTTATGTTAGCATTTGGAAAATGGGTAACATGCATAGTATGACAAAGACACTATTTTCATTTACCGCATGGGGTGTCCTACTTTTTCCATATGACTGTGATTGTGTATGTAAGATAACTTTTTTACTCCTGACTGAACCACCGCACACAAAAGGATGAAAATTTGTCAAAACATGCACCCCATTGTGTTGCCTGTTGTTATAAGTGGGTTTGACATGGAATTTCTCTACAACACACCTACCGTAACTTTAGGGTGTTTTGCCGAATCACCAACAAATTTGGAACACACCATTACGGGACTGACAAGCACATGTCATCAAAATTTGAGCAAGACTGGTTGAAAGACATTGCCGCCATCAAGACAAGCGTCTGCAAGATTTATGAACTGATTGTGAATAAATAGCGATTCTGCATTGACGCAATATTAATATTATGATTTGGACAAGCAGAGTTGATATGTCACAATGTCTAACTGAACCTTTCTTTAAAAAATTTCGAACAAAATTATATTTAATACACATTATTTTTTGAGTCATAAAACAAAACACTAATTTTACAGATTTTGTATCCGGAATGCAAGTACCATAAATTCCGGTGTACAAGAAGCTACTTTTTTATTCAACTTTGAACCCAGCATTTTATACAGCGGTGCGGCTAAATTCTCCTCCTCCTGCATCTCCTTTACTTCAGAACTACTACTAATTGTTTAAATACTCCTCCTCCTGCATCTCCTTTACTTCAGAACTACTACTAATTGTTTAAATACTGAGCCGCTTGCGAGTCAGTGAGGAAACAGTAGCTCTTTCCTTGGCACGAGCCAATCACAAGCTATCCGTGCACTCACAACAAGCTTGTCAACCAAACAGAAATTGTCGGAGGTCATTATATATAACAGTTGAACAATATAACAGTCTGACTCACGGTGTCATCTTAGTAAGAACACTAAACTCATCACACAGCAGCTTAACACTCAAAAGGTATACCTGAAAAATATACAAATATGTACCAATACAACTTTAAAATGGAAAAAAACAACTCTTTTAAAGCTTTCCCATAATGCATTGCGTCTGAGCAACGCATTCATTGAGGCGCTGCAATGATGTCAGCCTCCCTCTGGGTGCTGGGCTACTCTGGCTCCCTCTGGTGGACAGATGCTGCATTGTCTTCCAACAAAATGCATTATGGGTAAACATTAAATGTTTTTTTTTCCATTTTAAAGTCATTTCTGGACATGTTTGTGTATTTATTAAGTATACCTTTTGAGTGTTAAGTTGCTGTGTGATGTGTTCAGTGTTGTTTGTAAGATGACTTAGTAATGACCTCCTTCAATTTCCAATAAATTGACAAGCTCGTCATGAGTTTATTCATAGCTCATGATTGGCTCCTGTCATAAAGAGGTGCCTGGTCCTGGACTTGTGCACGTGTTGTGACACGTGTGGCTTATACACCGTGATAAAATATGATTTCATCGGCCATTTTGATAGGCAGTGATGAAAGAAGGATATTAAGATTTACATCATACTAAAAGGTAAAAAAAAAAAAAAACTGCTAATTACTTCGACATGGGAGAGCCAAAATCTAAACATTTGAGGCTAGTTTATCAAAAATATACCATGCACTGTTTGTGTTTCTTTGATGCAATCTGTTGCTAGCACGGGTAAATAACAGAACAAGGCTGACAATCGATCAATTTAATTTTCCTTCTTTCGGAACCACTGCCACGCTCGCTGCCTTGTCCTGAAGTGGCGCCTAAACAGCAGCCTACAGTGACATACTGTGGCAAACACGAAGGAGAAAAACACACCATCCATCATAAAAGCTGGAGGCGAGGAAAGCCAACTCCACTGTCGCATTTATCTCTCGCTCCTGCTGCATTATCCTCCTTCTGCTCTTTCCTTCATCCATCCTTCTTTCAAGCGCTCCTTTTCCCACTCCACTCCATTCCATCACTCTCTTTCTCAAATCCTCTGAACTCTAACCTTAATCCAATTTTTCTATGAATCCATCTCCCTGTCCGTACGTCCACTTCCTTCCCATCTGTCCCCGTGTCTTTTGTTGCAGAATGTCATCTCAGTTTCCACTGAATCACCAGAAAATAAAGTGGACCTCGCAGATTCGCGATTCAGCAATCAAACAAAAAAAGGTTTTTTGGTCAAAATGATAAGAATTTCAAAATATGTATTTTTCCAGAAACCATTCACCACAAGTCCGTAATAGTTATCAATACATGAAAATACAGGTAACACGTGCGGAATACATGTACCACTGTCAAAAATTCCAACAATTTTTACATGTGTGTGCCTTTATGCTTCACTGATGATGTTTTTTTTCATCAAGCATTGAGATTCACACTTTGTTCAGTGGCCTAGGAAGCACCACACTTGCTGTAAAATGCCAAAGTGGTACCCGCTATGTAGAGTATGTAGAGTTTATATCTGCATGCAAATGAGGCCGGAGTCGCATTTGAAGATATCGGAATTGCACTGTTCACGCTGACATGACAAAAATCAGAATTGACCTGCAGTGTCAATGTAGCCTACAGTAGTGTCAGCGTTGTCTGTGCTTTCTACTAGCTGCATTAGATAAAGAAGAACAATAAATAAATAAACATGGACAGATCACGTCACATTTGTAGTGCAATAATACATAATAAATAATGTGTGTGTTTTTATCGCTCCCCCTTCTTGTGTTGAAAAAACGCATGGCGTGGGGGAGGAATGATCTGCTCAGTCTTTCAGTGGAGCAGGGCGGTGATAGTAATCTGCCACTGCTCTTCTGTCGGGAGACGATGCTGTGCATCATTGTCCATGATGGAAAGGAGCCTCCTCGGTGTACTTTGTACTTTGTACTATTTCCAAAGCATTTTAAAGACAAAACTTGATACACTTTTGCGCATTTATTGACATACATATTCAAATTTTGTGTTTATAGTACAAAACATTTTTTTCTTACACAGTTTAGACTTGATCAAGCTGCAATGTACCAACTTTCCCACTAGGTAGAGCAACTAACTGTACATTCAAAGATTTGGAAATCCAGAAGACGTCCAGTGGCATTGATCAAGTTTATCATTATTTTCATTTAGTCAGCACTTTAGTCATTTTTTACTAGCTTTTAATAGTCTTCAGTGTATTCATAAAAAATGTTAAAAGTCTATAAAAGTACTTTTGACTCAGTATGTTCCAAAAACGGCACATCTGTCCCTCGCCACTTTGCGTTTCCAACTTCATGGCTTCACTGTATCACGTTTTGCAAAAATATATCAATTAATAACTCATGCTCTTTGAATACGGCCTATTATAAATGTTAAAAATTTCATATGTAAGCAAATTGTACCGGTTTTCTGCCTAAATTAAGAATTTTCAAATTGAATTTTCATGTTCGGTGAGTCACATAAGCGCCATACTACCACTGGAACAACAGGCTTTTATTGCAGGTTTGAATGATCTCACAACAGGCACAGTAATTCCTAACATGGGCTACTGTCGCGGCCGTAACTAACTAAAACTAAAACTCAACATCTGAACCCCCGACATCACTTCTTGTCAGCCCCCCCTCCCACTTAGCTCGCTTAGCATGGCTTATTTTCTGTCTACTATATTGGCTCGTATGAGTGTAAAGGTGTGACTTAGGGGTGTTATTTCATATCTAGAGGGCTGGAATAATGTTTCCTCTGCTCTAATCCTACTTCGCTGTCATTGACTTATCACGGTCGGGTCTGGAACCAATTAACCGAGATAAACGAAGGATTACCGTATATCTGCCCTAATTATTTTACACATTTTTGACATTGTGTTTGTGAGCGAGTTGCCGACTTAGTAGCGCCACTAATTGTATCTTTATTGACTTAAAATTCCAGAAGACATCCAGCGGCATAGTTCCATTTTGTTAGTTTGACTACTTCTACAGGTATTTTCAAGACTAAATCAAGACTCATTCAGCAATTTAGGTCGTGGAAAATGCGTTTATAACGGTACTTTGGGTCTCTGCTAAAGTTTGCACTTGACAGCTGCAGTGTGACTATTTTTAAAGGTGTTTAAAGACATGATCAATACTCTTCCGGCAAAGGAGTGTATATCCAACACAAACTGTATCGAACCAACATTTTTAGGAGCATTATTTGAGTGTCTGGGTTATGACACGGAAGACGAGGCAACAGATGCGTGCTTTTAATCAGCTTGCCTTTTACGTCTATTATTACATGCTCACGTCTCAAGTATTTCAAACCATCAGTGTCGCTGAAAATGGGATCAATACAAGGAGCAAAAATAAAATAATCTACTGAAGGATGAGAGCGTTAGATAGCTTGGCCGCTACATGTGCAGCTTCCAAAATAATGTCTCTGGGAAAATCACTGCCCCCCCCCCCCCCTTTTTTCCCAGCAGTGAAGAGTTTAATCACATTTTTCATATTATAGGGGTAAGTATTAGAAGGAGGAAGCATAGGGAGAGCAAAATGTCTCAAGGACAAAAGTGTGATGCATGCTTTTGCAGTGTGATGACTGCAGATAGCTCCTATCTCCTGGATATCTTTTATTGCTTTTATATTTGCCCCCTGTCCTTGGGTTCCTTATGAATCGAAATTTGTTTCCTTGAAGCACAGTTCTGCCAACACGGAAGAGAATAGTGGACACATTAAATAAAGAATGCTGCTCTCCAAATGACCACCAAGGCTGCACACTGATGCAATTGTCCCTCTCCAAATCGGCTCCATTATGCACCATCTAATGTGAGCCAATCCGATCAACTCTTCCTTTTAAAACGAAGAGTGTTGACTTTGAATTTAGTAGATATTTGACATTCAGTATTCAACGTGGTATTATGTTTCTAAATAACCTCATAGGCCGTTTTATTAAAAGTAAAGTCACTTGCCCCAAATTGCATTTGCACAATCCAGTAATATCCAATACACTATGTTCATTCATTCATTCATTTTCAATACCGCTTGTTCCCATCAGGATCACGAGTGAGCTGGAGACTATCCCAGCTGACTTCAGGCGAGAAGCGGGGTTCGACCTGGACTGGTCGCCAGTCAGTCACAGGGCACACCTAAACAAGGTAGGTTGGATTGTAAAGGTGTGCCTAAAGCACTAAATGTGCTCTTCCAATAATGCCTTGCACACAGCCACGTCCATTTTACTGGATTACCATTCATAGTAGCGATGCCATAGTTAGTAATCTGATTGGCTTCTGGCTGCCCTGTTCTCACGATACAGCTTTTCTCCAAACGAGAAATCTCGTCACATTTTAATCTGCCCCTAGTGTATATACTGTATGTAGGCAGGTCATAGGAGTGAAATACGCGTGCCACTTAATATTTTTTTGTGTCCAACCTAGTAGGTTGATCATTAAAATTCAGACGAATTTGAACTTTAGGAGTGTTTAAACAAGAGAGAAATGTGAGAAAATGTTAATGCATGTCTGAGAAAAGTTTTAAAACATCAGCCTTAAAACATATATAATAATTGTAAAAAAGAAATAAAGTTGGCTTCTTTGCGGATTTCACTTATTGTGGGCTATTTTGGGAACCTATCCCCCGCGATATACGAGGGAACACTGGACTGTATATAAAATATTTAAACGGCAGTATGGGAAAGAGCCTTAACTGATGCAGTGAGACGGTTCTCATTTTTAAATAACCATTTTGAAAGACACATCCTGTGGTTGTGGAAAAGAGGTTCATCAGATTCAGAAGGGTCAAATTACTGGCATGCAGCAAGCATGAGAAAACATCTAAGGAGATTGCTTTGCACAGTGGACTGAATCTCCCGTCATCAATAGTGGATGTTGGTGGAAAAATTAATTATCTCTGGACAGAAAAAAAATGCTGTGACACTGCAGAAGCTTGAGGAAACGACGCCTCAGGGAAATGCATGGCGTAATCAAAGCTAAAGGCATTCCAAAGAAACAGAGTACAACGAAACACATTTTATTATTGTTTTTGCCAGGCAGTGTATTTGTCATCACAAAGATATGAACTATCCATTTTGACACAGTCGGAGAGACACATGTTCATGTTATACAACCGTTTTGTTTACAATGAAATCATCAGCGGCATGAATAATGGCCTATAATAACAGCCTACCGCTATTACAACATTGGTTCTGTTGCTGCTGTATTTGTTAATGTTTTCCTTGCCTTTCTTAGGTTCCAAAGTATTATTATTAAAGTAAAAAAAAACAACTTGTTAACCATAAAATAGGTTTTAAAGTTTGTGGTAAGACCTCTTTTACACAGCCTTGTCTGAATGTCGTTTATACGTACAGAACAGTGGCATGCAAAATAATGCTTTGAATGGTAATGTAAAGCGAGTTATAAATTCAAAAGAGATTTTATTTTTATTGTAGCCTGCAGTATGTGTACAGTACTGTGAGCAACTGCAGGATGTCCCGTAAGTTAAGATGTGGTCATCTTTAACTGTACATTTGTAGTTTTGGAGTTGTAATATTTGAACTACTTTATTTCGGGTCAAATGTATCCAACACAAAAGTGTAGTTAGTCAAGAAATCACTCCTAATGTCATAAATTAACATTCAGTTTGTTTCTCAGTAGTCTCAGTAGCCCATGCTGCACCTGCACCTGCGCCTGCACCTGCATGTCTTTATTTGTTTTTTTCAATCCAAGTTATTTTCCATACTTTCTGCCTGCGTCCCTTGCACCCGCCTGTGCCAACTTGATGTACACTTTAATAAAGGTGCCGCATATTGTTGTCACAATATGAAGTGGTTTCATTTACATTTTATGGAAAGACAGACAAGTATGGCATGAGTGCTCAGTGTGTAACCATGGTTTCGCTGCATCTTCTGAACATTCCAATTATTCATTATCACAGTCTCTGCAAGGTGCTTGCTGTTTCTAAGCAATGACACTCTTCCTGATTACTGTTGCTATCACTGCTGCCGATTCTATCATGTAAAAATATTAGTCCACTCTGAGGCCACAGTTTCCAAAATCATTTGATTGTTCCAGACCAAAAATACGGGGACATGCGGTGGAGAATTGTAAAACCTGACAATGATATGAATGCTCACAAACTGTTATGGTAGGTTTACTATAACGGAGAGAGACAGAATGCAGTAGCAGGGGATGAAAGGAAAACTGAATTTTTGGGGGGAATTTTGCCCATCCACATCATCCACAATCCTTATGTGAGACATGAACACACGTCTGTGTGTTCTGAAGATATGAAACACAGCTTAAAACAACCAGCTAAGAATGCACGTAATGAAACACAACTATTCCGCCTATAAAGCCTTCTGGAAAAAACCTCCAAAACCCCCCCAACAACACCCCATTTACATAATGTGACCTGCATATTAACCAAGCTACATCGACATCGTTTTTATTATTGTTATGCCGAAGAACTGGAATCAGCGTAGTGACACCACACGACCAAATTGGCTTCACCACACACTTGTTTGGTTTTTTGTTGAGTTTGGAATAGTTAATGATAGGTGTAGCATTCATTTCTATGTTGCTGTGTGAAATCAATGCACCCAGGAAGGAAGTTCCGGTAAAGCCTAAAATCAGTCAAATACAGCAAAATATGGTAGATATTACATGTTAACGTGAATGTGCCTTTACATGGTCACAGCTTGTATCTAAAACCACAAAACCTTGTTGGTTTTTGCGGTTTTCCTTTTAAATATTAATTTTCTCCAGTGCAGTTATCTTTTCTTTTTATTATTTTTTAATTTTAAATTTATTGCCCTTTAAATTATTTTAAAATTATATTTCTGTACATTATTTTACATTTTTTTATTTAATTTTGGTTATTTTTCTCCAGGTCTTCAAACAATGTTACTGCAGGTCCAAGACGGTCAAGGTCATTACATGCCATAACAAGACAACATTATTATTCTATTGAGTGGTTCACTGAGGTGATATCCTGTCACGCTGACGAAGATCATTTCCCTCCCTTGTGTTGATGAGAATGACGAAGCCATTCAAAATAAAAAAAATGACAGCCACCACAAAGCTTCTTCTTCTTCTTCAACTTACTACAGGAGAATGCAAAGCAGTTTGCATTTGCGCTGATGATTTAACCGCTCTACTTACTAGGCAGGTGCATGCTTTACAGCCCTATGCAGGCTCATAATTCAAGAGCAACATAATTATATGCTTTGTGATGCAATCCACAGCGATATAAAGTAGAACAAGCAAGGAAGTAAAGCGAGGACTGTTTACAAGGAGGCAAGGTTAGCATAACCCTGCTTTACCTCCCTGATGAGCGTATTCATGTCTTACATTCAGGGACGTAATAATGGAAGCAAACCAAACTTTAACCAGGTTAGATTTAAGGAGAGTTTGCTTTTTCGCTAGCTATGCCTCTAATTACGACATATTTCAGGTTCAGGGCCGTCGTCATCAGTTCTTCTTGTTTCGCTCTGTGGGGATATGAGCTTTCATGAAGATGAGTTGACAGATGGGAGAGGAGTTCAACAACGAGGAGTGATCTGACAGGGGCCACCATTAAGGCATGCTGACCAGCTGACAGACTGTGTCACATGGGCGGACACACAAAGAGCCAGTGGACTAAGAGACAGAAAGGGTCTGACAGACGCAACATGGACTGACAGATGGACAAGGAACTTGGAACTTATGGATGGAACTTTTATTTACCGCCTTGACCTGAATATAATATGGCCCTGAATATAAGACGACTCTTCTTCAAATCACATCTTCTGTTGAATATTGGTGACTACTTTCAAAAACATCAGATTTCTTAGCTGCTTAACCGTTTGATGACTCTGCTTCATTGATCACCGTCAGTGACGTGCAGTCAGGTGAGGCAGAGTAAATAATGAAAGAGCAAATAATGGTAAGACAACAAATATTTTTATGAATATTTGTCAATTGAACTGTATTATTGAAATATTTTCTGTATGATTCCAATCATTTTGAGAATTTCCCTAAGTAAAAACTGCTGAATTTGCACATTTGTTGATCAAATACAGGTACCAAAGATGAGGCTGCCGCAAGCATCTCTTCTCGACTCATTGAGTGCACTGAGTCGGGTCATGGCGCCTCCCAGTTTGTGTTTGTCAGCATGTTGCGAATAGTAAAATGATGCAGAAACATTTCTAAAACACCATTTCTACAACCCCTGTTCATGTCCTAAATGTAAGTGTGACATCATTATTCTTGCTAATCGGACAATAAAATACAGAGAAATGTCAGAAGCGGAGGCGCTGCAGTACTCTCCTCATCCTGAAGGGGTGCTGCTGTCCTTCCATAGAGAGGAAAAGCCAGTGCCGGTAATTAAATATTTCTTATGCTCTGCTGAATGAATACATTTGACTGCCAAGATGGAGAATTATATATCCAAGCTCACCAGAAGGTGATCAGACTTTTACAACAAAGTATCAGAACAAGCATGCTTAGACAAAACATTTTTTTGTCTCACTCCCATCTTTTTTTTTTGCTGTTTGAAGCTATACTTAAAACGTCCTTAAGATCTAACAGTGCCAAATGTAAACTTCTGGTCTTAAATGGTGTTTTGGTCATGGATCTATTTTTGAGATCTGAATATAAGATGACGTCTCTTTAAAAAAAAAATAAAAATACTGTTATATTTGGGTCATTGATCTATTTTTCCAGATCCGAATATAAGACGCCTGGCCTTTTTCTGACTGAGGGGAAAAAAAAAAAAACATTTTGTCTTTACAACCTACAAGATTAAAAAAAATGCCAAAAAAAAGAAATAGCAAAGCATAAATGACAAGCGAAACTTTTTGGAATCATATTTATATTTATCCAGGGTTGTCCCACTGAGATCAAAGATCTCTTTTACAAGAGATACCTGGTCAAGAAGGCAGCAGCAGAGTTGCATTTAAAACAAGAAAAAACAACACACACAATTAATAGCATTCATAACAAGCTCACATGAAACGCAGACATGGTGGACTGCAAAGATTGCACCAGACCTTCAAAATGACTGTATAAATGCTTGCTCTCAAGGTTTGCAACTCTGACCTTGGAAAAGGCAGAAGTGTTTTTTTTTTTTTCTAAGGACATGCAAAGAATAAGAATATAGTTGGTGGAGAAGGATGGAAGGAGTGTAGCCTGAGGCAGAGTTGTGTTTTACTGCATTGCGGGTTGAGTCTATGCTCCGTAAAGTGGAGGTCATTCAACAAAAGCAAAAAAAACCCCACTGATTCTATTCTCTGTTGCTGTTGTTTGACATTAATGACATTCTGACGTGACATTGTCGAGAGATCGAATAAACATGGCTGTCGAGTTCTTTTAGATTTTAGCCTGCCTGAGCTTTGGAAGATCGTAGAGGACGTTCAACTCAAGTCTACTAGATTTTCTTGACTTTGTTTCGCACCTCGGCTATTCACAGGAGCTTGTCAGGTGAGCTGGAGAGGTAGAAGATAGGATTGTAGTCAACATTCGATTTATGAACTCTGATTTATAACCCCAAAGGTCAAAGGTCACGCTCCATATTTTACAGGTCATAGGTCATATGTCATAGCTCAAGACCACATGACTGAGATCAAAGGGCCGGAAACCATAAACATCTGGAAATCATGAGGCGGCCTCGAGGTCAAAAATCATAGGTCATATTTACTAATTCATAAACCACGACCACATGACTGCCCCTCCCTTTTCCCCCATTTCTCTGGGCGCGTGTGTGTGTGTGTGTGTGTGTGAGCTTTCGCCCCTCCTCCTCCTTGCATGAGTGCGCATGAATGAAAACAAACAAACCAACCATCCTGCATCGCTGACTGTGGTTTCCCAGTACAGGCGGTCCTCGGTTTACGGTATTCTGTGGTTATGAACGCGCTCCCGTAATTTCATTCAAAACTTCATATTGGTTCACAAACACGAGACTCACTTGAGAACTAAATTTTGCACTCCATTATGTTTCCCAAGCGGCAGTGCACCCAAGAAAAGGAAAGTCATCACCATGGAAGTGAAAATGACCACCGATATTGGTCACTCTTTTGCTACAAACCGCTCGACTCTCGTGATCATCATCAAGGTTGAAGATTATTAACATAACAAGCCAGCGAGTCCAGAAACAAGTTACCAGGAAGCAAGTTCACCAAGCTCCCAATCTAATTTACATTGGGGGCAGCCTATAGTGCTCTTTCGGTAATGTGCACTCCTTTGTTCATTACAGTCAGTATGAATTAACATTTCAAAACATCTTCAATTATGTATATATTTTGTCCGGAAAATATGGCAGGTAGAATTTAGGCATACGTCCCACTTACACTAAAAATCGATTTACGTCACAGTCTAGGAACGGAACTTGTTTGTAACCCAAGGAACACCTGGAATCCCCATTTCAAGCGGGTCATCTATCATTTTTTTCTCAAATAGCAATTATTGTATTGTAGACATTCCATCATGACTTTAAATTACTGTACGTACCCGCACATAAGACGTCCCTGAATGTAAGACGACGCATCTTATTCTGGTTTTGTAAATATATTAAGACAAAATGAATGGTAATGATAATGGTTTTATTTGGTTCGATACATGCTTAACAGGTAACGAACATCACATGTTCATACACCCACAATTCCATATGTAAGTAAAGCAGTACGCAGCAGAGCAAATGTAATCCTATCCCTTCTCCATGCCACCTGTTGGTTCGCATGTATTAATGTCGAGGTCCCACATATGTAAGACGGCCTGTCTTTTTTTTTTTTCAAAAGAAATATTGTCTCATTCGAGTCAGTATAGGTTTTTTCCTCAAAAAATGCTTTATTGTGAGTTACTCTGTGATTTCCAGCCCTAATGGCTTCTCAGTCTGTACATCAGATCATGTACAGTTGATAAAGAGGGACTTTTAGAATGGACATAAAAGACCCGGCAGCCGCAGTGGAGAAGATGATGAATCAGTTACGGACATTGACTAGCGGTAAGACAGGGAAGAGATTAGGAGATAATAGAGGAATTGTCTGCAGTTCAAGTTGTCATTGAATCCTTCCAATGCGGGTCAGCTTCTGGGTGCATCGACTTAATGGGTAATGACGACACAAAGCAGAGGGCTGGGCCGCATCCAGATGAAAGCTCTTGTCAAATTACCCACAGAGCATTGATCACGAATCGATCCACACTCTGGCCGGGAGCGTGGGGTTGGGTGCTGTCCCTGGTGCTGAATGCCATCCAGTGGTACAGGTTAAAGCAGTTGTCTTCTTTCGTGTAGTGACTATTCCGTAATAGTCGGTTGTGCACTGTAACATCAATAAAGTGTCTTTCCACATGGACATGCATTTGGCTATCAAGCCCATGTTCACGCAACAGGTGGTTTGTATGTAATTGCATGATAGCATAAGTCGTGACATCAGAGGTTAGAATCTACTTTTTGAGATCCAAATATGAGACAACTTTTTTTTTTTTTTTTTGCCCAGACGTATTTCGAGGGAAAAAAATGAAGTCCCATATTTGGGTCATGGATGTATTTTTCCTGATCAGAATTTAAGTCGTCGTCTCTTCGTCATACTAAGGAGAAACATAACGTTTTTGGATCATGATCTATTTTTTCAAATCCGAACATAAAACGACCCAATTTTTATTCTAAGGTAAAATTTTGTCTTCTATTTGGGTCACGGATCTATTTTTTAACCTTGGAACAGAAGACTACCCTTTTTTTCCAGACAGGAAAAAATAGAAGTCTTATACTGTATTAGGGTCTGGATCTGTTTTTTGAGATTTGGATAGAAGACCCATCTTTTTTATCAGGGAGGAAAATATAATCTTATAGTTGGGTCATTGATCTGCTTTTTGACATCAGAATATCAAATAAAAAATGTACACCTTTTTCAGACCTTATTTTGCTTTGCATCTAACAGGCAATCCGCATATTTACCTAAAGTCTGCACCAAAACCCTCAAACTGCAACCAAAAACAAGTCACCATGGAGAACCCAATGCAGAATTCTAGGTTAGATTACATAAATACCTTAATAGTTTATAGCGAAACCACTGAAAATGTAATTTTTTATTTACCTCTTGACATTTCATTTTTTTCCAACAGTCTAAATGAGTTTGGATTGGACAGATCTGTACAGTAATCCCTTGTTTATCACGGTTAATTGGTTCCAGACCCGACCATGATAAGTGAATTTCCACAAAGTAGGATTTGTTATTTATAAACGGATTATTTTCGTAGTCAGAGCATAAAAACCCTGTTTATGAACTTCTACATATGGCCTTTAACATTATTAAACCCCTCTAGACATGAACTAACACCTCTATATTCACCTTTACACTCGTGTAACCCAATATTGTAGGCATGATAAAAGTAAACAAGCCATTTAGGACTTGTGCTGGTGTGACTTGTGCTGCAATAAAATGTGTACATTTTGCTTCAATATTCATTTTTAAAATCAGAGTGAAGCCGTGAAATTCGAACCATGAACTAGCGAGGGGCAGACTGTATAGGACAATAAAACTGCAATACCCAACTGAGACAGGGTCCTGAACGCATCATCTGATTCCTGATGTTGATCGTTCGTTTTTAGGCCACACAAGATCGAGTAACAACCAAGTGTAAGTGCGTGTGAAGTCTTCCTTGGTTAATGTTAGCTGAGCAGTTTGCATAAAATTCAAAAGTCTGTTCTGCGCTTTATTTTCAGTTCACTCGCAAGACAGCAACAATGGTGGCAGACTTCACAGGCGCTGATACACCAGCATACCCATATGTTTGCGCACAGTTGGACGTGTGATCCACATTTTTTTTTTAAAAAAAGGGAGCTAAGCATATGTGATCAACACAACATGAGTCCCAATCCCTCTGGGCCACAGATTTGGCTGGCAGGCAACACAATATAACGTGTCAGAAGAAAAGGGTATTTAATCATGGCAAGTTGCCTTTGTCTGGCATTAAAGCATACTGTGTTGTTCTGTGAAGGTGGCTAGCGGTGCTACAGGTATGACTGATGATTACTAGCTGGTTGCCAAGCAGCTGAACAATGAGCCGGTGATTGTGATCCTTGAATGAAACTGCTGATGCCAATCAGCTAATGGATGGGCTGCAACTTATCCGCACGCTGTTTTTAAAGGATTGCTAAGATCATATCTATCACATATAGAAAGCCAATGGCTATAAATGAATCAGATATGAATACGACCTCGGACCCAGTGACTCCAATGTGCAATCAAAGTCACATTAAGGCAACATTGTGAAGCTCATGATGCTTTTAGAAATTACGATTGCGAGTGCCTATCAAATGAAGTTCAACTGAGTCAAAACAAAGTTTTTTCATACTATTCTACATTAAAAACCAAGCATAGTTTGAAATTATATGGTATCATAATTAGGGATGCTCCGATCAATCGGCCACCAATCAGTATCGGGCGATTTCCGTGAAAAATCATGTGATCGGCATATCCCGATAAATGCCTTTCAATGGCAATCACAAAAGCCAGTCACCTGTGGCTAGCACTACTGCAGTCCGCAGCGATCCTTTTGTGCAGTGTAGTGTCTTGCTCTAACTAACATCTTGGGCAGCAGAGTCCTCCCATTTTCATTCAAAACAAACACAATCATGTCTGCTGTCTGGAACTTAAATGCCAACACATGCCACGAAAAGACCTCTGTGTCAGTATGCTAGTAAGCCACTTCCTGGTATACTTAGGATGGCGGAAAACGACATGACTGTACCATATCCGATTCTGTAGCAATTCATTTCCCTAGCAAAAGTGAAAATCGTGAAGCATCTTATTTTTTTGTTTGTAAATTAGCAAGCAACTGATAGCAAAGAGAAACGTGATAAAAATCGGGTTTGTCTGTCCGTTAGATAGCATGTTACCCCCACGTTCAGGTAGCAGGACAGGATCGTACCATTTCTAATAATAGAGCTGGGGAAAATGTTAATGTTAATGTTAATTACATTTGTCGAACAAAAGTGAAAAAAGGTATAAAGTTTTTCAGCCCATTTTTAATTTAGGCTACATCCTAGTCCATGTAGGACAGGGGTGTCCAAACTTTTTCCACCGAGGGCCGCATATGGCCGCATATGTTACCTTTCTTTTGTATATTTAAGTATATTATTATAAGCACCTATTCTTACACCTTTTTGCTCTTTATTCCCCCATTGTTGCTATTGTTGGTGTTTTTTTTTGTTTGTTTAATTTCATTTCTAGATTCTGCCACAGGCCTATAAAAAACGAGCTTCTAGCCGGGCCGTAGTCTGGACACCCCTGATGTAAGAATATGTAAAACGACAGCAAAACGACAACAATAAAAATGTGTTTTATCTAATAAAAGTCCAACTGTTAATTATTCTGTTAATAAAGGAAGAAAAAAATCATGAATTTGCATATTTATTTGTTTGTTAGTCATCTATTTTCTAGTCCATGAAGAATGCAATAAATGCCATTTGCATTCTAAACAAAGCAAAATGCTTCAAGTCTGTGAATTCGTCTTGTTTGATCTGATATGGATTGGCTTCAAATTTTAATGGAAATTTCTTGCACAAAGTTTCACTAAAATCGGATTTGTAGTTTTTGCATGAGGGTGCTAGCAACTATCCAACAGAAAAAACAACCTGTACCTCTCCTCTGATGTGTTTGGTGGACGGGGTGTTTAAAATCATTTAAAAGTAATGGACTTTTTAAATACTACTTCATTATTTATAAAAAAGAAAAGACAACCAAGACGGCTAGCCTCTACTTGCATTAGTAACTGATCAATTCTAGTCCTGCAAACACTAAACAAATCAGTGAGCAAACACAAAACTAATACCGAGTTCGATATTTGTTTACCTTCATTTTTAACCGCCTTCAGGCTCTCTCTCTAACATCTGCCCCGCTAAGAAAATTAGAAGTCGTTAAAATACATGCCCGGCGTGATTTATGGCTCCTTGTTGGCGATAGGTAGGGACTGTCCACTGCGCTTAACAAGTCCCCATCGGGGGCAGCGTGAAGGTGTCTCTTAAATGTGCGTCCACACATTGAGGCAGGACCATCACCACGCCATCTGTAGTCACTCCACAGGAACATAAGCAGCACCATTTATTGCACATATGATTACTTCTTGCCATCTTTTTTTTTTTTTTCCCTTTTCTCTCTCTCTCTCTCCCAGCAAGCCATCTGCTCAGGAAAGGTGAGAAGGGATTTGTGAATAGCATATTGATTCTCTGCTTTAACACACAAACAGCCTTTCTTAGCATTTGGTGGCGCTTAAACTGCGAAAGAAAAACGTGTTAATACAGAGGCCGTTATTAGCCTGATCTTAACTCGGTGTAATTAACAATGATGTAGTCTCCTTCCCCCGGAGAGCTGCTTTGACTGTAAAACCCTACCTGAATATGCAAGTTCATTCACTAAATTAAAGCTGACCTACATCAAGTGTAAGTGCTGTATGAATAAAGATGGTGTGGAATGGAAAACTGCTGGAACTTTCACAATGATTTTTAAAAAGTCACACATGTTGGAAAAAAACAAGTAAATAAATTACAAAACAAACAAAATGACAAAATTATAAATATAATATTAATTACCATAAATTATGGTATTGTTATTGGATAAATATTAGGTTTTGTGTTGATTATTTGCATGCTTTGTGGGATTTGATGTTGACGTTCTCCATGACATTGAACATTTGCAATAAATGCGTTCGTTGCAATTATCAGATTATATTCAGGTCCAGAACCCTCCTTGTCTCTCAAGTCATGATTCACTCGCGACACCATCGCGTAAGCCCTACATTTACCTCGCACACTTTTTAAAAGCATTTTAAAGTATAAAATGTATAGGTACTCACCACTAATGAAGGATAAAGATGATTGACGAACAGATGGACTCTGAGTCACAGTCAGGTCTTTAGCATGGTTGTCAGGTTAACCGGTTAACCGGTTAGCCCGCTAGCTTGCTAGCTATGGGCCGTCTCGGGTCTCTGCAGCCTAAAGAATGAATGATAGGAGTGTAAAGGTTTTTTCATGTCTACAGGGCTCTAATGATGTTAAAAACATATTTAGAAAGTCATCAACAGGTTTTCTTTGCTGTAAATATGAAAACATTACATTTATTAACATGGAATCTTATGTCATAACTGCTTTAAATGAGGGACGACTAATACATCCAACTTATTGGCTTATATAAATGGGTGGGTTTCTAAAATGTAAAATATCAAAGTGGCCCCAGCATCCAAGTATGCGACCCTCGCTGGAAAAAGTTAGGACTCTGCTCTTCTCTAAAGCAACTAGTAGCGGTACGGGGCTCTGGTGCTCCGCAGCTACTGACTCGTCCTAGTTAGCAGTCGGAGAAGACATTTGTCCAAGCCGCGTCTACATAATCCACACTTCATGGCTGTTGTAATTCTAGTAATTCATGTTGTAATTCATGCCTGTTGTAATCATATACCATCATTACCATCAACTTGTGTTCACCTCAGTGCAAGTTTTGACACAAACACGGCGCCATTATCATTACTTGTACAGGTATGCTTTACTTTGTGTGTGTCTATATAGATGAATCATTTATTATCACCCATCCATCTATCCATCTTCTATTTCGTTTGTTCTCACAAGTGTCGCGGGTATGCTGGAGCCAATCCCAGCTGACTTCGGGCGGCACACCCTGGACTGGTCGCCAGCCAGTCGCAGGGCACATATAGCCAACCAATCATTCACACTCACATTCATACCTACGGACGATTTAGGGTCGCCAATTAAGCTAACATGCATGTTTTTGGAAAGTGGGAAGCACGGGGAGAGCATGCAAACTCCATACAGAGATGCCCAACGGAGATTCGAACCAACATGCTAACCACTAGGCCACCGTGCGGCATTTATTATCACGTATTTATACATTACGACCAACTTGTGTGCGTTTTCTGTGGAAAAACAGCCTATTTTCAGACGAAAAAAAATCTATTTTCAATTAAAAATAAAAAATTTGACCAAAAATTCGTGAAGGGTTGCGAATGCTGAAAAAACGGATTATGTTTTGTGGCTAAAATTAAGACATAGGTGATAAATAATACACGCATAATTCAAATAACCCAGTCAGGCAACATTAACAATCCAACAAATTTACGCTTGTCTTTTATGCTGCTTCATCTCGCCGAAGTGTACTTAATGTGCTGATCCATTAGCGAGCCCCCTCCATGCCAGGATCTTATTAGCATATTTGAGATGGCAACTTCAGTCTTGTGCATTATGTATAGGCCCACATCTCAGTGATATGCACCCTCTGGGTTCCTCCTCTGTATATTCTTTGTATTTTTAATGTCCTTCTCCAAGAATCTCATTTTCTCGCTAGGACTCATTTAGGGTGCACCATCACATTGCACATTCCAACACGGCCATAACAGCGCTCAGTAAATTGGTACTGTGGCTCCTGGGTTTTGAATTCTTGGATTCCTTTTGCTAAATTCCAGTAGAAATGCTTCCTCTTAACTTAGCCTAATTAATATACAGTACCTGCCTATCGATTCATTGATTAGTAAGATGCTCATCATTAACATGCAAACGCACAACACTTTTGTGTATCATAAAGAGTTTGAGGGTTCTAACATACAAAACAGATTACAAATATTCAAAAGTTTTAGAACATTCCAATTTCTCTGAAAGAAAACCAAAACGTTTAAGTGTTAAGATGGTCTGTCGCTCTTCCATTGTTTATTGCCTTGGCTAGCCGTTTTGGTGCAACACGTTACTTTCTGCAGCACAATACTGTGTCTAGGATCAAAGTGCGTGCTACCACTGATTTTGGGCATACAGAGGAAGTAGTAAGTACTCCGGAAAAGGTGTAAGACCTGTAGGAATTAGTAGCACCAACTGTCAAGGCTTGTTCACCCTCCATTTCTGCAGAGCAGCTTTAAATTGCTGACCCATTTTGTGGTCCCTGAAAAAGGCCTTTTTGTATAAATATGAAATATACATTATTTTTCAGTTGTGGGGAACCTTATTTCGTTTTTTATTTTTTACCTTTGACAGGTCACCATTACCTTTTCCATTTTAAGCTATTCATTGGACTTGATCGACTTGAATTGCAATAAAAAACTGGTGAAATTGGAGTGTTCTTTCTTGCTGAATCATGCTCATAAAAGCCGTTACACTGGACAAGTTTCAGTGTGTAATATTAGTCATTCATTTATTTGATAACAGCAATTTAGAAAAGCAAAAAACTTAGTCCTAAATATTACAATAGGCACAAATAGTAGGACAGGTAGGGAAACAGTGGAAGAATACAGTCCTGCAACCGTTGCATTTAATTGCATGTCAAGGGAATAGAGGACATTTGGTCACCATCAACTCGTACAGTATGTATGCTGTCTCTCATCCAAAGCTTGTGTGTTCAAGATATTGATATATTGCATTTCATTTCAAAAAAGAAGCATGAGTGACATGGCTAATATCTGCCAATGTAACTTTTCTATCTTGCACTCTGCCACATCTGCTGCACCAAGTGATGGGTTAATGAGGGCCACACATGCCTTGTCCTATTTCCTGCTATCATCTCACTCAAGACGTTTTGACAGCAGGCAATTAGGGGCGAACAAACACGGCAAGCGAAGGCTCCGAAAGCACTCGGGTAGATCTGTTCCGGGAGTCCGAGAGTGCGTCATGGCTAAGAATGTGATTGGCATGCACCCTGGTATTAAACTTGGACCTCACACACACATACAGTTTGGTGTGAGCAGACGTTATACTCCAATACACGTTGGAAGATGGAATTGTATGTGTCATCCATCTTTTTTATAGCACACTTGGAGCAGAGAACAAGAAGAAAACAATATAGATTACCTTACATGCTCCCCACTCATGTAGAGGGTGTGTTTTGGGGTATTTTTGGTGGGGCCAATGGAGGTCTGGGGGTGATTATTATAGTCCGTCAGCGTCTGCGTCTCCATCTTGCTGAGTGATTGAGCGATAAGGCAGTCACAAGCCGTGCAGGCGAGTCATACATCAAGCAAATACAAGCCACCTCCGCTCACCCGCATCCCCAAGGTGATATTGACTCGGGCTTGATAAAGGAAGGCGAGAGAAAGAAATGTCTACGCTCGGCATGCCAACGTCATACTAATCGAAGGCCTGTATCGGCTATAACTGTGCTCTGCTGTGTGCAGCTGGCTCACATTAGATATGACGGTAAGGCTTGTCGCAGTGACTGTATTGTATTTGTACGATACCTTGTTAAAGGTGCTGTCTGCCTTGGTTATGTCCTTCACGGGGGGTGCTAACTTTCCAATGTGCTTTGCGCATTATGAACCTGCCCTCTACCTGCTTCTACATTACAAGGCAGCGAGACTGCGGTGAGTGAAAGCCAAGGACGCCATTCATTCCACTTGGGCCGAACACCAGTTGTTGTAAAGTTTAACTTTGGATTGTGACAAATCTACAGTAGATGTTTATGTGTCCAATCTACTCTTTTAAACCATTTCTTGGTAACATATGCCAGTGATGTTCTTAGATTTTTTGGTTTAAAAACAGCACCTTTAAGGGGGGGAAAGCACTTTGTATTCTTGTGCTTAATAGCCATCTTTAAATTATTTTTTTTCACTTGTTTCTTAGTTGTGTTTCAACTATGCAGCACTATAACAGCTTTTGTGAACTTTTAGTTTTTCATTGCGCTTATTTGACTGTTATCTATACGTTTTCTTCTGTACAATTATTAGCTTCTGTTTTTGTGGCACTCAATCGCAGCAAATATATTGATCGTACAAGCTTTTCACATTGAATCTTCTGTCAGATACGATTCTTGTCCATTTTTTGACTTGTTTTTATTAACAGCATCTGCATTTTTGTTGCGCTAGTGTTTTTATGTGATCGATTTTGTCCATTTTTTGTAGCGTTACAAACATTTTTTTCTCTTTTTCTCTTTATTACTAGATTGTTTTCTTCAAATGTTTTGTTTTTATTGAGCTACTTTTCCGTGCTAGTCTTCCTTTCACTCTTAATCGCGCCTTATCTATTTAATGTCGAATAATTTTTCTGTACTTTTTTCCGTTTGTTTTTATCGGACTTAACTTCATCTGTGTATTACAAAATAAAATTGTTTTCTATTTTGCTTTGTGCTTTTTTTGCCCTTAATCATTCATATATGCAACACAATGGCAAAAAAGTATGCCTTGTGGTGCACACATTTTTAATGGTTTTTGTTTTCATATTTTCAGGATTTTGTCACTTTTTCACTTTTTTTATTATGTTTTTATTTAAACAAAAGTTTAAACACGTTATGTTTTTTATTGTTATGTTTTCGCATAACGCACTTAAGCTATCTGCAAATTATTTTAATGTGAGATACGTTTTTTAGCTTGTTTTTATCAAGCTTAACTGCTATATGTCTATATATTGTGAGACCATTTTTTCGTACTATTCCTTATTGTTTAATAATCAAAATAGTATCATCATAATATAATCATAACCATTCCTTCACTCCTCACGCCTAAAAGTAAGCAAATGTGTCTCATCTCTTTAGCATTAGTTGAACTATTATCGTGCTCGATTGCTTTTAATCTAGTGAGCTTGCATTTTTCAAAGCATTTGTTTTTTTGCTGTTGATTGTGTCAGATCTATTTGATAACCAACAACTACTTGCTCGTTGATCTGAAATGAAAACGTGACTTTAACGCACGTAACAATCAATTAAGCGTGCGCACACATTTTCAATTAACAGCGGCACAGCAATATTTGTTAACTCCTCTTCGAACACAAGAAATCCGACATCTTGATAATCAGCTTTCCCCATCTCAATCCAGTCTTCTCGGATCTGTCAATCTGGAACTAGAAGTCCTTGGACAGTGTAATTGAAGAGTGACTGCCAGCGAGTGTTTGACCTTAATTTAAGATGAATATCTTTACTCAGGAGGTCACACGGTTAGCACAACTGACAGCTTTGTGCGACGTGTGTGTATCAGAAAAAAACAATGAAGAAACCTTGCAACTAAGGACAAATTGCATGTCACTAGTGAATTATTGCTCCTACTTTTGTTTTCTAAGGAAGAGGTCTGGTTTTGTTGGTATGTTGTGTGGTTGCTTAGCAGGATTACGTCAAAACTACACCTTTTTCTGACTTTTCTGGGGGCAGGGGAACAAATGTCTTATTTGTTTGTTATAGGGGTGTCTTAGAATAGTCGACTATTTGACGATTGGAGGAGTCTGATTAGACTATCAATCTCGCCTCTGTGTAGGCTCTCAGTCGTACAGGAGTTGTCCATCGAGGAAAAGGCTTCTTGAGACGTCATCTGTACTTCTGTGAAGAAGGTGTCGGACGTTTCGCTCCTCATCCGAAGAGCTTCGTCAGCGAACTAATAAGTGCTGGTAGCCTAGGCCTTAAATACAGTAAGAGTGGGCGGAATTGGTGTGCCAACACCCTCCTCCTATTGGTTCGTTACACTAAGCCTGGGCGGAGTAGTGGTATAATCCTATCCTGTTATTAACACCTCCGATAAAAGGGAAGTGTCGCTCCCTGAATTGGGTATGAATGACTCTGATACTGGCTTTTTAGCATCTATTGTTCTGGCTCGGCCCTGCCTTCACCTCATTTGCAAGACTAAGAGCTGTGGGTTTTGGTCTCAGTAACCTGCTGAACACAGGGTCCAAATTAAACCTCAAACCACCATTCCGATTCAATGATGGGTTCTGTTGTTTGACAAAAATAGCTTCCTTTACTCCTCTTTCAAACCATCTGTTTTCTTTGGCCAAAATCTTTACCTCGCTGTCCTGAAAAGAGTGATTGGTAGCTTTCAGGTGTAGATGTACTGCTGATTGAGGACCACTAGCATTGTCCCTGCGATGTTGATAAAGCCTTTTTTTGGAGCATTTGCTTAGTTTCCCCAATGTAGTGCTCTTTGCATTCCTCATCTTTACAGTGGATGGAATAGACCACATTGCTTTGTTTCTGGTTTGGAGCCTTGTCTTTAGGATGCACTAATTTTTGTCTCAGGGTATTTACTGGTTTGAAATATTCCTACAAAATTCCTACCTATTTCAATATTCCTACAAAATTCCTACCTATTTCAATATTCCTACAAAATTCCTACCTATTTCAAACCAGTAAATACCCTGAGACAAAAATTAGTGCATCCTAAAGACAAGGCTCCAAACCAGAAACAGAGCAATGTGGTCTATTCCATCCACTGTAAAGATGAGGAATGCAAAGAGCACTACATTGGGGAAACTAAGCAAATGCTCAAAAAAAAGGCTTTATCAACATCGCAGGGACAATGCTAGTGGTCCTCAATCAGCAGTACATCTACACCTGAAAGCTACCAATCACTCTTTTCAGGACAGCGAGGTAAAGATTTTGGCCAAAGAAAACAGATGGTTTGAAAGAGGAGTAAAGGAAGCTATTTTTGTCAAACAACAGAACCCATCATTGAATCGGAATGGTGGTTTGAGGTTTAATTTGGACCCTGTGTTCAGCAGGTTACTGAGACCAAAACCCACAACTCTTAGTCTTGCAAATGAGGTGAAGGCAGGGCCGAGCCAGAACAATAGATGCTAAAAAGCCAGTATCAGAGTCGTTCATACCCAATTCAGGGAGCGACACTTCCCTTTTATCGGAGGTGTTAATAACAGGATAGGATTATACCACTACTCCGCCCAGGCTTAGTGTAACGAACCAATAGGAGGAGGGTGTTGGCACACCAATTCCGCCCACTCTTACTGTATTTAAGGCCTAAGCTACCAGCACTTATTAGTTCGCTGACGAAGCTCTTCGGATGAGGAGCGAAACGTCCGACACCTTCTTCACAGAAGTACAGATGACGTCTCAAGAAGCCTTTTCTGCTATCAATCTCGCCGTTGAATCACATAAAAATGTCATGTTATCAAGACTGTACCATTCTGACTACATGGGGGGTGGCCACAGCTGATGCTGAGCATACATTTTTACAAAGAATGCCTTTGTTTTTGATATAAATAGCATATTTTAATTCAAAAACAGCCTAATTTGTCTTAATAAAGAATTGCAAATGACGTGTGTGCTTGTTATTAGAAATAATAACTACTTTCTGGCAAAACATATTTCATAAGAATTGGCTAGCTATACTTTCTTAACATAAGATTATTTTTTTCCCAAAAAAATGGGATCGCCATTAGCTCTGTTCTTAAAAAAAAACAACAACAACAACATAGGAAGAAGGTAATATAGTTGCTGTTTGTTATTTTAAACTCGTACTGATACTTGTCTTGTATATTTCTTAGCTACCTTTTGAGCGTTAAGTAGCCGTGTGATGATTTTAGCCTTCCATTTAAGATGACACAGCGAGGCAAACCTCCAGAGACTTCCTGTTAACAAGCTCGTCGCAATTTCACTAATAGCTCGTGATTGGCTCCTGCCAAAGAAAGAGCCACTTTTTCCTCACTGACTCGTGAGCGGCACAGTATTCAAACGATGAGTAGTAGTTCTGAAGTATAGGAGATGTCATAAGATTAGAACATGGTCATAAATTAGCCACACTGCTGTAGAAGCCGCAGGCTTCAAAGTTTAAGAAAAAGTAGCTGCTTATAACCGGAAATGATGGTGCATTTACAAATGACACCACACATAAAACACCACTAAACCATAAAAAGAAGATAAAACAAATATATGTACATTTACAGACAACATTCTACCTGTGTAACTTACAAGTCCAGTTAGGGTAAACATAAAACAGAGTAATTGTCAAACGGGCAGTATAAATAGTCATCAGCTTAGAATGGATGCTACCCAGGAGCACAGGACCGGTTTGTCTTTATCCACTGTTGTTGTGTTCTCTTGAAGGCTGGGTAGTTCACAGTTTCTAACATGAGCTGGTAGTGCGTTCCATGACTGTGTGCCTCTGATAGAAACAACCGTTAGTCCTACGTCGCTGTATGTTACAGTCACCCCTGGTTAACGCTATCGTATTGACTCGATTGTTTGTTTTCTTCTGTATGAAAACCTGTAATGGCGGTGGGGCAAGTCCATTCAGAACCGTCAAGACAAGACAGACATCCAAGAACATCTGATCGTTGCTCAAGTCTAACGTAGTCATACTTACCAAGAAGTTGCGTTGTTCGTTAAATTAGGTAACGACATTTTCCACAAGCATGATCTGTTCTCGTTTTTTTACTACTTTTGAGCTGTTAATAATCTACTTCCTCCCTCTGACCGCTAGAGGGGTATTAACCGGTACATTCTCCGTGTGAAAATACCGATGTTTTTTATTTCTACTTTTTATTTGCACTTCGTATAGCTGCCTGCATTCTGTGCTATTTTGAGATATATTTGAAGGGTGGTCGGGTGGGGTCGTTCAAATCCCTCCGCTAAATCCCCAACTGATGTCTGCCATTCCCTTTTGACTCCAGCCTTCCACTCCATGCATGGATGGGTAAGAGTGTGTTTTGTGGAGATCTATGTGTTGTTTGTTTATATCTGTGTGACGAGGTGTAGAGATAGTGGGTAGGCAGGTGGCATGAACACCCAGCCTTTAATCCGCGAGATAACACCAGGGATGATGACAGGCAGACCCCCGGTCTAGTCCGACCTAACAGGGACGGCCAGTTATTGAGACAGCGGTTATAATTCACTGGTGGATCTGGTCTGAGTCCCACTTTGGGTAACTTCCGAAAATAGGACAACAGTCTAGAGCTCACGGCGGCTGAACATACTTCTAACTCGAGTCACTGAATAGAGCTAAAGGTTAGTCATCAAAATTCAAACCCAGATATAAGGTCATTAATCTTTTTCAAGTGTATAAACACAAAAAACCTGTAGAAAAAGCATCAAACAACTGGCGTACATGGCTGTAGGTATTCACGTACACAAAAGCAGTCTCAGGGAAGAGACTAAACATTTGGAGTCAGTGTGTGGTTATGATAGGCAATACAATCACCTCTTTAAGCACTTAGTGTTACGTACTCAAGCAAGAAGAGGCAGCATATAATACTACTTGTACTTTGGCCCTCTAGAATCTGCTGCATGCAGTCCCTTCAAGAATGTACAGTTGTCCCTCGTTTATTGCGTTTAATTGGTTCCAGACCCGTCCTCGTGAAGTGAATTTCCGAAAAGTAGGATTCAATATTAATAAATAGAATATTTTTGTAGTTAGAGCATAGAAAACCTGTTTATGACTTTCTGGATATGATGTGTACCATTATTAGAGCCCTGTAGACAGAAAGCAACCCCCCATAGTCCCCTTTACACTCCGATTATTCTTTGTTTACAGTACATTGCTTGACTGTAATGCGTAACCTATGTGATCACTGTGAGGACACAAAAGATGGACGCCACTAGCATAGCAAGCTACCGAGCTAACTAGTTAGCCTCTCCAATTTACTTATTCTAAGCTTAAGAAAGTGTTTTGAAATAGGAAAGAAGGACAAAGTAAGAAGACAGAACCTTACCACTTCCACATGTAATTGGAGGAGAACTACGTCATGTCAGACATGCCCAGGCTGACTGCAGTGTGAAGGTAATCTAATGTCATGTAACATCACTGGCGCCTAGAGACCTGAATACTACATATAACTTCATTTCAATTTATTTTTGGACTAATAATAGTCCATAGTCAACCACAGAACAGTGGTCATTTATTAATTTATTAA
The DNA here is from genome assembly GCF_027744805.1 of Dunckerocampus dactyliophorus. Lineage (NCBI taxonomy): Eukaryota > Metazoa > Chordata > Actinopteri > Syngnathiformes > Syngnathidae > Dunckerocampus > Dunckerocampus dactyliophorus. The sequence continues at coordinate 16,417,816 of NC_072835.1, read as the reverse complement.
TTTAATAAAAACGCAATAGAGTGATGGAGCGATGTTTGAACTGCGATGTAGTGAGGGACGGCTGTATAATCTAGTTAGATGTATTTTTTTTTTTTGCTTTTATTGCTTCATTTTATTTTGATAAAGTTTGACTAATGAATTTATGTATTTTTTCCTTATAATTTTTTATAATGATTAAATGGTCAAAAATGATCAAAATGATCAAATTAAGTAACACCATAGCCTGGTTAATTGTTACATAAGTGACTTATCTATTACATTTCTTTTTTGCTTGTTTTGCTCATTATGTATCTATTTAGTGCTCGATGTATTTTCTTATGAGTTTTTTTTTGTGTTTCATCATTTTTTTCATAAATTGTATCTAGCCTATTAATCGTTAGATTTTTTTTTGCATACGTTGTTTTGTTTGTTTTCCTGAGAGTATTTTTTGCTGATTACTACCACTCTGGATTGATTGGAATATCTTTAATGTTCAATACATTAGTCACACTTTCTTTTTAAAATAAATCATCCACCCATTATGTCCATTAAGGAACGTTATAACCTATTTACATTTTACAGTTACACTTAAAAAAGAAAGAATAACATTTGTTGCTAGCATTGAGTATTGTTATCGGAAATACGTTCTTATACTATATCGTAATTGTAATTTTCCGGTTTGGCTTGTTGTCACTGATACCCTAGTAGTGACAGTGTAATGTATTTACTCAACATGCCCGCCCCAACCAAAAAAAACAAAAAAACGCACAAACAAACTTGAAATTGGAGGGTGAGGTTGCTAAGCAGATGATTATCTGTCAACTTCTGATTGGTTCCAGTTCTGTTTCATCCCACTTGATAATTAGGATGAACATTTGAATTAAGTAAAAATAAAAGCGTCTAATAGTCCAGTAATGCCACTGAATTGTTATAATGGGATGACTCTTGCAGGAAGCAGTTAGCACACGCGACTGTGTAAACAGTTTAATCAAGACCATGTTTGAAGAATTACAGCTGGTGAAGGCACTGCCTGTTCCAATACTTCACTCCCATAATTACAGCAGACAGCCATGCTTCCTTTCTCATGGCCCCCTGCTCCCCCACCCGTTGTCTTCCCCACTGCCACCAGTGATTGAAAGACAAAACCACAGAAATGTAAAATGTGCTTCACAATCAACCAATCGGAAAGAAACAACAACCCTTGGTTGCATAGTATAGTGCAGGGGCCGGCAACCTTGAGCATCAAAAGAGCCATTTTCCAGTAAAAAAATTAAACAGTTTCTAAACTTGTAAAAACTGGAATCTTTTTTTAAATGTTATCTGTTACAGCAACAAAATTCAACAAAGTGCAGCGAGCATGTGCGAGCCTACTCTGAAATCATTGAAACACTGAACTCTGTATGCCTTTTTGAGTGGTGGTTTTGAGTGGTCCATATTTGTTTCAAATTAAAACAAAACTGAGCCAACTTTAACATAAAAAAGCTCATCAGATTTCACATTTCTGTATATCAGTGTTGTTTGCTCAACAGCGTTCACGCCTGTGCTGAATTGTTATCAGTGACCATTGTATCGGTCCTGTCCTTCACTGTCTTTCCAGACAGAGGCATTCTTTCATTTTCTGAATAATTTATTGTTTATTTTTTAATTGGGAGAATGTATGCTGATATTTTTATGAATGATTCTTTCACGTATTCTCCATCTGTGAACAGCTTCCCCCTCTCGATCTCATGTGCAGCCCATTGTTGCCAACTTGGCCGTTTTCTCAATAAATCTGGCAACTTTTCAAACCCTCTTGGTGACTTATTTTCCCAAAATGTAGGGACTGATAGTTGGAGACTTCGTGAAAGCCCTCGTTTTAGCAGACTAGTAGTTCGACTAGTTTAGTAGAAAGCACGTATTGTTCTGCGGTAGCTGCCGGGAGGTCCGCCCCGCTTCACAGCAATCACAAGCAGTCAATGCAGTCAGCTCCCGTGGCACACTATCTGCCTCTCGCGGAGTCACCACCTTGGCTATTAGCGTGTCACAGGCTCCAAACACGTAGCTACAGCGTGCTTCTTTTTACAAAACATATTGCAATGCTCCTGTTAATTACATTGTTTTATCTTACTGTGCAGTGACTTGCTTCACAGTCAACTCAAACTCCCTCAACTTTTTTCTCTAAAGTGAGACTCACTGCATGCACTAGCCTACCTGCCCTTCCCTTGCTCATCCAATCAGCAGTCAGAATGCAGACTTGCGGTAAGTCGGGTATTTCACAATCTTTTCGAAAGTGCACATTTCCCCTACTTTGGTGTCAAAAAAAATCACCGCCCTCGGCAAAGGAAGCCACAACAAGGAAGCTGAAGAGCCGCATGCGGCTCCAGAGCCGCGGGTTGCCGACCCCCGGTATAGTGTAAAACGAAGTTCAGAGTTGAGTTTATTCAACGGGTCTGAGGTAGAATGAGGTTGTATGAGCCATGCTGCCCCTTGACAAATACTGCTCGGATTAAACAGCGTAAATCGATCGTATAACACAATCATAAGTTGTCCCTCCAGGGAAAAGCCCTTTGTGTATTTCATTTAGACAGCAATAAATATAGAAGTGACTGAGTGATTAAAAAAAGATACACCGCCCGACTGTGAATGTCAGCGTGTTAATGGCACAGACTCCAGCCAGCAACATTATTATTACCTCAGCCAAAGAGCTAACAGCTCTGTCGTGTAACTTTTGATTGTGTGTGGACTCGCGTGTAAGTGGGATTAGGAAAACATTACTTTATACACCATTTTGGCATATGGACAATTGTAACATGTATTACTGCCAGCTACAGGAGCAAATTGTAAATGGCTTTAACACAAATTACAACTCTTGAGTCGAGAACTAATTTTTTTTTAGAACAAAGTAACTTAATGGTACACAAAGTATCCTGTTTCTACATCAGTTTCTCCTGAGCACAGTCAAACCGAACCAAACAGGGTTTTTGAACGTATGATTTGGTTTTCGACAAAAAATTTTGCCAACGTTTTTCCCCAGTTCTTGAACATTGTCTTGGTTTTTGTACAATATTGCATGTACGTAATAAACTGTACAGTACGTTGATAACATTTTTTGTTTACTCAGCTATCTTGGATCACACAACCAACACCAAATCTTGCAATACTTGGTTTACACAATACTACGGTATCCTGTAAGGCACATTGATTTGGCAAACTCAAATGGGAATGTTACACAAACGAGTCAGTTTTCCCTGTACTGTATTATTCCACAGACTCGAGTGCCCAAACAAAGAAATGGATTTAAATTACTTCTTATGGAAAAAATGTATTTGTTTTTTGACGCAACCTGACAAAAACCGAGGCACCACTTTATAATAGAGTGGAGCCTTGGTTAGCGTCATTAATTCATTCCAGAAGGTCTGACTCTAGCCAAAACGGATGCTAACCGAATACATTTTTCCCATAAGAAATCATGTAAAGTCGCCCCTCGTTTATAGTGGTTCATTGGCTCCAAACCCGACCACGATAAATGCATTTCTATGATATAGAATTTAATGATAATAAATGGAATATTTTCGTAGTTAGAGCTTAGAAAACCTGTTTATGACTTTCTAAATATGGTTGTTAACATTATTAGAGCCCTGTAGACATGGAATAACACTCCATAGTCATCTTTACACTCCTATTATTCATTGTTTGCATCACATTGAGCAACTCTTATGCTGCAGGGAGTCTAGCTAGTAAGCTAGTGAGTTAACAAGCTAGCAAACTAGTGAGCTAAACAGCTTGCCTCTAATTTATTTCTTCTAAACTTAAGAAGCCAAAACCTTACAACTTTCACACGGAATGAGAGGAACTTTTGCTCACTCTATCATGTCAGACATGCCATGGCTGACTTCATGACTTCATGCAGTTTTAAGGTAATGCAATGTAAGGTAATGTCTCATCAATATGTTGTGTTATTACTGCTGCCAAGTGACCAGATACATTACATATCACTTGTATTTCAATATGTTTTGACTAATTATAGATCATAGTCTACCACGAAGCAGCAATCATTTATTAATACATTTTCCGCAATCTATAATCAAACCGCAATATTGCGAGGGACGACCGTAAATCCACTTAATCAGTTCCAGAGAGTCAGAAATGTTAACACAAAACACATTTTTAGTTTCATGTGAAGAAAACAATTTGAAATGAACATAAATACATGTAAAAGATGAATGAAAGGGATAAATGGACATTTAAGGATACTTTTACCTTCGTTGAAGACGTCATTCTTGATGACATCATAGACGGGTGTTGTAAGTTCTGGTTGCCATTTTGTTCACAAGCTAATAGGATGCTAATGCTAAAGGACAATTCAAAAATATATTAAGATTCCAGTTGGACCAATGTCATAGTGTACGCTAACTGGAGAATGCATGAAAACGAGGCAAAATTGTGGCGTAAATTTTTGACATTCATGAAAAACAACGGGGCAGACGTCAACCGAGGTTTCACGGTATTCTAGTAGCCGTTAAGCTAGGAGGCTAATGATTTTGGTCGTGTGTACAGTACAGTAGTACATGTGCACTGGATTACAGAAATACTTCTTGGACACTTCCTCTTCTTCTTTAATTGACTACCAAATTGTAACATGTACTTCTGACAACTACAGAATGACATTGGAGTAGGATGTACCACAACTTTTCCACAAAAGACAAAGGGCAAATATTGTCGTTGCACCTTGTACCAACTAAATAAGAAAAGGATCGGCTTGATGAGACTTTGAAATATTTATTTTATTTTATTTTATTTTATTTCATTTTTCAAATTTTACAAAGTAACATAACACATAAGTAACATAACACCAGCTCTGATGTTTCTGTTTTTTTCTTATGTTACAATAAGATAATGAGAAACAATAATTTGTTAGCTGGATAAATTTTTCTGGCATTCTTGTTATTAAATGGGCATCAATAAAGTACAATGTAAAAGGGCAGTACTCATTCAGTTAAGCCAATATACTCCTACCATAAGTATTATTCCCTTAAGTAAAAGGGATCAGTGTTGTTTTAAAGTGGTCCTTTGATACAGCCTGATTCTCTTTGGCTGTTGTTATGGATACAAAGAGAAAGTACACAACAACTGCTTGCCAAACTGAACTTTATGATCCTTCATGCTCCATCAACTTTTTGTCTATTCTTGTTTGGCATCACTTCTCTGAGGTACCCATGTCTTTCTCTGAGCCAGACAATAGCCGGAGGATCACACTGCACAATTGCCCCCCCCCCCCCCCCCCCCCCCCAGCTAGGAATGAGCACTATGCCCATTTCTCCCAAGCTTGACTTGGAATTCTGACAGGGAGATTAGGGAAGTTTCCAGGCTATTCATACCCCATCCATTCTCGATGGAGTACTTGGCTTGGTGGGCCAATCCTTTTTTCCTGTTCAGCCGGACCAGTCTATTTTCTGATGTACCTCTGATGCTGGTTGGCGCGTGTCTTCGAATGGCTTTTACCTGTTTATCCCGGCAGCACACGGGCTTAGAAGATGTTTTCCTTGGAGCTTACCAGGTGATTTTCTCAGCTGGGATGCCAGTATGTTTAATTCAGACACTTAATCCCCGAGAAAGTGGACCAAACATGTCTTCAGAGGCCGTTCCTCTCCTGGTGAAATGCAGATTCTAAACTTTTGCTTCTCCTGGAGACAGTCTTTTTAATCCACTGCACAAGTAAGCCTTGCATGAACCTAGAAGAGAAAATAAGTTCTGACATGAAATACACATTTGAGGATAGAATCTTACAGAAAAATACTGATGCTTTCTGCCTTAACAAATAATACTTAGCTGGCTATCAACGAACAGTACCTTTTGCTAAAATAGCATGATAGTTTTCGTTGATGGCAGCCATGTTTTTCAACCAATCTTGCTCATATTTTACAGGCATGTGCTTGTCAGTCCCCTAAAAGTGTGTACCAAAGATTGCGGTGATTTGGCTAAACAACTTTAAGTTACAGTGGGTGTTTTGTACAGTGAGTTGAGCTGTGTATGAAATTCCAAGTCAGTCCAATTTATGGGATTAATAACAGCGCCACCATGTGGTGTGTTTTTCATTTTCAAATGTGTTTACTGTTCACTGTGTGTTGAACAAATGCATTCGTTGCACACAAGGACAGCAGGGAAGAGGAGCCGCCCCGGGTAGCCTCATTTAATCAAAGTTCACTCTTCAAATCATCAGCATTCTGATTTTTGCGGTGGACTATTAATTATTAATTAGCTATATTTCATTTTTCAAAAAATGCCTGTCACTAAATAAGAGAGAACCTTATGCCCGTGCTGTCTATTGACCGTAAATGTCGCATTTGCAGGTCCTCCACAAATCACCGCATCAGGTTGGGCATACATGATGAGACAGAGCCGGTTGCCGGGCAACTGATGTAGCAGGAGCATACACACACAGGGCCATTCTAGGACAAATCTTGGGTTTCATCCAGCAGGGTTAGTTGACTGTGTTCATCTAGGAATGTGACCACAGATGCTGGTTGAGCTGTGTTGCTGTAACACTAATGCTACTTACTGGACTACTTGCTTCCGGTGCTTAAATACTGTAGGTGGCATCTCATTACACCGAGATTATCTGTTTGCAGGTGTCGAAACACTTAGAGACAACATGGTGTCAAGTCATTCATGACTCAAAGAAGTTTAGCAGTTCAGAAGTAAGTGGTACTGCTGTTTTTGGAGACTTTGTGGGACACCAACTACTGACTTTGACTGAGCTGTGTCAATGGACGTCAAATGACATACTGTATTTCTAAAACATGTTTTAAATTGTAAGATATATTATTATTAAGTGCCTGGTACTCCACAACTGTAGTTGAGTAAATAAATGGCTCCGGCCACACTATTTGAGGAACTAGGGTAGTTTATTTACCAGTACAGTATAATAAAACTTGAATGGGAACATTTGTATTTATCTCAATAGAGACTGAATCACTTCTGTAATAAATGACAGAGGCAAATCGTTTCAATGAAGAAACACTAGCAAGCAAATGAATTGTTTGTTTTTATTGAACTTTGACATATTCACACTTGATGCAGGAATGATTAAAGAGTATTACAAGAAGACTATTATGCTTAATTGAGACAGGATGCAATCAGTCCAAAAAAAAACCAAAAGAAAAGATATTCCCGCAGAAAGCACCGATTCCCAGACTTTTAACAGTTGCCGAGAAAAGCTATTTTAGTCCCTCTCCCTGGTGGCTTGATATATTATCTGTGCTCTGATCCCTTTGTCCATCAGAGAGACAGAACATTTTTGGCCTAATGCAACTGGACCCTGGCTAATGACAGCAAATAGCACGCCGGCCAGATGACAACAGCTGAGAACAATACTTAATGTTGACATCACTTGCTATGGGATATCTATTTCGGGTTTCTTCCTTTTATAGTGAGCCGTTGGAAATTGCAGTGTGGCTCCCTCTCAGGATCCGCGTATAAAAGCTCAGTAAAACGAGGAGGGCCTCTGTGCTCCAGAGTTCTTTCCAGTCCCTTTCAGACTGTTTCACCGCCAATACAAGCTCACCTCTCAATCCCTGTCAAACATGGCACCCAAGAAGATTGAACCAAAGAAACCAGAGCCCAAAAAGCCAGAACCCAAGGCTGCTCTGGCTTCTAAGCCGGCTCCGACTCCAGAGCTGCTGCCTGACCATCCCAAAGAACCCGACTTTGATCCCAAGAGCATCACTCTCGAATTCACCACCGATCAAATCGAGGAGTTCAAGGAGGCCTTCACCCTGTTCGACAGAACGCCAAAAGGCGAAATGAAGATCACTTACGCCCAGTGCGGGGATGTGATGCGAGCCCTTGGCCAGAACCCGACCAACGCCGACGTTCTCAAGGTGCTCGGGAAGCCTCGGCCGGAGGACATGAGCTCCAAGATGGTGGACTTTGAGACCTTCTTGCCAATGCTGCAGCACATTTCACGTGCCAAAGACCAAGGCAACTTTGAGGACTTTGTGGAGGGCCTCAGGGTATTTGACAAGGAGGGCAACGGCACCATCATGGGGGCCGAGCTGCGCCACGTCTTGGCAACACTCGGGGAGAGGATGACGGAAGACGAGGTGGACCGACTCATGGCCGGCCAGGAGGACGCCAACGGGTGCATCAACTACACCTCCTTTGTGAAGCATATCCTTTCCGGGTGAACATGGCGGTTAATCGGAAAGACTTCTTCTAATTCCCATCACTTTATGGCCTCTTATTTTAATATTTGTCCTGTTAGAGGTGAGCTTACCCGCCTCTATGCTGTCTTCCTTTTGGAGTAATGAAATGCTAATGAGATACTCTGGACATCCATTTCAATAAAGGGAATTTTATCAGAAACTGCCTCCCCAAATGTCATTTTGAGAATAAACCACAGTTGAATTAAATGAGAAAATAATTTATGCTAATCAACTTTGTTAAAGTAATTAGAGGAAAGTGTTGTGGCGACTGAAAATGAAGAAAAAAAAATAATAGGATTTGTCTGCCAGATTTGATTGCGTTCCAATTTACACAAAGAGACTTCGCTGGAGGGGCAGCTGCTGTGGATCAACACACACGTTCTGACAACACACCCACTTTGACCAAGTTGACTTTGACAAATACAAGGCAGGTGTCGCAAGTATGGGCCTCCTCGTATTCGGTGTTAATGATTTGATGGCTTGTTAACACCAAACCTTAATAACATTGTCACCCAGTGAGAGATGGTTGACATTGCCAATCATCCTCAAACTCCATGTCTGGTACCATGGTAACAAAACACATGGCATTCACGTACGTAATGGTCAGACAATGGAAATGGACTAGAACAAATCATTGTTTGAGGAATTATTCATGTTGTATTCCATTCATGTTGCCATAGAAAGAGACTTGGAACTACACATCACCGCATCCCATATCCCACTCGGAATTTGGTCAAAAGTAAACTAAAAACATCACAGGTCATGACGACCGTCGTAAGTGTGCTGTTTAGTTTCATGGGTACGTTGTAGAATATATATACATTTTTCTTTAGCTGACTCATTAGCTGAAAGGAAGTATAACTTTAGGCCACGATCTAAAGCATGTTTGCTTGTCGGGTGTCATAGATTGTCAACTTCGACCGAAGGTTATCTACCAATGCCATACCACATCATCATGTTTTCGTCCACGCTTGGGATTTTTGTAGGAGACCTCAATAATCTCAATAAACCCCTAACTATAGCGCACCTATTTTTGTTGAAATGTTTTAATTTAATGTATCTATTCAAAATTAGTTCTACGCTAACGTACAAAACCATATTTTATCATCTCCAGTTTTAGAGCATATGAATACGTAAGTAAAAAATAGTAAGTGATTGACTAAGCATCATATGCTAATGTGCTAAAAAAAAAAATTATCATGTTATGTTTTACAATCATAAGATAGCATAAATGCTAATCCTTGACTCTCTCATTCTGTACTTACTTAATGTATTAAAATTTTACCTTTTATAGCAGGCTAATACAAAATAAAAATAACAGTCACGCAAATGCTTGGGAAACACAGCATTCTATGCCGACATGCTGAACTTCACTTTTATTTATTATTTTACTTGATGCTTTATAGCATTGTTTTATGAAATAAAAATACCATTAGGGTGATTCCTTGACTTGCATCGTATGCTAACCGAACAATGATTTCTCATTTTACCACAATAACGCGCCAATATGAAATAGAAATAAAAATAACATTACTGGGAATGCGTTACTAACAAAGTGTTGAATACTAACGCGTTCAAATGTGCTTTATAATTTTATAGCAGGCTAATACTAATTACAAACATCATTAGCTTGAATGTTTGACTTTATGAACGCTAACATGCTAATCAATGTACTGTAATAATTTTAATATGGGATTACATACGATTTTGGATCAATCTCAGTTTTTTTTACACCATATATTATTATTATTATTATTAGATGGAATAAGTTAATAATTGGAGTTCCATCATTGATTTGCCTTATGGAATCTGAAGCATCATCTAAGCAGTGTCTTCACTCCTCACCTTCATCCTGAAGAACTGCAAAGAGTCCAGTTGCCGTCATGTAAATGTTATTGACGTTACTATAACATTACCACTGGCATTGTCAGCAAAGCTTTAAATGGAAACCAGATCTCCAAACACTTATTCCCGTTAGAATTCGCATTATACGTTATTTATATACGGATGGCGAGGGCTTTCTGTCGTTGGGCCTGTAAAACCATTTCTCTCCTGCGACTTGAAATATCTCAGCAAGTACAAGATAGATGGCCACACCGATGTGTCCAGATACCCGTGGTGCCCCGAGGAATGCAATAAATGAACGGCGCGCCTAAGTGCGGGCCCGCAGAGCTGCTCGCGGGCTTGTGGATGCTTAGTTAGTGTTGTTTATGGCCACATGTTGGGCATGGCAGTCATCACAGGAACAGGCAGTAGACATGAAAGGAAACACTTTCACGTCATGGAAAAAACCTGTAAGTCATCCATGGAGCCCTGACAAAAATCTGTTTGTTGTTCTTGAGCTACGTCATGTGAGAGATGCATGCAGCGGTCATCTGATTTGACAACATCACTAAACTATAATTTGCATTTAATCTATGCATAGTTACTAGAGGCAAGGTAAATGCAGTTCATTTAGGGTTACCAAACATCCTCTTTTCCCAGAACATGTCCTGTTTTCACGGCCTGTCCTGTTTTGTTTTTGTTTTTTTTAGAAAGTACAGAAATTTTTCTGTTTTTCATTGTTTTTCATTGGAGCATTGGCATCAAAATGGCTAAATGAACTCAAATACAAATATAAGGCATTCAAAAGACACATTCAAAGATCTTGATGTAGTCTTCTACACTAGACACTAGGTGTCAGCAACATTACTGTAATGCCAGACTTTATTTCAAGTTTGAATTATCTCACAATAATCCCTAATAAACTGTTGCACCCGTAATCCAGGCCAAAATGAAATTCAACTCTAAACCCCAGACGTCACTTCCTGTCCGCCGTTCACTCTGCTCCCCTATGGAACACATTTGTAGCAATACAGACACAAGCACGAGTTCATGTCTCAAGGCCTTTCCATTATTTAGAAGGTTGAAAACAGGTTATCTATGCTCTAACTACAACAAATATTCAATTTATAATTGAGAAATACTACTTACTTATTACGATCGGGTTTGGAACCAATTAACCATGATAAACGAGGGTTTACTGCATTGAAATTACAAGGCATCTTTGAGTGAAGATCCACTATCATTTGAGTATTTCATTGCTGGGCCCGGTTTTTCACATGTGGTCATCCCCGTTAAATATAAATACAGACTGCTGAAATCTAATCCAACAAAAACTCGATGGAACCCAAAGCTTCTTGCGTTTCCAAAAGTCAGATAAAGTCAGATTGCGTCGCTGTACGAGGGGTAAACGCAACAACTCAACTTATTTTACATTCAAATAAAAGAATCAAATATATTTAATCGTAATAAAGAGATTAATGTTTCCAGTTTATAGTCGATAAGACTGGTGGGCCAGCCTGTTTTTGTACATGCTAGCCGAAGTGCTAACAGTACCCATTGTATGATAGTTGTTAATGGATGCTGATCATGACTAAATGGCAAACAGCACAGCGGAAAACCAAGCTGAATTGAATGCACCAGTTGTAACGATACATGCTAACAAACAACAACAATGAAGGAGACAGGCGCAAGTTGAAGAATGATTCCATGAAGAGTGAGAAAATGGCCCACAGCAGCAAAGTGGGAGACTATGGAGCAGGGGTCACCAACGTGGTGCCCGCGGGCACCAGGTAGCCCCCCACGACCGCATGAGGTGCCCGCAAGCCTGCTTTTCATTCAGGTTTTCAGTTCATAATGAAAGAACAGTAGAAAGAAATGCATTCTGAAATACAAAATGTGAGTTGTGGACACCAGCCTTTTGTTCATGTTCTGGTAAAACAAGCATATTGGCTTTTGTAGTGTAGTCAGGGTACTATTGTCCACATTTACGGCACAAACGTCCACTTCCAAAACTCCACTTAAACTGTAGAGGGAGCTTAGGAGCAAACAACCAGAAGCAAACTATTTTAAGATTTGCACACCCTCTACATAATATGACCATATTTTGGGCTTAGAAGGAATAGCAAAGTTGCAGTATAAATAATCATAAGGGGCTTCTTAATTTACAAAGCTGTCAAGAGCTTAAAAGAAGCTCGAAAGGTACTTGTCATAAGCCGGTGTATTATTTAGATCCTTATGATTAATCAGCAAAGTTCTGAAAACTCTTTAGAGGATCCAAACTAATTTTAGTTCTGCTGCACAGTATGTTAAATATTTACTGAGCTTGTCAAATGCAGCCGCTGTAATTTCCATAGCTGCTGCTGCTGTTGTTGTATTAGGGTGCAGTATGTCCGGTGTACAATTATGTTCTGTATGCCTCTAGTAGGTTGGAGCTGCAAAAACAAACCCAACAGTGCCGCCACACACATAAACATCAAGTGGTGGCATTTTCTCATTTGAAGAGGTAATTTGTGAGATTGCTTGGCCAAAGGCAATGTGCATTGTTTGGAGGAGCAGCTCTAATTTTTGGCACTGCAGCAGCAAGATTACTCTTTGTCTTATACCTTAAACTTTCATTTTCCGTCCTGTTTTTGACAAAAATGCATCTTGGGGAAAGATTAATAAGAAGCACAGCCTATATATGAAAGTTTAATGCGATAATGTCACTCACACCTTCATTTTTTAATAGCGATACTCTAAATATTTGCTTTATTTGTTTTTATCATACAAAGCGGTGAGGGCGGTCGGCCTGCCGAGTAAAACAATGTGCAGCTTAACCTTGTTTAGCTCAGCAGTCACAAGTCATCAGGAGAGCGATGGCGGAGATAAATGACAAGCTTAATGATGAGACAAGCCAGAGTTTTAGGTGTGCCAAGGTCAAGATTAGCCGCCATCACTTGTTGGCAGGCCTTCGTTCTTCTCCAGGAGAAAGAAATTGACCGCACTGCATTAAGCACAAATGAACTCATTTGACTTTTCAAAGTCTGACTCAATTTGAATTAGAAAGTGTAGTTCATGATGATTAGAGATGAGTATGTCTTCCCCTTTTGTGTGCGCTTAAAAGGGGGACAAGATCTGAAGTTTATCGTCTTTTTAGTATAGCTAACGATCACGCTGGTGTCATACAGAAACTGCATTCCATCCACAATGTTATCATAATAACTACGCTATGATCCACATGAGGAGGATGGTCTAACCAGGCAAGATTAGATAGATGAACTTTTCAATTGGAAAGAGGGGATTTGTCAGTAGAGGTTTGACGTGTAAAAATGTTAAGTACGCTCATAAGTACGGTCAAAATGTAGTAGAAAAATTGCAAGAATTTTCATTTTGTACCGTTGGATCTTAAGGAGGTTCTACTGTCGTTTATTAGGTTATCAAAATGCAAAAAGAAGAAATGGGAGTGACACAAAAAATGTTTGAGTACGCAATTTATTGCTAAAAGTCATTAAAGTGAAATAGGCTGGTCATCAGCTGATGAAAAGTTTAAGACCACAGCCTTTTAAAAGACAAAATCTTGACAAAAATGTGGTTTCAATGTCATTTTCTGTCAGGTATTCACACTGTCATGGCAAAGGCAAAAAAGCTTTCTCCCTTGTTGAGCTGCATAAGCAAGGCCTCTCGCAGCACGCCATTGCTGCTGAGGTTGGAGGGTCATGGAACAAAAAAGTTTAGTGCTCAAGTGGTAAATCAATTGGCTGCCCACCAAGACACGGGACGATCCTCGGCCCAAATTCATGTTGTTACTGGTGCCAAGTGTCCTTCAGCGCCACAAAATTGCCCATTTGGAATTTGCACGAGAGCGCAAACATGGGACATTGAAAGGTGGAAGAAAGTTTTATTCTTTGATGAGAAAAAATGTAACTTTGACAGTCCTGATGGCTTCCAAAGTGACCACCTGAGATGTTTTCCACACATCACAGTGCAGGGGGCCCCATCATGATCTGGGGTGCTTTTTCTCTCAATGGAACAATGAAGCTTCAGGTTGTGCAGGGGCGTCGAATGACAGATGACCATGTGGAGATGTTGCAGGGGGCATCTGTGTGGTAATGACTGGGTTTTTCAACAGGACAACCCTGCAGTTCACAATGTTTGCCTGACAAAGGACATCTTCTACAACAGACAACCGCAAATGGCGGGCTTGGTCTGGTACATTGTTGAATGAACACTTCTTACTACTGTAAAGGCTATTTCTTCTCTTCAGTCTTTCTTCCTGTTTTTTTTTTTTAAACCATGTTGCTATCAGAGAAGTAGTTAATTATCACACAATTTAAATTCAATTTGTATTACAAAAATAAGAGCAATATACTGTATTTGGTTAAATCATCAGTTATGATCAAAGGAAGATCGAGGAAGAGCCCAGAATGAAAGTAAACAGTCTATAGAACACCCCCCCCCCCTTCCGCACCTGTTGTGCAACTCTGATTGTGCTATGTGAGTGTGTGTGTCAAGGAGGCCTTCCATGAGAAGCTATAATACTGAAAATGCACTGAGTCTGAATCTAAATGTGCAATAATAATATCTAACAGTATCAATCTGATCAATCGTTCTGGCAGTACCAAAGGCAGCTTTGGTGGTCGGGGTGGTTGGCAAAATTTTGTATGCCGCAATATTTAAAAAGAACAAGTATAACTACGAGTAGAAGAGGTCATAATTTTATTTTTAAAAAATGGAATCCAGCAAAAACAAATCTGTGTAGTTAAAGGTGTCTTGACACCGAGGGGGAGACGGGTGGCCATCCTCGGAAGAAAATTTTGATCGCACAAAAAAGAAACAAATTAGCTGTATTGGTGGTTTTAAGTGTAAAAAAAAGAAAAAAAAAAAAGAACTCAGCATAAACAAGCACATTTACAGTGAGAAGAGCTTGACGTAAAAGTGTCATAATTCATAATAAGAAAAAAAAACTGCAGGGACGGGGGTGGCCACCGTGGGGGCAAATGTTAAGAAGAAACCATTACTGTATATAATAGTGGAGTAGTAGTTTTCATAAACAAAAACAATAACTATTCAGAATAAAAGGCCACTGTAAAAGCAAGAGGAATGTGGGTGCCCACCCCAGGGGCGAAATCTTTCAGGGCGCAAAATTGAAAAACATTAAAATATATATGAGTAATAGTGGTCATATTGTGCCTTTGCAAAAATACCTACGACCCAGTAAGTGCATAAACCTGCATGACTAATCACAAAATATATAAAAGATTTGCAGGCCAGAAGGAGCACAAGTAATCAACACACGGTAGTTAGTTTCAAAGATGGCACCCAGGCTCCTTTATGCCATAAAGTCATACTGTTGATTGATGACATCGTCAGCTGAGACATCTGGCTGACGCTGTGCTAAAAATAATTTACAGCAAAAAAGTATCCAATGCACCATTTCTGTGTCAACCTCCAACTTTATCCATTTATAATTATATCTGCCGTTCAAACTTCCAAGCTCGTGACAATTACGGTAGGTGGATTAGTCCGACATCTGTTATTCCTCGGAGGCAGCGGCGCATGAAATCAAGGTGTTAAGCACATTAATTGAATATTTTATAATGATCGGTTTTTTCACCTTTTTTTAAGTTCTCTGATCCAGTAAAACAAATGGCATGTCTGCAGGAGACGAGAGATGAAACAGACGCCGCACGGTGAAAAAGGTAACTTGCTGTATGTAGATTTATTTATGGGAGATTGTGTCAAAATAGTCACAGCAATTACATGTGACATGTACGTTTTTTTATTTAACGTCTCCACTTATTCATATTTATTCTTAACAATACATTCCTATTTTAATCATTTTATTAAATGTAATGTTTTTTTTTTTCCTTTCTTTCTTTTCCTAAACACTGCACAAGGTTTTATACACACGGAAAGAGAACAAAATGTAAAATGACAAAATGTGTGAATTGAAATATGAAAGTGAAAATTTTGTGGTGAAATAAACGACAAAAGTCAACATGCAGTGTGAATGAATAATGGTAATAGTAATAGTAAAGTAAGAGTTATGGAGAAGGGGTTGGATTAAATAAGGTCTGCTCCTTCCTACTCCTTTTCAGACATGCTGAATTGTGCACATTCACATGATGTTCCTTAATGCAAACTGTTAAGCACGTCGAAAACATATAAACAGTAACTTTGCACCTCATTTTTGTTGATTATTTTAGAAATTAAGTAAAAAGATTCAACTATATATTCAGTATGAACAATCGTATGGTTAGATTGGAAGTTGAGAAGATATGATGCCGTGCACGTTTTTACACAGTTTTTTGAGTGCGGCTGTTTTGGGACCAAAAGGTAAAAAGTGTCATTTAATTTTAAAGGGGTCTCAAGGGTATAATTTCACCGTTTGTTTGATAGAAGAATTGGACAGTGGTAACTTGTTTTCTGTTTTTAATTTGTTCCAGAAGGTTGGACAAAAAACAAAACGCATGGGTTTTCTCTGGGAAGTCCGGCTTGCTCCCACGTTCCAAAAACATGCATGTTAGGTTAATCGGCGACTACAAATTGTCCATAGGTATGAATGTTAGTGTGAATGGTTGTTTGTCCCTGTGATTGGCTGGCGACCAGTCCAGGGTGTACCCCACCTCTTGGAAGTCAGCTGGGACAGGCTCCAGCATAACCCAGCAACCCAAGTTAGGACAAGCGGCATCGAAAATGGATGGATGGATGGATAGAAATAATGTAAATTAAATTAGCGCAAATACCATACTATAAGCAGCTACTTTTTGCACCCGCTTTGAACCCTGCAGCTTAAACAATGATGCGGCTAATTTATGGCTAAAAAGAACTACAGCTCTCATGCAGATTCAGGAAGTCGTGAAATGGATGATAATATCACGTTTTGAAGCCTTATGCAGCAATTGTGTTTTGATCTGACAAAACTTAAGTGAGTTTGATCAAGCGTAGAATTACTTCAGCTTTAGTTTAGACTGCTTGGACCACGGCAGCTGTTGAACGTCGAAAGTATCACTCATTGGAGCTAACAGGTGACGCTGGGAACGCTAGAGTGCAGGTAGGATTACAAGGTTTATAGTGTGGCCATCCATCCATCCCTCTTTTTCCGCTTATCCGATGTTGGGTCGTGGGGGCAGCAGCCTAAGCAGGAAAACCCAGACTTCGCTCTTCCTAGCTACTTCATCCAGCTCATCCCGGCAGCTCCCGAGGTGTTCTCAGGCCAGTTGAGAGACATAGTCTCGCCAAATGTGTGAAGGCATCCGGGAGACATCCTGATCAGATGCCCGAGCCAACTCATCTGGCTCCTCTCAATGCAGAGGGGAAGCGGTTCTACTCCGAGTTTCTCCCGGATGACAGTGCTTCTCACTATATCCCTAAAGGGAGAGTCCAGCCACCCTACGGAGAAAACTCATTTCGCCCGCTTGTACCCGCGATCTTGTCCTTTCGGTCATTACCTAAAGCTCATAACCATAGGTGACGGTAGGAACGTAGATCGACCGGTAAATTGAGAGCTTTGCCTTTCGGCTCAGCTCCCTCTTCACCACAATGGACCTATGTAGAGTCCGCATCACTGCAGACGCTGCACCAATTCGCCTGTCGATCTTGCGTTCCATCCTTCCCTCACTCATGAACAAGACCCAAAACTCTTCCATTTGGGCCAGGATCTTATCTCCGACCCAGAGATGGCAATTCACCCTTGTCCCGGCGAGAATCATGGACTTGGACTTGGAGGTGCTGATTCTCATCCCAGCCACTTCACACTTGGCTGCGGTTTATAGTCTGTCTTTCTGTGGAAATATTCCATGTTACAACATGGACATCCGCGGCTTACAGACAAGTGGAGCTTATATTGGTACACATTTTTAGTCCGTAATTCATGCTGCTCCATTCCAGACACCCTACAAAATTAACAAAAACACCTTTTATAGAGAATAATTATAGTTTTACATGCAGAAAACAATGTGAAACAATTATAAATGACGAATAAACCGAACTTGCTGTTGATGCAGACTTCCCGTACATCCTGGTGATATCAAACTAAATAAATGCTTCTCACCTTCTTTCTCAACTTTGTTAGGTCCCATGGCGGGTTACTTAGCAGTCACACGGAATAAAACATATACGGACAGTGGATCAGAAACACGTCATGTGCTTTGTTTGGGCATTCAATTTCAGGGCAACTGGACTTGTTTGTTACGTGGACTATTGTGCGAAAACCGAGACAGTGAATGAAAACTGAGTGAAAATGTTTGACAATAACCAAATCGTACGAAAACTGAGGTTTGACGGTACAATGTACTTAGTGCTTTCCTTTGTCTTTAGTGGTTTCTTTTGTCTTGGTTAAATTCTGCCTATTTTGTGTTCTCCAAAATGTTTTTGCCTTTCATCAAAATGACACTAACATTTTTACGTATCTTTTTACATATACCATAAGGTAAAAATGGGTACCTGCTACGCAAAATGTACGTATCTTGGTAGGTTTGCAATGTTGTCAGCAGGGAAAACAGAATACAAAGTCTGAGTTAACTTGAAATTTCTCACACAGCACATTGTGTTCTCCAAAACATTCTGCTTGACAGCGGTAATAAAACATGCGTGAGGGCTCTTTGATTAGCCTTTGGTCCAATTGAATGCACTTAACAGAAGACTGCAGATGAGGCCTTTATACAATACACATGCTAGCTCCTTCACTGCTGCTTTCATTGCTGCTCATTCAACACACAGCGTCCAGGGATCGATACTTCTTCACCTTGTAGGTGTTGAAACTAGATTAAATGCACCTCCAAGGGTCATAATGAGAAGTTCCTGATCTCACTTTTCACCTTTGAGTCCAATATTTAACCCGATCAATTCCCTTGCTGCATGAGTACTGTACACTGTCTTGGCTATTGAAATTTGTCATAGCCTCGTCCGGTCAAATAGAGAAAATTGTCATAACCTGTGTCACCAGTCTCTCTGCATATTTAGCATTTTTGTCTATACAATCTATAAACAAAAAAGTCAATAGAGCTAAATTTACATACCCAGCTACTGAATGTTAATGAGCTGCCTGTTGGCAAGTCAGGCTAATTGGACATATCCAAGCACAAATTTAATTACAGGGATGAGAGTCAACCGATTCCCCATGTTTCCACTGTATGTGTGGGTGTACATGATTTACTTATGGAGCTGACGTCTTGTGAAATCCCTCCAAAAGGACCTCAATCATGCAGTTGGTGTCCATAGAAACACAGCCCCCTCCCCACCACATGGCAACAATATAACTTCGCTAATCATGTATCTACTGAACATTCGTCAGCATGTTGCAGCCATCCGCCCTTAAAAATCAATGCCAATCACAAGGAATTAAGTCATCTGCCTCAGCATAACCGTGTTTGCATTTCTTGGGAGGGGAAAACGGTGTAAGTCCTGAGGTGTAATCCTGATTGACTTCCCCAGACGGTGTTTTGCTTATTTATTGTTGTAACAGAGAAGCCATTGTTAGGGATTACAGACACCACCGATGGCCATAACATTTGAGTCGCACTAGACGGAAACTGTTACTTCCCGTAGCTTCAAGTGCTGCTTAAAATTGTATTTATTTTTTTTGAAGATTACCATGTTGTACTTCTGAAGCCTACCTACCCCGAGCTGGGACAGTTAGACAGTTTGAGTAATTGGTTTCAAAATTTGAAAAAAAATGCAGTGAAGAAACGTAATTAATCCACTCCCAAACTTAATTTCAAAGGGGAAATGGAATTTTGCGACGACAGTTAATTGCTTTTGATCACGTTAAATGTCATTTGTAGCCACAGGGGTGAATGCAAAAAATTCTTCAAATGAAGTTTTTATAGCCAAAAAGAGAGTGATTCAACATTGTTCACCTCTCAAAATAGACACCAGATGCAACAAGTGCATTATTCTTACCTTATATTAAATTTTCTTACCTTATATTGAGTTTAATTACCTTAAATTGAGTTGTGTTTTGAATATTTAAATAGATTCAAATATACACGAATTATTTGTTAGATATTATTTTTAACCTTTCCATTCAATCTACTAGCTGAGCGCATTTTCAGTTTAAAAGCTTCTCATAGAAGTCCTGCACACACACACACACACACACAATTAGAGTTTAACAACACTCACAGATAAAGTACTTAAGTAAGTAAAGCAGAAGATGCAGTGTATAAACACGCTATCGGCATAGTTACAACAAGGTCAAGCCAGTCTCTCAGAAAAACTTAATTTTAACTCTCCAGGCACACAAGCTTAAGTTTCACTTTAGAGGGGCACGGCAACTGCCGTCGTACCTCGCCCAATCGCGGTTCGACTATCGCTCCCTCGCTGTATTTTTTTTTAAACGTATCAATTAATAAATGATTGCTGTTTCATGGTGGACGATGGCCTATTATTAGTCAAAAATACTGAAAGACAAGTCATACTGTATGTTGTATTCTGGTCACTACTAGGCATCAGGCGAGACATTACCGGTATGAAGTCAGCCATGAAACCTATTCTTACGTTTAGAATAAGTAAACTGGAGGCTGAGTACTTCGCTCGGAAGATTGCTACAGTATTAGCATATATATAAATATTCCATTTTTTAATATTGAATGCTACGTTGCGGATATTCACCTATGGCGGCCGGGTCTGGAACCAATTAACCGCGATAAATGAGGGATGACTGTATACTCTGCGTACTTTCATTCTTCGTCCATCTTCAATGTCAGTGTAGGTTCCAACGCCGTAACCAAATATATTTCTCTTATTTTTAAAATGCAATTTGGAAACCTTTTAAATTGTGTGATCTTTGACTACTTCTCCGATGACAATTCGGTCCCAAGAACCGGGAAGAAAAGCTACAGGTATGTAAAAGAAATACCTTTTACATTCTTCTTTCAACGTTATCATACCCAATTTGTCTTGAGCTGGGAGTGACCTCTTTTTCCAAAATGAGGACTACATTTAGCCGGAATTTGAGAAAAATAGTAGCAAGATCGACAGGCGGATTGGTTTGATCTGGAGCGAACTCTGCATCAGTCCGCTGTGGTGAAGAGGGCAAAAGGCAAAACTTTTAATTTACCAGTCGTGCAACGTTCCTACCCTCACCTATGGTCATAAGCTTTGGTTAGGACAAGATCGTGGGTACAAGTGGCCGAAATGACTTTTCTCTGTCGGGTGGCTGTGCTCTCCTTTAGAGATAAGGTGAGAAGCACTGCCATCCGGGAGAAACTCGGAGTAGAACCAGATGAAGTAGCTCAGGCATCAGGATCCCACATCCTTGACATGTCCACAGGTGTACTTCACAGAAATATTATTTGTTTTAAGACCGTGCATGACGCGCTGCCTGAAGAAGATGACATTGAACCCAAAATTTGCTCAAATGTGCCAACAAGTCCATGTGCCAGGTTACATCATGTCATCTATGGCTTGCTTGTTGTTAAAAAATGGGGATTCCTTTTGATTTTTTTTTAGTTTTTATCTACGTGACATATAGTAAATAAACAACATGTATTCATTTTAACAATGCGACAGGCAGAATATAAAGAACAGAAGGGATTTATATGTATTTTCCATCTCTTAGCTAGCTTAACGTTTTGTTCTAACTACTGTACTGCACATGCTTTTGCAAACGGCCATTTGCTAGCTATCCAATATGCAAATTAGCATATATTCAATGCCTGTGTGTCATTTTCAAACAATGCATCTTAGGCATATAGGCATAGTGTATGTAGTTCATGGAGTGAGGATAAAGTACACAAATAACAATCAGTCGGGAAATTAGTCATAAATCTGCAGGTTTTCCCTACACAATGTTGGTGTAATGTTCTCTTGAGCCTATGTGCGAATGAAGCACATCATTTTACCAGCGGGTAAGCGAGCAAGTTGATGACATTTCCATTATTCAAGGGCTGTATAGCTTGGAGAAAATCAGAGGGTGGAAATGAAACTATTGCAAAACTACAAATTGCAGTTGACTTGTAGTACATTGATTGATTAGTACATTGATAGTGGCTAATGGGAAGCTTCAGGACTTTAAAAAAAGAGAGGCCGGACAAATTATCGCGCAGGTCAGCTGAAGGACTCATTAGACCAGAACACGCCGCATGCTGCGCGGAGCAGTACATGGAAAAGCAGCAGGTGATCGTCACCAGGCTTGGACCAAGCTGTATGGAGTCTCAGCACGCAGTTTGTAATCTCCTTAAGCTCCCAGGAGCATGCAACCAGTTTCTCCGGCTTTAAATGTAGGATATACATGTTTAAGAAAACAAAATTGCTGTATTGTAGTAGTTACAGTACAGTACATCTATTAAGTATGAATCTAACAGGTGACTAGAAGAAGAGATGCACTTAGGAACAGAAAATCAAACCTACATAACGGCCCCCTATTACGCAGAATTGACTCACTCTGTCCCTTGAGCGTGTTTATGAGCACCAAACATGACAAAAATATACCATCTCCATCACTTATTTGCTCCACTCAAACGCTTGCTTTTGAAGTTTCAGCATTTCATTACGTCATGAAGGAAAAACCATCAAGTAAGTTTGATCATTATGTTTTTTGCAGCAAATAGGCTAACCTTGCTGTTAAAATGTTATTGTAATGTTAGCACCAGTGATGTATGATCAGAGGAGGCAGGTGAGACTCTCATGAAAAATAAAAAAACAAATAAATAGTCATCCCTCGCCGCTGCATGGTTGAAACATCACTCCCTCACTCTATCACCATCCATCCATCCATCTTCTCCCGCTAATCCGAGCTCGGGTCGCAGGGGCAGCAGCCTAAGCAGGGAAGCGCTTAGGCGCTGCGCTTCCCTGGATGCTCTGGATGATCTGGGATGCTCTGGATTGGCGTACACGATATTAGAGGCAAACGGTGGTCATAGCAGATACTGACTGGTTTTCGGACCCCTCCGGACCATCCCCCCAATACAGTTAAACTTCACATTTGAGAGTGGCCTTTTATTGTGGCCAACCTCAGGCACACCTGTGAAATAATCATCTTGATATGCCACACCTGTGAGGTGGATAGATTGTGACTCATGAATGGTGAATGCTCACTAACACAGATTTAGACAGATTTGTGAACGTTACTTGAGAGCGCTAGGCCTTTTGTGTTCATAGAAAAAGTTTTACGTCTTTGACTTCAGCTCATGAACAATGGGAGCATAAACAAAAGTGTTGCGTTTATATTTTTGTTGCGTGCACTTTCTGTGTTACGATAGTTTTTTTTTTAACATTTTCTGAGGTAAAAATCACAGAATTTGCATATTCCTGATCAAATACAGGACAGAAACCTAAGATAAGGCTGCTGCAAGCTTTAGTGCACCAGCTGAGCCTAGGTACTATCTGAGCACACTGTACTTGGTGCACTGAGTTAGATGACGACTTCGGTTTATCTGCATGTCTTCAATAATATAGTGTTGCAGGAACATTTATTCCACTTTCTACAGCCTGTGTAATATATTTAATGTAAGTGTGACATTATTATTCTTCCTAATCGGACAATAAAATACAAATAAATGTCATATGCTGAAGCATTGCAGTACTTCTCTTTAACATGAATGGGCTGGAAGGTGGAGGAAAAGGCATCTATTTTTTTTTTGTGCTTTATTGAAATACACAAACAGTAGTGTCAACTAGGGTCAGCAACAAGTCAGATGCATGAAAGATATTTTTATGCTGTGCTGAATTAATGAAGGAATTTCACTGTCGGGATGAATGATTACATATCCGAGCTCACCAGAAGGTGATCAGACTTTTACAACAAAGTATCAGAGCGTTTCTTGGAGAAGGATAGGGTACGTGTACTTCATATACGGATAAAAGGTAAGAACGCTAATATTTTTCAGTTTAAAAATAAATAAACGGACATTTGAAAAAATATGTACGAACGTGAATTATTCTGTTATTTTTCTTGTTATCCTCTTAATGAGCAACTTGTATTGACATTAAAGAAAAAAACAAACTCTAAAGGTGTCAGTGCCTCACCAGCCGTGAACCGCACCACACGTCACCGGTTAGCACTGTAGCTATGCTAATGTTGCTAACGGCTGTGTCCTTCTGTCCCACTCCTGTTTAGTTGTTGCATGTGATATTCGGTATCTAGCACGTTGGAAATGTGCAGCGGCATCTGTAAAAAGTTAATACAGTGGCGCTTCTTGGAGCCAAACACCCCAAAAACAAACACAGCTCATTAGCATTCATGTTCCCAGTAGTGCTTCCTAAAAACACTTGTAAACTCAAACACGGCCAACACACGTCCAATAAATTATTGTGGGACCTCTGAGACTTATTTAACATTTTTGAAAAATACTATAGGTTAGCCTTCCATCAAATTCGACTTTTTTTTTTACTAGATTTCGTTGCACACTAATTAAAAAGTGCTGCAGTGCCATTTCTCCACCTTGTCTATCTAGTACAAGCTTTTCATCAGCTCCGATACAAGTTTATGTGCCACCCGCTGACTCGTCATTCTTGGTCTGCAATCAGAGCATAACTTGAATGCTTAGTACATCCGACCTTCTCCAAATCCTTTTGGTTAGCGGATGATGAAAGCTAATAGTTTCCAGGAAAGACATGTTAGGTGAGTCGGGTTTGACAGCAGTGTTGACCCTCAGCTCTTAATTACAACGTCGGTGCAGAGTGCAGTATATCCAGTACTATAAGTCATAAGCACATTATATCCAATGTAAGACATGTGTTCAATTATTTACTGGGAGTTAACTTAATAATTTAACACAACTTTTTTAAAATTCTAAAATAAATTCTGGTGTGTACATGTGTGTGCCTCTCTGGTTCCCAGAGAAAATGAAAATGAAGTGAAGCAACAGAGGCCTTGCAGTGCAATAGGAATCAATAAATAAACAGAGCTTGGCCCAACAAACTGAGCTGTCATTGAAGTATAGTTAGAAAAATGGCATAAATAAGAGAAGCAGGCACAGTCATGTATTATTCTATTAATTCATTATTGTAATGCATTGCTATGAGTAGAAGTAACTTTGGCCATGACACAAGAAACTGCATTTAACGCGTAATAATGTACAAAAGAAGACAGTGACAAATATTAAGATGTAAATGGAACATTGCTGCATGACCTCGAGAATGGTAGGAAAACTCAGGGACGCTTCATACTTGACACCCACACACACACACACACACACAACACAGGTGTGGAGGTGGACAGTGGTGTTTTACATAATATCACTGCAGAAGAGCTCAGAAACAAACAAGACGGACCTTTTTTCCATATCGGAATGATTTAATGTCAAATATGGCTATCAGAGATACAATACGATACAAAACAGTCACTATTATTATGAGTAGTAGTAGTAGTGGCAGTAATAGAGTAGTATTGCTCTTGTTTGCGATGGCAGAAGTGTATTGGATGGATCCCACTTCTCTCACCAAAACCATTTATAGAGAAATTTGGTTTCTAAAAAACTGAAGTAAAGTGGTGGAACATGGCTTCCATATTAATATCGTTGTTGTTTTTGAAGCCATGATTTTTGATACAGCTCTTGTATGGAATCTCATTTAACCTTTGAGTGTGCAGATCCCACTTCTCTCACCAAATGTTCAAGTAGCTGAAAGGTATCTTAACGATAGTACCATGGCTATAATCAGTAAGGAAGAATATTTGTTTGCTACTTTCTGCAAGTACAGCTACCCATTGCACACATCACAGCACGTTTGCTGACGCTGGTAGCAGCAGACATGTCGGGTCTGCACTATTGATTGGACCAATGCGACACTAAAAAATGGGAGAGGGCAATGGGAGTTTTCACACTTATTAGACTCTTGTGATGAGAGTGGAAGCATGTGAGGCACCTACATGTGTCCAACCATGACACGTTTTGTAAAAAAAAAAAAAAAAAAAGGAAAAAAGAAATGAGTCAGTGCTGGAAGCAAAGCCAAACGGTGGAAAGTCACATAACTGAACGCACAAACTAATATGATTCAGTTAAGTTTTATGATGGGAAAAGTTATATTTTAGCTTGTAACCTCTTCGACAAAGAGATACTCTTTGAAGCACAATACCGTAAACAAAAATGTGAAAAACGATGTACTGTTTTGCATAAAATGGAACGAGTGATTGTTTTATTTTAACTTCATATGTGTTTCTGTAAGGCGCATTCATTTGGCAAACTCTAATGAGAATGGTACACAAAGTAGTTACATATACACGGTATTAGATTTAATAGTTAAAGTCGAGATGGTATTTTTCCTTTGTATATCCCCCGATGAGCACTTCTGACTGTTTGTCCAAGGAACCAACTCTCAGTCGACCAATGATGGTACAGTCACATCATGCAGGACGGCACGTATTAAAGAGAAGCTACTGAGCTAAATATGTCGAAAAGCGAATAAAGCTAACGCGATCTTGGATCATTTGAACTTCTGCTGGTCTTTTTCTCAGCGCGCTTGCTTTGCACATGCATTTTATCAGTCTTGAGGAGACACCGCTAACTACCTCCCTATTCCACCCCCATTATACGCTGTCACTTGTTGGCATTTTCACAAAACTTAGCCTTTTTCGAGGAAACAACGATGGCCTCCAATTGCAAGCATGTTAAAAAGGTCACTCATCCAAATAAATGCCAACAATGCCAAAGTATTCCCCCCTACCATACATAAACACTCCAACAACGCATGGGGCTTGCTTGCACACACGGATATCCCAGGGCGGTGGAAACAGCTTGACGTAATACAAGCTTTGGCCTTTAATTAAATAGTGCTGAATTGATTTTTTTATTTCGAACTGAACTGTAGAAGTCAGTTAGCTTTATTGTGACATGATATTCAGTATCAATAGATGCCTTTTACATATAACTCAATTCAACCATAAAAAGCTCATTAAGTGTGTGCTTTTTAAATACCCTGTGAATTTTCAAAGACAATTTTATCCCAAAAGTGCTTGTCAATGAGGAGTGTGGCCCGCATGCGTGATGAGGAGGCAATTACACCACTGAGAATAAAGGCTGTGTGCATTTAACTTTAACCTCTAGCCGACGACTTTGCCAAAGTTACAGAGACATATGCTGAGTTGCTGCCGCTTAACACGTGAGAAGAGAAAAGCCAGGGCACTGTTCTGAAGCGGCAGGGCGAACTGCATGTGATCCTTCCATCTACATGCAAAGCACTCGGGCACTGAGTGTGGGGACAAACATGTTAGGGCTCCATTTAGATAAATATGACAATATATGACAATGGCAATATATATTTCTTCCTTTTACCCCTTTTCCTGTAGCTGAAGTCGAAAAACTAGCAATTTATTATCTATTTTCCAATCTTATGCCCAGTGTGAGGTACAAGTTGAGCAGGGAAATGAGCCATGTGATGCACCCTCTTCATTATCGAAACTGGATGTTGCTGCCTGTGTCTACTCTATGTAGATAATATCGTGTTGCATATGTCAGCAATGGGAGGCATTTTTGAAGTAAATGATGTGGTAATAAATCCATTTATTTTGCTAAATGGCTTTCAAAACGGGCAGGTGAGGAGGTAAAACACTCAAATACAGGTTCAACTCTAGAAAGCATACCTCAGGATGGAATTCAAAAGTTATCAATAAGGTAGTTTACCATTAAAATCAGGCTCATCAGGCAAATTCTGATGTATCATGGACCATATACCGTACTGACCCTACCACGTGAAGCCCTGTTAATGAAAAATTATGAATAAAATCAAAGACAAAATACTGCGTGTCTTTTTCTCAGTTGCTAGAAAAGGATATCACGTCGTAGCTGTTCAACAGTTATTTGATGACTCGGCTTCTTTGATCATTGTCTTAAAATTGCAACATAACTCCTCAACAGGCACATTTTCGGAGCGGGTCTCTTTGTTATGACTGTATCTCTGAATGGCAATTAAGGTTGCAGACAATTCCAAACATCTACGTGTTTTGATCTGACAAATCTTAAGTAACTTTGATGAAATGTAGAATTATTACAGCTTCTTCTTGGACCTTGGTGCTGCAGCTGTACAACTCCGATGGAAGGAACAGCCACACGTCACCAGCTGACA
The DNA here is from genome assembly GCF_027744805.1 of Dunckerocampus dactyliophorus. Classification (NCBI taxonomy): domain Eukaryota; kingdom Metazoa; phylum Chordata; class Actinopteri; order Syngnathiformes; family Syngnathidae; genus Dunckerocampus; species Dunckerocampus dactyliophorus. The sequence continues at coordinate 16,389,845 of NC_072835.1, read as the reverse complement.
CTGACAACACCAGGTAGGTTGGATTGCAAGGTTTAAAATGTGCGGAAAGCAATTAAGGTTTTTTTCCAAACATAAACTCCACCCTGAGTTTTCAATAAACGTAAAATGTTCATTTATCCATTTCATTCATCATTTATATACAGTATTTTGCTTTGTTTTATGCATCTAAAACTATAATTAATCACTATAAAATGTTTTGTGTTAATCTGTTTGGGGGTTTGCAACAAATTAATTAATTTTAGTGGGGAAAAAAAGATGTAATTTTCGTATGTTTTGGTTTTCGTCTGACCTTTTGAAACACAGGAATCACAAAAGCAGAGGTTCCACTGTACATGGTTACACATGGTATTACCATCATAGCCTGTTCTGTGTGAAAATTTGTGTAAAACTTGTTGCTTTATCAAAGTTATTCTGTAAAAAGTCAATGAAACCAATAAAATCAGGCTTGCTGTCAAAATACCTGCAAGATTGTAACATATGTACCCGATGCCAGCCATTGTGTTTGTTTATTTGGACTGGGATGCTGGAAGTGGGATTTTTCCATCATCCAAGTTTCTGAAATGCAGCATAACACCATCTGTGTGGACAAGGGAATCATTTGTTTAAAAAAAACAAAAAACGCAATTGGTGAAGAAAGACAAATAAAAATGAAAAAGGGATTCTTTGTTGCGTTGCATAAAAACACCCTCCAGTCCATCCCCTCTTGATATACTCAGTTTTCTCTCCAGTGGCTCTGTCGCAGGTTTGTCCTCCCCCTGTGCTCTCCTTAATACCGTCCTCTCGTGTTCTTCTCGCTCCACTGGCCTCCTTCTGCCTCCCTCCTCAACTCTCAGCTCTTCATTTCCTGGAGCTCCACCAGCCAATCTGGCTCCCTGCGTTTGGTAACTGGTGTGTCCTCCTCCTCTTCAGGATCTGTCCCTGTGTATTTATTTGTATTTTTTTTTAAATGCCGTGCTTGTGGTGGAGGAGAGAGTGTCGCGTCCTTGGGTGGGGGTTGGGGGGGGCGGGGGGGGTCTCACCGGCCGGAGAATTAATGTGATGTTTAGATGTGAGCATGTCGTCCATCATTGTGAACTATTTCCAGGATGCAGCGGCGCTTACTCTTCCCGCTGTTGCCCATCCCTATGGGTGGGTCCCTTTAGCTACTAAAAAGACAAATGATGTTATAAATTTAACGATGCTGTCAAAATGTCATGTGTCATCAAAAATAAAGTTGCAACCTAGGTTTTATTTGGCGTACTATTTTCGTGTTATCGAGGGCTGGTTTATTTATAAGCATATTCATTCATACCAAGCAATTAAAATGACTTTTGTAATACAGCACCTTGAAAACCGGGAGTGTATGGAAGGAAAGGCTCTCCTGATCCAAAGCATACACCACATCATGTGTCAAGGCTACGTTATGCCTGCCCTACGTATTACAAATTGTGGTAATAGTTACAAGTAAAACACTGTTTCCAAATGATTTTGCTCCAGTAGTAGTAGTAATGTGTTACTCACCAAACACACAATGAGGAAAAGGCTTCTTGAGACGTCATCTGTACTTCTGTGAAGAAGGTGTCGGACGTTTCGCTCCTCATCCGAAGAGCTTCGTCAGCGAACTAATAAGTGCTGGTAGCCTAGGCCTTAAATACAGTAAGAGTGGGCGGAATTGGTGTGCCAACACTCTCCTCCTATTGGTTCCTTACACTAAGCCTGGGCAGAGTAGTGGTATAATCCTTTCCTGCTATTAACACCTCCGATAAAAGGGAAGTGTCGCTCCCTGAGTTGGGTATGAACGACTCTGATACTGGCTCGTTAGCATCTATTGTTCTGGCTCGGCCCTGGCTTCACCTCATTTGCAAGAGGTGAAGCCAAACACACACGTAAGAGTTGTTTTCTTCACTTTTATTATTGGAATTTGTCAAAAACATGTCTAAAACAAGGGGTAGTCTTATATTGTGAGTCGTCTTATATTCAGGTGTACACAGTACTCCTGGATGCAACAAACATATAGAAGACAAGTTATAGGATGAGGATATAACCTGCCTGTTTAGTCAGGCAAGCCACATCAAGCAAATGAAGCAGCTGTGATCAAATGAGTGCGACTGTGTATGTACAGCATTCTAGTGTGGCCTGCAGTGCGTCTAGTTTAAAGTACAGTCACCATAGCTTATCTTTCAGATTCGACAGATTTTTGCTATAAAAAAACCCCTCAAAACAATGCAAAATAATTTTGCCCCCTTCTACAATCACATCTTGTTAACTGCAGTGCTGTTCTGTTAAATACTTAATATCAGGTGGACGCAAACAACTTTTACGTGCCTATCTTGTGCATGAAAGACATCTTCCTGCCCATCTGGCAGCTTACAAGCCAAGTGACCTCAATATGGAGCAGGTCACTACTTTTTGTTATTTACGCCATTAGCTCTTGCAACAGCGCATTCATATCTTTTTTTTATCATCTACAGCCAAGAAGGAGATTAGAGATGGAAGCACAGGAAATAGTATGACTAAAAGGGGAGTGAGAAGTAATAAAGTATTATTAAAACAAGGTTAAAGAACAGAGCGAGATAGGTATTAAAAAAAAACACACACACACGCTCACAAATGACTCATAAGGATATTAATGGCAGCCTAGCCTGTTCCATGTTAATGAAGCAGCAGCTCTAATTGAATGTCTCCAAAGGAAGAGGACTAAATAGGGCAAAAACTCAACAAGTGGATATTTCAGCTAATTCTTAATTATATTTGGTGACTTGCATGGTGTACTTTTGTCCCTTATGGCACATCTGCTCAGAAAAAAACATAAAATGCATAATCACAAAAGCTCATGACATGGCAGCTATTCAAAAACATCATATATTTGATTATCTGGCAGGTAGAGCAGGGGTCACCAATGTGGTAGCCCCCACGACCACATGAGGTGCCCGCAAGCCTGCTTTTCATTCAGGTTTTCAGTTAATAATGAAAGAACAGTAGAAAGAAATGCATTCTGAAATACAAAATGTTGAGTTGTGGACACCAGCATTTTGTTCATGTTCTGGTAAAACAAGCATAGTCGCTTTGTTTGGGTTTAAAATAAGCTCTGAAAATAAATGTTACAAAAATGAGTAGCTCTTGGCCATTTTCATTTTGTAAAAGTCACTCTCACAAGGACAAACGTTGGTGACCCCTGGGGTAGAGTTTTGCTAAGTCGTAGTTTTTATGTTGTCCTTCTCGATAAATCGAGACAAATCGATAAATAGTCGACACAAACTCGTCTAGCCCACGACCCTATGAAAACCCAATCAAACATTTAAGAAAAATAAATCCAGTCATCCCTCGCTATATCACGGTTCGAATATCTCTCCCTCACTATATTGTTTTTTTTAATGAAATATTTTTATTAATATTTTTTAAAAATAAAATTGTATTTATTAATATAATTTTGTGTCTTGTTGTCAACATATGACACATTATCCAAACCCGCTGACTGAAAACCTCACACAATTTTAAGTTGAATGTGCTTATTTTTTGCAGCGTTCAATCACGGCCGCATCACAAAAAACATGTAAAAAAAAAAAAAAAAAGTTCATGAAAAAAGTGGCAAATAAAACCGTGCACTCACTGAAATATATGTCAGCGATAACATTCGTCATGAAGGGACACCATAAAGAAAATGAAAAAAAGACCACACATTATCCAAGGTTCATTTGATCATCACTGAGGTTCATTTGATCATCACTATACCTCAATAATGTAACAATTACAAGGATGAAATTTCCTTTTCATCTACGACGAACATTTCAAAGTATACACAGAGTCGAAGATCCTCGTAAAGATCTCTGCAGGTTCGAAAAACGTGTCATATACACAAATTAAACAATCATAAATAATATAAAATACATATTTTATTATTGTTGTATTACCTCATTTCTTGACTCTATTATATAAACATACATTTAAAATACCTTTGTGAAATTATATGTGCCTGCCTTACAATTATTACTTGGAGTCCAACAGCAATATCGCCATTTATTTATTTATTTTTGGGTGGTGTTGATGTTTTTAACAGAAACGTAAATACATTTTTTTACATGCTTTTAGTAGCACAACAATGATACAGCATCAAAACAAGAGGTTACCCGCTGAAATGTCATTTTGTGCAGCGTAACTAGTTCCACTAGATGTATATGATCGTGTAATATGTCAATTAAGACATGTTCCAATCACAATACAACAGTGATGGTGTGATGTAACGGTAGCATCTAATCTGTACATGCGAGGAACCAAACAGCAGAAGAAAGCGAAAGAAGAAGAAGAAGAAGAAGAAGAAGAAGAAAACAAACGGGAACTGTGACAGCTTAAATAGGCCGCTCAATTGTTCGTGGCAAAATGCAAGCTCAGCTGATGCGCCACCTGAACTGCAAGGACAACAAGCTCGACAAAGGGAAAAAAAAACTGCAGACGCCGTCGTTTCCTCCTCTTTTCTAAAGCATTTTATCAAATTGGAACAATGCTGTACCCAGAATGAATTATTTACGTTTGGATTTTGATGCAAAGCTCAGCCTGTTTGTTTTGAGAAAAGCGAGCCAAAGTGCTTTTCTTCATCGTTTTACCGATTCAGGCTGTCAGTGGACCATTTTGGGTGATTTTTTTTAGGGAGTATGAAGAGAGCAGAGTTTACATAAGAGGCAAAATATGGAAAGTTTGAGAGTGTACACAGTGACTGTTGTTTTTGCCATGCTAGCCTTTCATTCATATTGGTATGGGACAAAGCGTCCAGAGTTAAGACGTTCTGGTGAAACTTCACTTCCCTTTTTTTATTCCCGAGTATTCCGTTGCATCCTGTCTCATCCTTGCCCAGGCTTTGAAATTCCCCTTTTATTTGCACATTTCTGGCATCACAATAGCTGACCACTGTTTTATCTGTCAGTGCACCGTACCTTGAGGCTTTTCCTTCAAGTTTCTCCATCATTCCGTCTATTACATCTACATTCCAGCAACCAACCTGCCTTTACTCCACCATCAGTACTTGAGCCCACTTGAGGGGATTCCATCTGTCCCCCCATCCTCATGGGACCGTGCCTAATGAAGATAAATAACAGTGGTGGGGCCTCATCGCCAAACTCTTGCCATGTTATTAAATCTCATTGCTGCGTCTGTAAATGTGATGTTTGAGGCCTCATTAGTATGCATGTCTTCTGACATGATTTACAGTGAGATGTACCACCTTGTTAGTCCTAGTTAAATAGTCGAAGCCAGTTGTTTGAATTCCTTTGGAGTAGTTATCTACAGTAAATGCTACAATTAACACCTCCTTAACGCTCACAAAAGCAAATCACCCCTGGGAGTCTCTAACTATCAAGCATCGGTATTAACAGCTGTGGCCGTAGACATGATCGGTCAGCATTCAGCAGCTATTATCTTGTTGGATGTTGGTTGTGCTACTCAGCTATCGGTGTGTAACTCACACATGTTAGACTTGCTTTAGTCTTGTTTACGACAAAGTCATCAGTGGTATTAATGCCGGCTAAGCAGTTTGCGTCTTACTGCCATTGCAACATTGGTTTTGTTTCTGCTGTGTTCAATATAAATCACTTAAACACTTCATTGTGTTGTCAAAGAGCCCTGCAGTTTCCACTTTCTCATGCACGGCCAATCATTGTTGACGTTTAAAAAATGTAGTTGTTATTAGGGATGTAAATCTCTTTGTGATAGACGACTCCATACGCATCTCGATACCCTGTTTACTATTAAAAAACGTTTTTTAAAAAAAGAAAAATTCAATTCGATTTGATACCATGCTATGGCTACATTTGTTGATAGTCATTCATCTTGCATTATAAAATAAGTGGCATTCTTACAGTGTTTTCAAATGGGTAAAAGAGCACATCATATCCCCGAAACATGCTGTGAGGCGGGGGTCCCCATCCACCGGGAAATTTTCAGGTGCAATGATAAAAAATAACAAAAAAAATAATAATTTTAAATAACTACATCACATTTTATGTAAATGCATATCAATTTTGAGTTGTTCCTTATTTTTTTAAAAATATACAGTTAGAAATCCCAGAGTTTTTGCATGTTTCTGTTTGTTTACTTTGTTTGACGGTCCTTGAATTCACCATCTAACTTTCTCCCACACAGCACAGATAGACTACAATACTGTATTTTTACCATTTTTCTTTCACCTCATATTTGTTCCTAAATGCTGATACTATGTGGGAATGCATAAAAGGAAGATTTGATGACGTTATTGAGTGCTAATGTGCACATTTGTTCGGTGCGCCTCTCTGGAAAACAAACTCCAGGCTCATACTGGTGGGCGGTGGCTCTGTATTCATTGAGTGCTTTTGTCTTAATTTTACACAACACATAATTCACTTAAATCCTATTTGAATTCAACTTGCCCAACTTGAACTTTGAGAGTGTTTAAACAAGAAAGAAATGTGATAAAATGTTAATGTCTGTCTGAGAAAAGTGTATGAAGTGTATAGGGAGGACATAGAACATGTATAATTGTAAAAAAATACATAATTGGCGGAGTTCATTTATTGGCAACCTATCCCCCCGTGATAAACGAGGGAACACTGTAGTTGTATCTCTCGCTCGTCAATCGTTCACAACCCTAGTTTTATAATTGTAATGAGCTTTCACATATAAGCCTTTCAATAAAAGCCTCTCTACAATGAATTGCTTTCAATTAATGCCATGTCGCTTTTGCGGTTATTTGTGCATTTATAGTATTTTAATTCTAGAAAAACTGTGCCTTGCTTACAGAGTTGCCACCTTTCATACATTTAACACGAGGCCTAAGAGTGTAGGAATATACCTGATACTTTTTGCCTCTGGAAAAGGTATAAACCCTTACCTTGGGAGTCCAATACTTGGGATATTTTAGTGTCACTTGAGGGACACAAATGAACTATTGCTGACAGAAGTTGACAAGAACCGCAATCCTGAAGTAGATCCGCTGTCTGAACGTCACTCTGAAAGTACTTTACCATGTCTGATTGATATTTTATGGGCGTGAATCTATGATTAGACATACACTTGACAAGCTGTGCTAATGGAATCAAATGGTGTATGCTTTGTGTCTCCTGTTGGGTGAGGTCATATACCCCTCGCCTTCCACATACATACTGCATGTCCACTGACAGCCTTTAGTCAAGTGACCAACCTAGTCAGGAAGTCAATACAGCATTGTTTTCTTTTGTATTTTCTTATCCTTCTATAATCCCAAAGGAAACTTCTGTTATTTTTGGCCAAATGCATTTCACATGCTCTGGTGGATTCTACGGGCATGCAAAGTGAGAAAGGGAGAAATGTCAGAGTTGTGTCCCTGAGCTGGGGAAAATTCGAACAGCCTTGGTCAAAGGTGCCTTGACGGCGGTCAGGATGCAGAAATGTCTCTGTGCAACAGCGTCTCCCAGTTCCATACTGTTTTGGTCCAGTTTCGCAGCCTGAAACTAGTCCCTACGTCTTTTTGTTAAGGTAAATGCATGCATTAAATTCTACCTTGCAAGTGTTTTTTCTAATGCGTAGGCTTCCCTACACATCTTAAAATTAAGAGTTAGGGTTAGGTAGCTCTGACAACTATCCGTCAGTCAGCTACAGACACCGGCGCTATACAGTACTTATGGGCTTTCTGTTTTGCTTCAGTGCAAACCTAGCATGATGCTAAAATGTGCTAACATTTACAGTATGTCCGCCGAAAAACATACAAAGTTGGGACCAATTTCCTGCTATCTTTTACTTCCTTTAGGTGTAACGTCCAAGATGTTTTGGCCATATAAAGTATGACACTGCAGACTACTTTCTAGCCCTTGGAATTAAGTTAGTAGGGGAACACACTCATTGGGACAATATGGAAAAATATTGGTAAAATATTCCCCACCGTCCATCAAAAGATAGTTGTTTCATTCCATTGCACACAACAGGAATGCCCACTCCATCTCACTTGTCAGGATCCCACTTAAAATGTCTCCTCTCTGGTAACTGCTGATGCAAATGAGGTTCTCCTAAGACAAATTGGCCTCTCTAAAAAAGAAGACCCGTATCCTCTGGTTGGCTAGTTCAATGGAGGGTAAAATGTTCCCCACTGTGATTAATAAAATGTGACTGATGAGCATCTTAGATGTGTATTTAAATGAAAAGTAAAAGTTCTGCTTTCATTTTTCTTAATCCTGGCTGCATATTATGAGCAAGGCAGAGTGCAGATTTACATTTAGGGACGAAAAACAGCATGTGTGGAACATTATTTAAAATAAATTGAAAATTATTACTTGTGAACTTGCTTTTCCAACTTTGAGATTTCAGATGTTTCTTAACATAGAAAAGCTGCACCAAACCCATTATGTGTTTAAAGTTTAAATGACTTTGTGAGTTTATGAGCAACAAATGTGAGAAAAATCAATCATCGCAGTCACTTGAGGCGCTGTCTACAGTCGTCCCTCGCCAGTTCGAGTTTCGAATTCGGTGGCTTCACTCTATCATGGTTTTTCACAAATATAATAATGAATAAATCAATCTTTTTCATGGTTGAATACTAGTAAAGAAAAAAAAAAGATGCATTTTTAAGTACATTTTACATATTACTAAATTAAACATTTTCAATCATATGAACTAAATGAACTAAAATACAAATATAAGGCATTCAGAAGACGCATTCAAAGACGTGATGCTACGTAATGTAGTAATCTACACTGGTCACTATGTGTCAGTAATGTTACTGTATTTTCTTGCGGGTTTGAATTGTCTCACAATAGGCGCAATAATGACAACATAATAATCATAAAAATGATCACAATAACAACACGGGCTACTGTTGCGGCCGTAATTCACTCAACTCTGAAACCCCGACGTCACTTCCTGTCCTCCACATGTCCGGAACACATTTATTGCAACACACTCAAGCATGAGTCTTATTTATGTCTTAAATGGCTTATTTTTTCTAATTATATTTACTACATTGGGTAATACGAGTGCAAACGTGACTATGGGGTGTGTTGTGTTATGTTATGGGGTATGCTAAAATGTTTGATTTCAAAATAAGCAATCCTACTTCACGGGAATGACTTATCACGGTCGGCTCTGGAACCATATAACCGCGATAAACGAGGGATCACTATAGTCACTTTTGAATTTCCAGGACAAGTCATGAAGTAAAAAACTCATTCCTAAAGCCTGTAGCTCTGCCAACCATCTGTCAGTCAGCTCCAGACATGGGATCTGTAAGTGTGATCATTTTGAGAACATGCTGTTAGCGTGACTGTAATGTTAGCAGTGTAGCTCAAGTAGCTATGCTAGTGTTGATAACATTTGTGTTTTCCTGTCCCACTCCTTAACGTTACGTTGTTGTATGTGATATATGACGTCTATTACGTTGGACAAGCGCAGTTACAATGTTTATGTACAAAGTGCTTTGTGTCTTCTTGTCGAAGGGAGTGGACAAACACAGCTACTTAGCATTAAAGCTACAGACACACAAAATCGCGTGTTCCCATTAGGGCTTAGTAAGCGCAGTTTTAAACCGTCTAAAACCCAGCATGAAGGCTAGATTTTGGCCAAGGCACTTCCAATACACTACTGTGGGGCCTCCGAGACTTATTTGCAATTTTGGAAAAATAATATAATATGGCACCTTTAAATCTGAAAAGTTTCTTTATTTCACATAATATTATGTTTAATTGTCTAATTAGATGTCCTAAAGAGCAGACCGATATGTAACTAATGATCTTTAATAGCTCAGCATCCAAGTCGTCTCACTGTAATGATTTAACATTACAGTCATGTAAGGTCTTTAATGAGGACAATGCAGAGCGAAAATCATTCATGTTAATTTGGGCATACACAAGGTGCAACCATGTGTGTAGTCATGCATTTTAATTAAGCTGACACTGAACTCTTGGGTAGCGGTGTGTTCAGGTGTGGAAAATATGTTGCTTCCAATGGCTTTGGAAGCGCAGCCTTGCTTGGCCCCGTAAAAGGAACACAAATTATCGAGCATGTCCGTAGAGAATTAATGTGTACACTGATTTGAAGACGTAATTAAGCGTCATCCACACATAATGTTTGCATAGGATCAATGAACAATTGGCTAGAAAGTGATTTATATGACGTTTTGCTACAAATGTATATACTGCAGGTTCATTATTTCTACAAGGGCTTAATCCAATTCCAGACAAATTTGACTACCGCAAGATGCATTCATGGACACTCTGAAAATCATAACAACCTCTTTCGTATGTGTGTATTTGTCGTCTAAATAAACAGAAAGACAAAGAAAAACAGTAAGTGGACATTCCTATCTGTCACTAACTTAACTCTTACTGTGGACGTACAATTTGCTGCATTTAAGTATGCTCAGAAAGCCCGGAAAATAAGTCGACATTTAAAATATGTGAGTTCAACTTAAGCTACATGGTGCCTGTGAATGCAACCCTTCATGGCTCATAATAACATGATTCAAGTGTGATTCTGCTACTATTGTATTAAAGAGGCTGGTGTTAGGCAAATACTGTACATTTTCAGACGTGTGGTATCTTTAAACTTTCAGTTCATCTGGAGCTGTTGATACATACACACATACATAATCCTGTCCTGTCATTTCTCTTTCTGTTCATAAAATACAGACGCAAATGGGCATATTTCACACATAGTGGCAATTGATGATTAATCGAGATTAATTCATTTGAAAACTGTAATTAATTTGATTACAATTTTTAATCATTTCATTTCACAGCCCTAATATATATTAATTATGGGACAATTGCTCCATTATGATTACGTCCTCCAAACAGAAAAGTCATATACTGTAAATATTTGTTTAAAGCCTTGAGTTTGTTACTCCACATACTGATATGCTAAATGTTTTCTTGTGTTGTGCAGGCATAGAGATGTTTTAAAAAGTTTCATTTTCTTGAAAATTACCCTTTGGTTATGTTTATTGTTGTCACTATGCTTTGTTTCCACCTTTGTAATATTTCAGTAATGTTCGTAAATATATTTCAGGTAAATATTAACACAAAATAATGTGGTCTCTGTTGTTTTTTTTCAAGCAGTCACTTATATATCAAAGAAATAAGTCGAATGTATTTGTCGTAGACGTTCTGAGCATCCTCCAGTTCTCGTACCATAACAGTCATGCAACCAAACAACCGATATTATGTTTATTGAAATGAAGTGAGAAATTGTCATTGGTTGACGTGGAATCTATGAGTACATATGTCATAACTAGGGCGGCCAAATGATTAAAAACTTTAATCAGATTAATCAGGGTTTTCAAATTAATTAATTAATCACAATGTCACACTATGTCTGAATATGCCCAAGGCGGACAGTTGACAACAACCAGAACAACAACAAGTTGAACAATAATCTGATGAACGCCCAATGGCAAAAGTATAAACGCTTGTCTCTCAGTGTGAAGTCAACCATTCCCAAAGAATCAGAGGCTTCCGGCACACAGTTCAGAGGATGTTAAAGGGCAACTATTGATTTAATAATGTTGAGCACACTTAGGCCAAATCTGTCTGTGAGCCATGGTGAGGATCATGGATTTTAACATGCAAGGAACATCATCAATCAATGAGTCAAGAAGAATAACCCATTCACTCATACAAACTCTCCTGCTTCACTCGCTCTGCTACAAGGAGATAGCGGCAGGTTAACAAGGTAAGCATTTTGGCATTCTTCTAACAAGCGGGAAGGCATACCCACTCAATCTCCCTCAAAGAGCCCACTGAGAATAACATCTCATTTTGCAGTATTGTTCAACAGATGTTCGCTTATACAAGATTTATGAAAAGGGACCGTGGTTGTTTGGAAAGCCACACAGCGGGGGACACCTCGGGATTTGGAAGCCTTCAGGTTTTGATTACCTGATCAAAAGTGCATGTGAGGCATTGCATTAAGATGTTAAAAGGAGTGCTTGTAGAATATTTAAGGACAACCAGATCTGGACGAAAATGTAGAGAGTAAATGGGATCATTGTAAATGGGAGCTTGCTGACAACCCCCTCACCAGGCCTGGTGCCAGGGTGAGTCTGGGTGAGGTATGGTCTCGTGCTCATCTACTTGGGATACTTCCTGGATGCACCCAGGCGAGGTGTTCCGGGTATGTCCAACTGGAAGAAGACATAGAACCAGGTTAGACATAGAACATGCTATAGGGGCTTTCTCTGGCCTGGAAACACTGCCGCCTCCGGAAACACCTGTCCCATCCTCAGCCTATCCCAGTGAGTTAAAAACTAGGCTTCCTACAGTGACAGCTGTTAATACCAATGTTTTTTCATTAGAGATCTCGGCAGTCATTTGCTTTTGTAGACCATGTACCTGGTGACAATAGGAGATTTGGCAGTTTATTGATAGAGGCATTAATATGTTATCATATTAATCATATAATAAAGGCAATCACGAGTTATCAGTGCACTCACAACAAGCTTGTCAAGCCATTGGAAAACTATACAGTACACTATAACAGTATAACAACATAACAGTCTGACTCACAGTGTCATCTTACTAAGAAGACTTTACTAACAACACTAAATTCATCACACAGCAACTTAACACTCAGAAGGTATACCTGGGAAATATACAAACATGTACCAATATTACTTTGAAATAAAAAAAAACAACTCTTTTCAAGTTTTCCCATAATGCATTGCATCTGAGTAACACATTCATTGGGGCACTGCAGTGACGTCAGCCTCCCTCTGGGCTCCTGGTCATCTGGCTCCCTCTGGTGGACAGAGGCAGCATTGCAGCGCCACCAACCATTTTCTATGCCGCAATGAAATGCTTCGCTCAAACAAAATCCAAAAATTAATGTTTTTAATTTAAACTCGTATTTGGATTGGTACGTATTGGTAACAGAAGTCCAGTGAGATTAATTCATAACCATTTCTTTCTCAACTCTGAAACTCAACCTAAACAAAAACTGTCGGTTGAATCCTGCATGGACTGACAAATGATTTTATTTGACAAATTTGCACGCTTGTGCTTTGTAGTACAAAAAGACCTTAATGTCCAAAGACATTACTCTGAGAAACACACGACTTTCCCGGCAAACTTTCCTGAGGTGTCGCAGGAGAGGGCAGGGAAAGTTCAGCGTTTGATTGCATCTTATAAACGGAGCTATACCACGATGGTGCGGACACGCACAGCTCCAGTGGATTTTTTTAAGCAAGAAAATCCCCATCACGGACTGCTGGCCGTCGTAGATGAATGACGAAAATTCAAACGAGTGTGACAACAGCACTTAAAAAGGTAGCCTTGTCAGACACCTCAGACATCCGCTAGGTTGAAACTCTTGCTACAGATGTGTTTGAAATATTGTTAAAAGACCTGAGGAAGGCTGATGTCACGTCCATAGCAGCAGATGAGTCTACAGACTTAACTGATACTGCACAATTGGGCATATATGTCCGTTTTTTGGGACAGGAAAAGTTTCTCAGAGGAATTAGTCTGCTTACTGCCTTTAGAAGGCCGTACAACTGGCAAGTACTTGAAGATATTTGTCAAGCATAATCAGATTTAAAAGGGAAATAATGAATAAAGTTTGTTTGCCTTTTTATTACATTACTGTGTTCATTTATTACGTGTCATTAATGCCTGATTACTGACCGCTGGAAATGTGTGGCCCAGACAAAATTCCCGTTTTGAAAATCTGGCTCAACTCAATTTGTAATTGAATAGCCCTGTCATAACGCAAGCAGGACGACACATTTGCCGTAGTTTTTACAGAGGCCATAAATTATTATCGTAGGTCATTACAACAACAACAGTATGCTAGCAAGGTTAAACGTAGCCTTAAGCCACGTAGCATTGACAGGGGGAGGCGTATTCTTAGGTGTTCAAACAGCTGTTAGCATATGAACCTAGCCTACTTGCCCTTTGCTATTGTCTTTTAATTCATGTATGTATTTTGCATACAAATATATGCATGTAACAATGGCATTCCATAGTCAGGTCAGTGTAATTTGTAAGCTTTATGTGGGCGCTAATGAAGAAACATTAAATGGTAATGTTGTTATTGTCACGCTGTGGAGGTCAATGATAGTGTTTTGTTTTTTTTACATCCATTTTAATGCGGCACAAATCGTTCAACTTCTGACATTCAAAGTGGGGATACATTTGCCGTTTAACCCATGCATTTGAAAAAAAACGCAGCAACATTAGTATTCACAGACCGTCGCACGGTCGCAGACGACACACTACCCCGCACATGAATATAGATTATTCCTTGTGTTTTAATTCACCGGGCATATTTTTTTAATTTTAAGGTCAGTGTAGATTTAAATAAATTGCCTGTTTTGAGTGTCCAGACATTACAGAGAGGAAAGTTATGCGCCAAGGCCTGCAAATACAAAAATGATTCATTCGGTTCACGGAGTTCATTGTGGAGTGCTCACGGATGGCCGTAGAAAATAAATGAGCTTTTCAAAGCACGTGTAGGTGGAATATTTCAGTGTTGATGTGCAAGTTCTATAAACTAAATTATATGTCTAACCCCTTGACAGCAAGTTGAGAGACAAACAAGGGGAAGAAATGATGTTTGTATATATCATGCTCATCTCTCTCGATGTGTGACATGAATCACAGAATGGGTGTGTACGCTACAGCGCAAAAAGCTTATTTTTATAAGCATTGCCAACCTAGAAATCAGCATTGTCATCCAGTAGACAACAGATAGTGACACATAAGAAAGAGACACACTGTTTGTGTTGGCATTGATTGTTCCCCATTAAGCCTGAGGATGCACCCACTCTGTTGAGGAACTAATTATGGTGGATAGAATCCAAGTTGAACCAAAGTGCTTCCCTGAACTGATGTCCCTTGGTAGAAAAGATGCAGAGAACTATTATTACAACCAATAATTAAATGACTTTAGCGATGAGCTGAACATGTTTGTTGAAAATGCGTAGCTCTTGTGAACGGAAGGCACTGTCATTTTAGAAGCCTTTTTAAACTCCATCGCATTTTACGAGAGTAAACCACTTTCAACAGAATGTCACAGCTTGCCCTGTGGAAACCGAGCTTGGGTCATTCCTGTCTCATATTCGTATTAATACGGTAATAGCAACAATAGTGACACTTGCAGTTGATTAGCGATATATCCGGGGTGCCTTGCCTCGGCTAACAGCGAGAGCAGGGGTGTCAAACTCGTTTTCACCGTGGGCCACATCGCAGTTATGGTTACCATCTAAGGGCTGCCTGTTACTGTGAAACCATATAAATGGACAATGACCTCATGGTATTATTACACATTTGTTAATTATGATTGTTATTACTTATGGTTTTACCAACTGATTTACATTGAAGCAGAAATGAGTATACAACTGTTGTGTAATTCATTTGAAATGGGGTTTCAAATAAGAACCGTGCAGTACAGATGCTCTGTTTCCAATGACCAAACAAATACATTTACCAAAAATTAGTTAAGCTAGGGCAATTCCAAGGTTCCTGACTGCCATGGGGCCCAAAATATAGGTCATTATTAAAAAAATAAAAAGAGGGGCCCAGTGTGATTTTTTTTTCATGGGGCCCAGAATACCTGGCGACACCCCTGCTATTATTGGCTATATGATGTGAAAAAAGGAACAATAACATCACTCTAATTTAGACAAAAGCAAACTTTACGTACTTTTTCAAGAGAACATGTATCACTTGTGAAACTTACAGGGGATGAGACGCCTTCTTTAAGGAGACTTTGGATGTGAGATGAAGACACTGGTGGAGCCCTAGCAGGACTTCCAGTAGCACGTAGGTGGGTTCCAAGTGAGAGAGCAGTCGGTGAGGCCACTGTCTTCCATCACTGAGAAAGTCATCCGGTCATCTAGTCCTATTCATTAAACTATTTTTCGGGTTATTTGCTTAGCCTTCTGCCTGTCATGCACATATTGCATGATTGTTGTCCAGCGTTGGCTGCGTCGTTTGACTGACACTGCACCGTGAGCCTCGAAAACTCTTCTCCAAGACGTTAGAGCAAGACACGACACTGCACACAGGCGTCGTGAAAGGCTGCTGGCTGCAATAATACTAGCCAGGGATGATCGGCTTTTGCGATAAGAGTTGAAAGGCATTTATCGGGGTATGCCGATCACATGCTTTTTCACGGAAATCAGCCAATCGATCGATCCCTAATAAAAATGGATAGATTTTTAAAATGGTACTAAAATCATTTTAAAATAAGTGTCTTTTTGATGTGCATTAATTCCAGGCATTCACAGGCCACATTAATCGATGTGGCCGGCCGAATTTGGCCCCCGGGCCTTGAGTTTGACACCTTTAAGCTAGGGAATATGAATGAATTGGTGAATCATCCTCAGCACTAGATTGTTGAAGTTACGTTTTATAAAACACAGGATACAATGTTATATATTGATTTGATTTGAATTACTGAACGATATCAACTATTTTGATGACCTGTAAACTTTGAAACTGTGAATGTGAAATACTAATCATTAGTATTTAGTCAAGTTTACAGCTCATATTTTATATATGCTCTATGTTTTATAGTAAGAGGTAGATCATTTTGATTATGTGCACCCCTGATATACATGTACAATGTACATAAATACTCATATTTAGAAATAAAATAAATATATTCTCTATGTTTATAGTAGGAGGTAGATTTTTGGGACAAAGTAGCCCACAGGCTGAAAAAGTGTGAGCACCCCTGTGTTATATAGATACATGTATAGCCTATTATTTACATATTGACCACAAATGATTTAAAATCAAACATCTATTAAATATCATAAAAACATTACACTACACTTTATTTTGAAAAACATACATTGGAATCACCTGTCTGCCCTGTTGGTACAGATAAGAATTGGAAGAAAAGGCAGAAAGGAAGGCATTTAAAAAAATCCTGCCACAGTGACGCAGCAGTGGCACCAGACAGCGGTGGCAGTCCGCCTCCCATGCAGCCGACCACCACAGCTTCAAAAGATCCGAGGGGGAAAACCCTGAATAACCCCATGGACTTCAATGAAGAGCAACTGAAAACTGTATCAAAAAGCACCAACAAATCAAAAACATCAAAAGCAAACTACTAAAACCTAGTTCAATGAAAACACCCTCGATAACAGATACAATAGTTGCCAGAACAAGAATGAAACTATGGAAGTACAACTGCCAAAAGACATAGAAGCCTCTAAGGATGAGCCGTACTGAGGATTTCTAGCAATACACCATGCATTTTACACCATCTATGTTTTTTTTTTCTCTTACAGCCATAACTCCCACAGCTAATGACTCCCATACCTCACTGTCAGACGGGCTGGGAAAATATGACCGTTGCAGCTGACCATCTCAGCTCTACAGGGATTTACCGCCCTGTGAGGGTTGGATTTAGCAAGACAAGAGGAAACAGGTGGTAGTTTACCTGCGCAGAAAATACTGCAGGGACCAATCGTCCATTTTGTGTTCCTCCCATATTGGGACATTTGATGTTTGTGGCCCGATTGGCCATCTGCTGCAGTGTTATCAGTATAGCATTGACTGTTCTGGTGATTGTCTATTGTGGTCCAGGTCTTATGAGACAGACTGAATATAACACTTTCTGAACACTGTCACAAACTGTTAACTGTGAAGTAATAATTAATTGAATACATTTTGTTGTACGGATCATCAGGATACGACATGCCAACAAATAACAGTAATGGAGGAGAACAAGGGTTTCCTGTATTCGCTTCCTGGCATGTGATTGTTGACCACGGTATTGAGCCCTATTTTATCCGAGAGGAGACTAAGGGTATCAAGAAAATGGGCCAATGCAGAAAACTGTGGCGTACAATAACTTGTGGCATTTGGAAAGTTAATTTTATCTGAGAATAGAGACTGAGGGCCGGAAGGAAAGGGACCCCTGCAGCAAAGTGGAGACTGTCAAGTATAATACTGCAGTGTCCAGCAGTAAGGCACAGCAACAGCGCAGTGTACTGTTGTCCATTCCAGCCGAGTATCCTCAACTGCTTGAATCTGTTCACCCATCCAGATGGACCGAGTACTGCAAACAGTACCACATAGTATGGTTTAGTCAATGGAAAAGCCTCATATAACAAGTAGAGTTGTGTTAAGCCAAGTAAGTAAAAGTACTAACAGAATCTCAGTGACCAACTGTACTATTTTACATTTTGACAGTAAACCAAAGTGAACTACAAAGTAAAAAAAAAACAATCCTCAATATTAGACTTTCAAAGAAGGCAAAAAAGATATATTCTTCTCAGAGTCTCCAGGCTGGAAACATATTACTTTCCAGAGAAAAATAACCCGCAAAGACAGTTGCCTCTGACGGAGCTGAATTTATTTAATTGCGTCTCCGGTTATTAGAAATGTGTCTCGAGTCCTTCGTGATTTATAGTCAGATGGGGAGCCAGGAAAATGGTAAAGGCACTGATGTGTGTTGCACCAGCTAAGGCACCACCTGCTCACCAGCATGCCCAAGAGGAATCGCTGCAATCTATTACAAGCTCTCTCTGGTGCACAGCTTGTTGTGTCGCCGCATGCCCAGTAGCTAACTTGGAAGCCGGCCCATTGCTTTCAAAAACATCCCTGGCACTTACATGGCAAAACTATTCCGAAAGCATCAACAAATTCCGATATCACACAGCAGTAGTGAGCTTCACACAAACAGTATATAAAAGTGCACAGTCATAGTTAATGTAAAGTACTAACTCAACATCTTGTTTTGTTATTTTTTTCCAAAGTAGACACATTTAATACAAGGCACGACGCAGTTTTGACATTTGTGCTTAATGTTGTTCAAAATCAAAAGCAACTCAGTTCCCCCACACAGACTGAAATACCAGAGAAGAATAGAACACTAAAATGTCTACAAAAACACCAAGTCATATGAAATAAAAGGTGTGTCAGTACCCAAAACAGGAAAAGTAACGCAACCAATTGTTTTGATAGCTGTGGGTTTGTTTGTTTGCAGGGTTACACAAAAGGCACACAGTTGATTCAGTGCAGACCTAAAAAAGAAACGATGGAACCATCTACTATACTGTAATCACGTCACACAATTAAAAAAAATGGTACAGTCCAGTCAACTTCTGACTTACGGATGCTGATAAACACACGGTCAGACACAAACACCTTTGTTAACGATTAACTTGAAAATGTCATCCACTTCCGAAAAAACTGTAACCATGCTATGCTACGACTATTAGGGCCTCACTGAAAAGAAAGTAAAATTACCAAAAATATTGCATTTTTTTCTGCTATTTTATGTATATTTTGAAATTGTTAGTTGTAGGTGAAATGGAAATTCCACGGTTATAATTGTTGCATTATTGAGATATATGTGTCTGTGTAGGCTCTCAGTCGTACAGGAGTTGTCCATCGAGGGAAAGGCTTCTTGAGACGTCATCTGTACTTCTGTGAAGAAGGTGTCGGACGTTTCGCTCCTCATCCGAAGAGCTTCGTCAGCGAACTAATAAGTGCTGGTAGCCTAGGCCTTAAATACAGTAAGAGTGGGCGGAATTGGTGTGCCAACACCCTCCTTCTATTGGTTCCTTACACTAAGCCTGGGTGGAGTAGTCAATCAGCAGTACATCTACACCTTAAAGCAACCAATCACTCTTTTGAGGACAGCGAGGTAAAGATTTTGGCCAAAGAAAACAGATGGTTTGAAAGAGGAGTAAAGGAAGCTATTTTTGTCAAACAACAGAACCCATCATTGAATCGGAATGGTGGTTTGAGGTTTAATTTGGACCCTGTGTTCAGCAGGTTACTGAGACCAAAACCCACAGCTCTTAGTCTTGCAAATGAGGTGAAGTCAGGGCCGAGCCAGAACAATAGATGCTAACGAGCCAGTATCAGAGTCGTTTATACCCAACTCAGGGAGCGACACTTCCCTTTTATCGGAGGTGTTAATAGCAGGAGAGGATTATACCATTACTCCGCCCAGGCTTAGTGTAAGGAACCAATAGAAGGAGGGTGTTGGCACACCGATTCCGCCCACTCTTACTGTATTTAAGGCCTAGGCTACCAGCACTTATTAGTTCGCTGACAAAGCTCTTCGGATGAGAAGCGAAACGTCCAACACCTTCTTCACAGAAGTACAGATGACGTCTCAAGAAGCCTTTCCCTCGATTATTGAGGTATAGTGATAATGAAATTAATCTTGCATCAGGCTTTGGTCTTTTTTTTTGATTGATGATTTAATCCTGGAAAAAGGACACAAAAACCTGACAGGAAAATCATGGTTTTATTGAGTGGCTCTGATATTAACTGTGATTGCATCATGCAAAAGGATTTGCAGCAGAAGTCATTATTGATGTTCTGTCGAAATACACGCCATTCCTGCTACACAGATAATATCAACGAAGCACAGGAACTTTCGAAAATCCAGTAACAATCGTTACCTTCTGCCGTCACGCTCGTTAATTAGCATGGGAAGCGCCTTGAACGCCTTCTGTTTTGCTTCTATCCCACACCAGCTGCAAAGCAAGAAGCTAGGGGTAGGGAACCTGTGGCTCGCGAGCCAGATGTGGCCATTTGATGACTGCATCTGGCTCTCAGACATTTCTTCACACGATAAAATGTATTTTAATTTGGTTTCCGCTGACATTTTTAAGTAAAATGTTACTTTAAATCACAGCTAGGTTATAGATATGGGGCCAAATTACTCCATGTGAATAACACTTTATAAACTTATTTATTATCTATGAATTATTTGTTCATATATTTCGGTGAGTGCATTTGCCACTATTTTTAACAATGGACAGCCGCACATTAAGACGACATCAGAGAAAGTAAAGCCGAGCAATTTGTGAGGCATTTTTGTCATGCAAATGTATTACTCTTTCGAACGCATATCGTTTTGAGAAGCCAAACTCTTTACTGAACTAACCACAATATCGTACGTTTTTCACCCACAAGAACTTGGCTCACGGGACCAAGTGAGGGGTAAGCCACTGTTGATGGACTACACTGCTGATGGGAATGTCATACAACTTAATGTCAAAAAAGCCGAACTATCCCTTTAAGGTTGTGTGTGTGAGAGAGAGAGCACCATGCACCCCTTGTGCCAGTAATATTGTGTTCCGACTCTGATTGTGCTCTGTGAGTGTATGTGTCAAGAAGGCCTTCAATAAGAAGCTATTAGATTGGCAATGCACTGTGCTATTAGACTGAATCTAAAAGTGTAGTCACAATGATAACATCTAGCACACCTCAACTTCACATTCTGACTGCCTTGTCAGGTTTTTAGTCGGCAGGTTCGGAGAGTGAATTTTCAAATTTTTCTCAAAGAAATATAACGTGCATGCATGCATGGTATTAATCAGACCAGGGCCAGGAAATCATAAAATCTTGTCTGTAATGTTGCATGCTGTGTTATGCATTTTCTTTGGTAGTGTAGGCTTGTTGCTATGTTACGATTGGACAGCCTTCACATTCAAACCAAACACACCACATGAGGCTCTAACAATGTACGCCATTCCCTCCGTTTTTGTATATCTTGGCGTTTTTTGTTGTTGTTGTTGTTTTTACTTCTGCTTTTGACTCTCAGTCGGCACGGCACTTCTACCTGCTCATCAGTCACTTTTCTTTTGATCAGTTGGCACTGAGTAAAGTGCATAAAACAAAACAAAAAAGATGTCCTTGGTATAAAAATGAAATACATACATAGCGCTTAAACCATTCTGATTTTGTGACCAATATTAGGATTAAATGCGTTCAGCTACACGGACATGGAGAATTCAGCAAGCGTAAACATGATGCACTTCACAACCATTACCATTACGTCATTATTCATTCAATTTCAAGAAACTTTATTAAGATAACGGCACAATATGTTGATATTTTCTCCCACCCTAAAACACTCTCTCTCATCGCGGTAAGAAACCACCCACAGCGTGTATTTCAAAAGACGCATCAGCTCTAAAGTCAAGAGGACATCAGAGGACGCATTTGAAGTAGCAGGTCATTTGACATAGTGCCTTTCCAGGAGTGAGTAATTTCTGAGTGAACTTTGGAAGGATCACCGAGGCACAGCATTCACTTCATAAAGAACACAAAAATATAATCTCTTAATAGCATTAAGGAGCAGTGAACTTCATTTCCTTGAAAGCTTTTTCGGTTTGCAAAACAACAACATTTCAAAGAATGTTCCCTGCTGGATTCAACAAAAAATGGACAACAGTTTGACCGAAAACAGGTTTTTGATGATAACGTTACTACACTTGTAGGGAAGCCCGCACTTACCTCTTGTATCTTTGTTTTTCTTCAATCTGAAGCAGTCATCACGTGGCAGATCTGATACGGG
Organism: Dunckerocampus dactyliophorus; assembly: GCF_027744805.1. NCBI lineage: Eukaryota > Metazoa > Chordata > Actinopteri > Syngnathiformes > Syngnathidae > Dunckerocampus > Dunckerocampus dactyliophorus. The sequence continues at coordinate 16,367,600 of NC_072835.1, read as the reverse complement.
AAACAAAATATGAAATGAAAAGCTTTTATTTGAAGATGATGCTTCTGCTGACATATTTTGGCTGCAATTCTCTTTGACTCTTAGAAGAAATGTACCATATTTCCTTAGTGACTATGGATGATAGCCTAATACTGGTACAGTGGATCTTAGTTAGCGTTCCAGAGAGTCCCGTACTCCAAATCCATTTTACCGATAACAAATCATGTAAATCCATTTAAAAAAATCCAAAATGTTAAGACAAAACATAATTATGGTTTTACATGCAGAAAAAATAATTCAAAAGGCATATAAACACACCAACACATGGCTCAGCTGGTAGAGTGGTTGGTAGAGTGACACATACACAGTACACATTTATCTGAATAATAAACAATAAATATAGCAACTTCGGATCAATCTATACCAATTTCAGGCTTAAAATAATGTATTGATTTAAGCCCCGCCCATTTCCGGTTAAACCACGGCCACTCCCGGTTTATGCCCCGCCAGCTCCGAGTGCAGATCCGAGTGCAGAGTACAGATACAGATACAGATAGTGGTGTACTCGCTCATCCCTATTGAAAATGCTTAACTGAGGCATTTTGCTTCAATATGCATTTTTTTTTTTTTTACTAATAGGCCGTATTCAACCACAAAACAGTATGATTTATTAATGAATATGAAAAGCCGTGACAGAGTGAAGCCATGGAATTCGAAGCACGATGTGGCGATGGGCGACACTATGGGACCGCCTGCAGAACAGAGATGGCATCGGTGAAGCTGAAATTTAAGATGGAGCGCGGAGTGGTGCAGAGCAAAAGCTGCTCATTTAGATTTCACATAATATTAATTATGCATTCAAACAAATGAGGGCCTTACCACAACAAACACAGCGTATTCCTTTCATGGTAGTAAATGTTAAGCCCTTGCATCCGTGACTTCCCTCTCAGCCTTCACTCTAATAACTATTATAGATCCATGTGGCAGGAACACTTCTTTTATGACATTGTATCAACAAATCTCTTAGATTAACTGAAGAAAGAGTGAGAACAAGGTTATCAATATCCTGGAGCTAGCTTCGAAGAATGTGACTTCTCATCCCACATTTTTTTTTTTAACAAAGGTAGCTTCATCCTTTTGATGTGTGTCGTACAGCCAGTAATTGATTCCACTCACTCCCATCACGCTTTTGCCCGCAATTTGCTCCGCAATATGCCGTCCTGAACTTTCGGAACCCTGTAGCATAATGGGAAAGCTGCAAGGCCTGCAGAGTGTGAATTATCACCTGTTTTTTTTCTCCCCCCACCCCTCACATGCCGTTGCTTCTAGCACCAGGTCTACAGTACAGACAGACGGCTCAATGAGGAATGAAGGGAATTATATGAAAAAAGTTTGCAAGCGAGACTGCTGTTGCTCGGCTATAAAAGTTTTCTCTGTAATTGTCTGTGTCTTGCCATAAGTATTGCAAAAGCCTCTAATAATAAATGGATTCCTTTGTGCAGGACGTCGGCACACATCACGAAAAATCTCACAGTTGTAACTTCCAAAACACATCACATAAAGCGGCGAGGTCCGTTTGCTTACTCAGCTGCAGAGAGTGATAAGTGTCGATTAGGGCATTTACTTTTCACTTTTTCAGACACTACTCTGTCCTCACTTTCTCCTGCACTGAATACAGGACATAACAAAACGTGTAACAATAGATAGATAGCTGATGCAGTGATTAAAATTTAAAATAAAATCATTTAAAATAAATAATAAAGATAAATAATAGAAGAGAGTGAAGATAAATAAATATAGGAGTAAAAGAAACTGACAGAAGCATTGTATAGTGTAATAATAAATACAGGCTGTGGACCAGGGGAGTCCAAACTGCATTTGTGGCCCGGGGCTGTTTTTTTATTTGTCTGTGGCACATTCTAAAAAGTTGAAATATTAGGAGAATAAAATCATAGTATTACGGGGAAATTTTGCAATAATAAAGTCGTAATATTATGAGGAAAAAAAAGAACATGCAATTGTTAAAATAAAAAAATTCATTAATACATAAATGATGTTTAATGTAATTACGGTAAAAAATAATTAAAATTGAAGTTGAATAATGAAAAGAAAAAAGACATTATTTTTTTTGTCTTATGAGAAACAAAAAAAAAACAAAGTTTCAATTTTTGGAAAATTTGGTTGCGAAAAAGTTGTAATATTACGACAATAAAGTCAAAATATTATGGGAACAAAGTTATCACAATACCAGACAAAAAACATGTAAATGATCAAATTAAATAAAAAAATTTTAAAAAGGAAAAACAAGCAAAAAAAAGTGTAATTAAAGAGAAAAAGTTAATACTAATAATATGATTTTTCACCTATATCACAAAACGGAGATGCAGGCTGTTTTTCTTTCAATATACTCAATATCACTTCTCAGCATATCTAAATGGGTTGGTTTACAAAATGTAAACGATCAAAGAGGCTCAGCCATCCTTTAATTTTTCTGTTTGCGGCCCTCGATGGGAAAACACCCCTGCTGTCGACTAAGCAATAACTTCTGTTAAAGACGGGACACATGGTGGTACCCGTCATAGTAAGATGGGGGGGAAAAAAGGAACTGTATAATTTGAGGTGTGACGTTTTTTTCCACGTTAATTGAGGCGTCTGCATTTGTGCTAAAAGATCAAAAATGTCTGAATGCTACGTGCTTATGTTATTACATGTGCTTGTTTGTCCTGTCAGTCTGTCAATTACCTGAATCCGGTGATAAGTTCATGATGAAACTGGCCACAAATGCATCTCGACAAGCATGGAGGCAAAAATGAGTGGAAAGATGACGTTTTTTTTTCTCGTCCTCGCGATTGAGGTCTTCCAACACTCCAGCACAGAGAAGGATTAAATCATCGACGGAAGGAATCCAAATTCTTGTCACATAACACCCACATTTTTGGAATATATACATGGAAGTCACATATGCCAGTGATGATTTTAATTAAGTTGTCATGCTTTGCGGTAATATGCCGCATGTAGTTTGGTGCGCAGATGTGTCAGAATATACCTCGTCACTGCGCTCACGTTTCAAAACACTGAAAAAAAACGTTTAAGCAACGTGATATCTAATTGCGCAACTAATTTGGTACACTTGCACTTTCTAAATGAGAACCAATTGAGAAACGCTTACACTTAGATAATCATGCTTGTTTCTGATTGACAAAATGTGTATTTGTGGTTGTAGTTTGCAGTGTTCTACATTAGATAGACGTTGAAGCACGTGATGGGCGATACTCCATCATCAAACAGTAACTTAACACTCAAAAGCTAGGTAAGAAATAGGCAAGGCAAGTACCAATATAAATTTAAAATTAAAAACAATGGCTATTTTAACTTTTTTTAAAAAGTTTTATTGGTAATTGCCTTGTCTATTTCTTACCCAGCTTTTGAGTGTTAAGTTGCTGTGTGATGATTTTAGCGTTCTTTGTAAGATGACACTGTGAGTCAGACTGTTATATTGAGTAATGACCTCCTGCGATTTCCAATGGGTTGATAAGCTTGTGGTGACTGTTTCCATCGCTTGTGATTGGCTCCTGTCAAATAAAGAGCTACCAGGTCCTCACGGACTCCTGAGCCGACACAATATTCCAATTTATGACATGGACATATGCTGCTTATAGTCCGGTGCAGCTTATATATGTACAAATCTGTTTTTATCTCTAAATTTAGTGGGTAATCACCGGATATTATGGTAATGCAGTTCAAGACCCTAATGTTGGCATTATTACCGACAGTAAATGTAAATATAAAAAAAAAAATGCTGCCACAGCAACGCAGCAGTGGCATGACACAGCCGCGACAGTCCGCCTCCCACGCATCCCACCACCACAGCTTCAAAAAAATCCTAGGGGAAACCCTGAAGTAAACAGTATTTCCTAACACAGCACAGCTTAAATGAGACATGTGTCATAATGTCATCAATATTGTTATATGAGTTACCAGTATCGGAATCCCCAGGTACTTGTGTAGTATGGAGCCGCCCATCTCTACTATGCTGTGTGCAGTTATTAGACAAGTGAGTATTTTTACCATATTGTCATTGGTATGCATAGCAACTGCAAGCTGTATAAACTTGAATCATTAGATTTAATCGCATGTGTGGCCTGAGGAGATCAACACCCAATATCGAGGTGTGCAGAATTATTGATTCTTTTCCTTAGGCAAAATGGGTCGAAAAGGAGATTTTACTATGAAAAGTCAAAAATTGTACTCAATCTTTCAGAGGGACAGAGCATGCTTGAAATTGCAAATATATTGCATCGTGATCACAGAACTATGAAACATTTTGTTGCAGGAAGTCAACAGGTTTGAAACAAACGCACACTAACTGCCGAAGATTTCGTAAAAACCAAGCATGAAGCTACTAGGAAGCCATTGTCCTCAAGTGCTGGCATATTTCAGAACTGCAGCCTTCCCGGAGCACCCACAAACACAAGCTTCCAGTACTTCGAGGCATTGCCAAAGTAAGGAAGGCTGAAATTGCCATTGAGCGAGAAACGTTAAGACTGGGCCCAGAAACACCTGAAGACTGATTTTTCTAAGGTTTTATGGGCTGATGAAATGAGAGTGACTCTTGACGGTCCGGATGGTTTGGGCTGTGGCTGCATCGGTAATGGCCACAAAGTGCCACTTCGATTCAAAGACCACCAAGGTGCAGGTAGGGTTCTGGTATGGGTTGGTATCATTAAAGATGAGCGAGTTGTACCTTTTCGGCTTGAAGATAGACCCGGAACACCTGCCAATTTCTCAAGAACACTTTTTTCGAGCGGTGGTACAGAAGCAAGCATGCATCTTTCAAGAAAACCATCATTTTTGTGCGGGACAATGCTAAGCCTCGTTCATCAAAATACTCCAATGCACGGCTTGCCAGCACCATCAAAACTTGGTTTTCGAACCCCCTAGGTTTTCAACAGAACTTTTTGCCAAAATTTTGCCTCTGGTCTCGTACACTGTCTCGGTTAGCGAACTGTGGTATTAATAACGATGTGGGCGGACTACTCCCAGCATTAGTGGAGCTCTTATTAAACTTCAACGTTTGTTCCCCATAAGTCGGACTTAATTGAAATGTGTCACACAGTTCAATGCGCTCTACAGTACAAAAAGTGCTGCAGAATGTGGTATGCATGCACCTTTAGGGGGCTAACAAGCACATGTCTGTATAATGTGATCAACATTGGTTAACAAACATGGCCGCATATCAGGCAAAACACCTTTGCAACTGAGCAACTAAGTGCCCGTAAGTCATTGGCCATTTGTCTAATGCTTATAAAACGTTGAGGATGTCTGTATTACATGTTTGCTAGCATGTCTTCCAAAGCATTTTTACCACAACCCATGGAGGGCGCCCCAAATGTCATTTAGCTAGCTGGGGGATTTTGCTGTTAAGGTCAGCTTGACAACAAAAGTCAAGTAAAAAGTGGTTCTAGTCGGGAAGGTCTCATCTTTTTTTTTTCTTTTTTGGAACAGCTGCCACTTTTGTACGTCGTGTGACCCTCCCAGACGACCTGCAGAAAAGTGCAATCGCATCATTTCAATACACAGACCTTCAATACTGGAGGTTGACTTTGAATTGTGTCTAGGTGAGAGCATGCCGTGAAAAAAGGGCACAAGATAAGAGAGTGAAAGAGAATAAAGAAGAGGGTATAAAGACTGGAGGACACATGCTGAAAGCTCACAGTGTATATCAGCTCCAATCAAAAGGGTCCCAGTCTTTTAGTGCACGGCTTTCTTTTCCTTTTGTCTTCTTTGCATTACTGTTTCTCTGTGGTTTCACTGTGGTGCAGTGGCGCTCTGGAAGGCAGTCATTAGAACTGGGACGGTGTGCATGGACCTCTGCTGCCACCTAGAGGTGTTCAGGATAACGGCAGCACAATCCCATTGAAGGGGTCAGAATGAAGCAAAAGATGAGTCACTGTCTGCACAGTCACGTAAAGTAAAGTCATGTAATATCATTAAAGGACAAGCCGGAAGTACAAGAAGAGAGAATGTGGAGTCGCACATAAAAGGGGCAAGGGGCAAACTTCAACTTGCTTTAAGGAAGTGCCACTATCTCAGTCACTGTGCAATCAACACAAACACGAATCAGGCTTGGAAGCCCAAGCACACACTGCCCCAAAATGCTACAATACGATACATGGTCGTGTGAGGTTTGAATGGCTGAGCGTGTTTGTTTGCACCTTCTACTTCCTGCTAGTAGTGTCACATTCAAAGGAAAGGTGTACCAGAAAAAGGTAGTGATGCTGCGGGATGGATTTGTTGAAGGGAGGAAAAACTCAGTTCAGTCAGCCACTATCCAAGCTGCCTACCTGTTTTTACGTGTAAAAGTAGTGACATAATACCACTGATTTAGTTTCCGATCCGATACGGTGTAGAATTTAGGCTGGTGGCGGTGATACTGGGCCTATGCAAATTCACTTAATGTGTCTGGTAATTATTAACAAGTAGTGTATTTCATATCATAGCAGAAACAAACATTACCAAAAATGACTGAAGTATCAAAAGTATAGATATTTTCATTTTAGAGCTTGAATAGCCAGTATGGGCAATATTGTTGTATTTGTATGGATCCGCACATCACTATCTGCAAGCTAGCTACAGCAGTTAGCAAGAGAGAAGGCTACATGCTGATGCAAACGTTCAGCTCCAGACTGCGACTAAATGGTCGGATTTTTAGGTCACGTTTTTTTTTTTGTCTACTCGAGCATGTGCGACCAGAATAACAAGAGACGCGCTTTGTCCCTTATTACCGTGAGAATGACGACAACTTGTCACATTGTAAGCCTATCGATGCAAGCGCGTGTGATCGCTCACGTTTCTATTGCACTCTTTGTTTACGCATTTTGCGGCAGCTTGCTTGCTCGCTAGCTATAGTTATCCACCTAGCCTCAGGCTCCAAATGTGACTGTTTTTTTTTTTGTTTGTTTGTTTTTATTTACCACGGTGGCATTTTGTCTTGAAAACCAACAAGCAATGCTGTTCGTTCGGAGTTCGTTTGTCCCACGAGGAAGCTACAAGTGGCTGTCACGTTCACGGAGGTACGTGCTAGCTTACTTTTGTACAATGTCGCTTAACAATCCTGTTCTTTGCCCTTGCTCTTTCCGCTCTGATTTTGAGTAAATATATTTGCTTCAACTCTCAGTATTTGTATAACTCTTCACTTCAGACCTGATGCCTGTATTTAATGCCAAATGAGCACAAAATAGCATAAAGACAATGAGTGCACTGTTTAAGTGGAGATGTGCTTTGTAAATAAAGTACAATGGGAATGTTGGCATCCACATCAAACACAACAAATAGCTCACCTCTACTTTCTTTTTGTCAAAGCCGCTTTAATAGTTCCGGAAGTTGGATACGCCTGTGCTGTCATAAACCTGCACACTCAATTTATAGTCTTTTGTACAGGACAGATTCTATAAGAAGGATATTAAAATTGTCATTTTATTCTGTTAATTGTGTTATTCTTAACAAAACTATATTATTAAGGGGGGCTCCGTAGTGAAAAGAGGGCAGTATTGGAGTTCATACTATTTATCAGTAATACAGTGAAAATGACAGGAAATATGAATGTCGATTTCGGTGTGCGCCCCTAAATGTTCTGCTTGCACTGCTAAAATTTTACGTTAGGGACCGCTGCTAGTAAAAAAAAGTTAGTCCGGAGTTTCTATAAAACATGCTTCTGTCAACCGGAAGGGGAGCGCCACAGACTGAAATGGTAATGATTTCATTTGTTTCGGACATACTTAACATGTTGCATTAAGGATTATCACAAGTTTACACTTGCACAATTCAGCATGTCCGAAAAGGAGTAGGAAGAAGCAGCTCTTATTTAATCCTACCCCTTTTCCATGTTTTAGCGGTTATTGATCTTTTCTTCACTTTCTGTGTTGAAATGTTACCATTTTCTAATAGGGAGAGGAAATAATGTGTAACAATAGCTTATGCAGTGAAAGAAAATGAATAGAATAGTAAAAGAAGTGATGATGATTCATTGTTATAAGTAAAATTGACTAAAAGGCATTGTGGCTTTTGCTTGGAGCACAACTTAACCCCTCTCTTTAATGCATGGTTGAATATTAATAATAAAGCTCCGTGTTATTAATTAATGCGATTCCCATTCTATTAATGCGGTGCATGGACTGTTCCATAGCACTAATCTTAGCAATCTGCTGTCACAGTCAATTTGGAAGCAATCACGGCTCACCCTTGACACCATTGCTCACATGATGAGCCCCCAGAGGAGTCGTTTTTTTTTTTTTTCGTGTTCTTCTGCGCTAACTTCAATTTCTTTTTCATTAAATCCGCACAGCTGAGAGTGGACCACGATGATAGCGACAGGTGAAAAAAAAAAAAGACTAAGATGATCAAGCTGTGGCACTTTTAAGTCTATCGCCGACATCTTCGGCGACTCTCTACCTTCATGTCATCACATTAGCGAGCTGCCTCAGCCTGATCAAGGTTTTATCTCTCACCACAGATGTTGAAGAGATCATAACCTCCCTCGGTGGTGATATTTGAGCCATGGGAGTCGACGCTATCTTCCAGCTGTTAGAAACTATTGCATTGATAATACATGAAAAAAGAAAATGTGTGACGGCGAAGTCACATTTTTCTGGTCAGAGGTTTACAACGAACCATAATTCCAAAAAGAAAGACTCCACAACGCGCCCAAAGCTTTGTTCTCGTGCTACATTTGTCAGCAGCCTTCAGAAATGAAGGTCTTTTCAATCCCCGATCCCCGGTGGTCAGCCCCCGACTTCGACGCTAAAGGGCTTAACGGCTCTGAAGCTCTATGTAATTATTTTTAAAGGGTTTATCTCACGTGATTTGTGTTGACATCTGCAAATTAAAAAAACGTTAGGCCTCGCTGTAATTCCAAAGAGACAACACAAATTTGTTTACACGATGAAGCAAAGGGTGGTGGATTACGGGAACGGTTGAACGTTTCGCCTCATTAGACAGTTTAAGAGGTAATTTTTGTGAATTATCTACCTTCTAGACATATCAACCCACGTGAATAATCCAATTTCATGAGATTGTATCTTCTATACAAATATCTTAGGCGACATTCCGTTTTCTGATGATTTTGTAATTGATCACATTAAATCGGTATGATCAAAATATTTAAAGTTATGCGAAGTGGAAGTCACATTTCCAGAAAGCGGTATGGTTGGTATTATATTATTAGAACTACAGTAATGCGTACTGTAATGCGTAGGCTACAGGATCACTGCAGGGACACAAGAGACGGCTGCCGCTTGAAATATAGCATGCTAACGAGCTAACTATCCATCCATTCATCCATCTTCTACCGCTTATCTGAGATCGGGTCGCGGGGGCAGCAGCCTAAGCAGGGAGGCCCAGATTTTCCTCTCCCCGGCCACTTCGTCCAGCTCCTCCCGGCAGATCCCGAGGCGTTCCCAGGCCAGTTGGGAAACATAGTCTTGAATCTTGAATCTAGTCTCTCCAACGTGTCCTGGGTCTTCCCCGAGGCCTTCTACCAGTCGGACTTGCCCTGAACACCTCCCCAGGGAGGCGTCTGGGAGGCATCATGACCAGATGCCCAAGCCACCTCATCTGGGTCCTCTCAATGCGGACGAGTAGCCGTTCTACTCCGAGTCTCTCCCGGATGACAGTGCTTCTCACCTTATCTCTAAGGGAGAGCCCAGCCACCCTACGGACAAAACTCATTTCGGCCGCTTGTACCCGCGATCTTGTCCTTTCGGTCATTACCCAAAGCTCATGACCATAGGTGAGAGTAAGAACGTAGATCGACCGGTAAATTGAGAGCTTTGCCTTTTGGCTTAGCTCTCTCTTCACCACAACAGACGCCGCACCAATTCGCTTGTCGATCTCGCGTTCCATCCTTCCCTCACTCGTGAACAAGACCCCAAGGTACCTAAACCCGAGCTAACTAGTTAGCCTCCAGTTTATTTATTCTGAACTTAAGGAAAGGTTTCAAAAACGGAGTGGGGAAGAAGGACAAAGTAAGAAGCCAAAAACTGGAGAAGGAGAACTGCTTTTCACGGTATCATGCCATGGCTGATACCTGGGAAGGTGTGAAGATAATCTAATCTAATGTCATGTCTCATCAGTCTAACATTACTGACGCCTAGTGACCAAAATACTCCATCTAACTTGTCTTGCAATATTTTTTTACTAATAATAGTCCATCATCATTTATCAATTAATTCATTTTCAAAAAAATGTGATACAGTGAGGGAGCGATGATTGAACCATGATGTAGTGAGGGACGACTGTATGTGGCTATAACTATAGTTATTGTTTGTAAGTATATAATATATGTAGAGTCGTCCCTTGCCACTTCTCGCTTCGAATTTTGTAACATCACTCTTTCACGGTTTTCCCAAAATATCTTAATTAATATATCATGCTGTTTTGTGGTTAAGTACGACCTACTAGTCAAAAACATGCATATTAAAGGAAATTGTATGCATTTTTTTACCTAAATTAAGCATTTTCAAGCATAAAAATGGCTAAATCAACTAAAGTACAAACATACAGTAAGCCATTCAAAAGACATTCAAAGACGATGTTACGTACTATTGTACACTGGTCACAAAGTGTCAGTAATGTTACTGTAATGTTCAGTGAGACACACTTGATCGCCGGAGCAACAGTCTTTTATTGCAGTTTTGTAATATCTCCCAACAGGCACAATAATCCACAATAATAAAAACTACTACTTGTACTGGTACTGCTGTTGCAGATGTTACCCACGTAAAGCTGAAACTCAACTCTGAACTCCTGACATCATTTCCTGTCCTCCCCTCATTCAGCTCCCCTGGGGGAGCACATTACATTATTTACAGTAACACACACGAGTCTTATTTATGTCTTAACTCTTATGTCTTAAGTCTTATTATATCTACTATATTGGGTAATACGAGTGTGGGGATTATAGGGGTGTGTTCATGTCTAGAGGGTTCTGATAATGTTATATTTAGAGGGTTGTAAACAGGTTTTCCATGCTCTAACGACGAAAATATTTCATTTATAAATAAGGAATCTTACTTCGAGGATATTCGCTAATCACTGTCAGGTCTGGAACCAATGCACCGTGATAAACAAGGGATTACTGTATATGTCAAAATATAGCACATTAGCGCCTAGCTTGAAAATCATCTTTAAAAAACACATTTTTTACTTTTCCCACAAAACTCCCATGTGAACACTGCTTTTAATCTTCCCTAAATGTAAATAAACAGGCACACGTCACTGGCGGCAAATCACAGCGAACATGTGACACCGACAGCAGCACACGGAGCGAGCCTTACACCTTCTGCTAAATTTACACTTGCTTTCAATGTTTGTCGGATGTGACAAGGAACATCGCTCTATCTGTCTCTTAACGAGGCATGTCGAAAATGACATCACGCGTCTTTACCTTTCACCGTCTGCACTAAATATAAATGAAATGAACATCAGGGAGGGTAAATTGTTCATGCATTCTAACGAGAAAAGGTGAGGGGAAAATTGTATGGGTGGGGACGCCTGTGACACGAAGCATGGCCCGACTATTCAAACAGCGTCTGTGTGCTGCTATATATAATTCTTTCATCAACAGTTTCTAGGCATTGCTCTTTATCATCAGTATATTTTACCTTAGCTGCCTTTAGCGTCGCAGAGTCCCGGTGCCATTTTCTGCCTGCCTTCTCCATTTATCCTGCCTTTAATCTTGCATCTGACATGCACGACCGGCCTTATTCTCCTGCTATGACCTCTTTTATTTTGCCATATGGGTGCCTGTTCATCAGGCATACGTTTCCAATAGAAGCTCTTTTCATGTAGGCCGCGTTGTCTGCCTTTAATATGTGACCTGCCATCATTTTTACATGGTCTGTTCCTGCCCTGCTTGGAGCATTCTTTCTTTCTTGTTTATATTGCTTTCACGTGTTTTACAGTTATTCAGGTGTTCAGTTTGTTACAAATATGTCATCATTTTATGCATGAGCATAATCCTCAATGACTTGATTGATTAATTGATAAGAAGTCAGTCAATTGTGTGGAAGTGATTCTTGTTTAATCACGTATTGAAGTAACAGAAGCAAAATGGAGTGCGCTACTTGGTTGCAACCAGCAGAGGCGCTGTCGATAGAGTCTCCACAAGCTTTTCGACAAATGTTTCGCAGAAGTTAATTTAAAAGAGCTGTCAAAGAGACCGATTGCAGCGGATTTCTTCAGCTGCCGACATGACTGCACATCGCTGATCACCTCTCTCAGTGCTACGGACATGTATGTGAACGATACGGAAATCTACAAATACCAGTCAGCCGTGAGTGGCCTACCATCTTATTCGGGACGAATACAAATTTACGGCAACTTTTTATGCGGTTTGACTCGTAATTGTGAAAAATATATACATTTTTTGTACAATCTGTTCGTTTAAGCCACTACTGGTAACATGTGCGAGCCGCTTGTGGTGTTGTTTTATGTTATTTGGTTGAAAAAATGTATTCTTGAGCCAGTTGCAATCCGTCTCTTTAAAACAGGGGTATCCGAACTTTTTACAGCGAAGGCCGCTTATGGAAAACTAAAAGGATGGATTTTTTTTTTATTTTGTGAAAATGGACATAAATATGTTTAAAATGTATTTCAAGTCAGGTGACAGTGTACAACTTTATCTACCAATGAATGACGAGAATGTGGCGAAGTGTCTCATGATGCCAGATGAAAAGATCAAACCAGTACTTCATCAAATACTCCGAGCAGGACATTCATAAAACATGCTTTCCTTAGCTAGCATGTAATAAATCACATGATGCATTTTTTATCATCTGACTGCTGCGGGGTTTCATTGAAGGATACTGAGGAGGGGAAAGGGAGGAGGTTTTTAAAATCATTGATATTTCCGCCGAATAGTACTGACCCGTGTTCTAATATTCACTTTTATATACACTGCAAAAATCTTCAAAAAACTGCTGTGACTTTTGTAGCTCTGCTTTTTCCACCTTGGTTAATCATTTTACCACGGGCATTAAAGTTTACTGCCTTACGACCCCCACCTTTTGAATTCAAGTGGCGCATGCGGCTCGCACGCACACTTTTAACAATTGATGACATTCCCCTTTCACTGCCTTCTTCTTGTTATCGCTGGTAAACTGCCCTCCTTGTTATTACCTCTATGTATTTCCAATTATTTTATATGTGTAAAAGGGCAAAGGGACAAACGGAATGGAAAGGAGAGAGATGAGGAGTGTGGCCGAGCTGAGGCACTTTGTAATGCCACGGGCAGGTTATAAGAAAGATAAATAGTGTGACACCTTAATGGATCCACGCAGTTATCCTTTATGAATAAAGTGAGATTGCTTCATAAAAGGTGTGCTGTTGGTGATTAACGACGGAGCTGAACCGCTTGCATTGATCCTGAAATGTAAAAGGACTCTCGAGTATTTATGACTGGTAATGCTTAACAAATGGCCTCGTTAGTTGGATTCGAGCTTAGGAACTTATAGCGATGGCTGAATTATCACTACAATACGAATGAAACAAGTATATTGCACAACACAGCAGCATCACAACCGATGTTGTAGTGGTGGTAAGGCGCAAACTGCTCAGCCAGCATTAATACCGCCGATGAGCTCATTGTAAACAACAGAAGGACAAGTATAACACACATTAGAGGCTCGGGCGGTTATTTTTCTCACACCGAGACAAGCCATACAGTGGAACCTCGGTTAGCATTCGCCCCAGTTAGCATGCTTTTTGGTTAACGTCGAAAATTTGTGCATCTTGTCGTTTTATTAATGTACTGCGTGAGTCCATCTGTATTCTCGCTCTCTATTTTATTTCATTTTTTATCCGAAAATGTCCTCCCTTGTAGGCCTCCTATTAGCTAGTAAACAAAATGGCAACCGGAACCCCTCGATGATCTCATCAGTGGTTGACTCTCAAAAACGTTAACACAAAACACTTTTTAAAATAGTTTTACATGCGTAACACCATTCTAAATGCATATAAACGATGAATAAAAGGGATAAATGAACGTTTCAGGCTACTGTTACCTTCAATGAAGACGTCATTCTTGATGTGACTGTCCCAAAAGACACGATGTGGCAGCGAGACCTACCACCACCACCACCTTCCTGTTTTGTCATGCTTTTGGAGCTCAGCCCCCAACTCATCGGAGGGGAGACCCATGTTGCCTTTTTGGGCTGTGCCTAGTCGGGTGCTACGGATGCAGGCCCGGCCACCAGATGCTCGCCATCGTGTCCCACCTCCACACCGAGCGAGGGAAATCTTGATCCATGTATGTCGCTCATGGGGGTCTATTTGAGTTACACTGTTTGGTCCCTCACCTAGAACCTGTCTCGGGTGGCACTACCAAGGGCATGAAAGGCCACAACAACTTTGCTCTTTGGATCATGCTCTCAAAGTAAATTCCACTTTGAGATCACTGTTTGCACTATACTGTATATCCCTTGCTGTGTAATACGTAACAGGAAGCAGTGCGAGGCCCGATTTAAGCAGGTGTTGAGTTTAATTATGAAGTGTTGTTATCACTGTGACTATTTCACATCAGGCCATAGATTTTTAATTGGGCTACGACACGCCCTTGCATGGTTAAGCGCATTCAGAGCAGCTTAATAGACTGTGAAAAAGGGTGATACATTTAAAGAAGAGGCAGAGGGAAGTCATAGAAATGTTGGAAAGTTATTGTTGCCTTGTGTCCTTTGCTCATTATTTTCCTTCGGCAAAAAGAGTGTTTTTAAAGGTCAGGCCCTGCAGTATAGTTAGTCCAGCCCTCACCATGTTTGCTTCCACTTCTACATTTCCCCTATTTTTCAAAGCTGACCACCAGTATTTGCAACTTAAGGCTATTTGGTTGTACAAATCCATCAAAGGACAATGATTTGTTTGTCAATTGTACTAATGGTGCACTCTTGCCCAGGCTACATATTTCTGAATACTGAAGCTTTATTCATAGCCATTATTGTGAGACATTCTGGCGAGGGGCCAGACAGCCTCTAAGCATGCAGCCTAGCAAACTAGAGATGTGCTCCATTTGCCAACTCATTAGCCTGATTTGATTAGTTATTTTGTAAATTGGATGTACTGTATGTGGATGGTGAGCCTTAACACTCACTTCAAGTTCCTCGTTTTAACATTAACATATTGTTGGATCACCTTCATGTCTGTTTGGAAGACCCAATGATTACTTTTGGTTGTGGTGTGGTGTCTTCATTTCCAGCATCTTGCCTAAAAATGTACTTTTTTTTCTCATCACATCACTTGTTGCTAGGCAGGAATTGCAAAGCCAGTTATAGTCATATATTTATTAGGGCTGTCAAATGATTAAAAATTTCAATCAGATTAATCAGAATTTTAAAATTAATTAATCATAATGAATCAGCATTAGCAATTATGTCTGAAATGTGCCGATTTTTACTGTATTTTAAAGCAGGAAAGAATTATATATATTTGTATGTATTAACGGCTAAACATGAACTGAATATGTCAATCAAGTTAAAAGATGCCACACAAGTCTAAAAATATATTTTTCTAACGCTAGTCTCTTTAACAGTAGCAGAACTTTTGAATCACACATTAAACCGTGTTATTATGAGCAATGAGGGGGTGTGTTCAAAGACATCACATAATTTAAGGTAAATTTACTTGTTTTCAGTGTATTTTCCAGCATACTTAAATGTAGCAAATTGTACACCCGAATAAAGAGTTACAAAGTGAGTGATAAGAATATCCACGTCATGTTTTTCTTTGTCTTTCTGTTTAGTTACACACACACACACACACACACACACGCACACACACACACACACACACACACAGTATAATGCCGTTTTTGTGATTTTCATAGTGTCCCTGAATGCATCCCGCATCTTGTAACGGGAATGAGGAAGTGTCGTTCCCAGAATGAACGGACTATAGAGACGTGTGTAGATAGTGTTGCAGATACATACAGGACACGCACACACTGTATGTGTCTGTGTAGGCTCTCAGTCGTACAGGAGTTGTCCATCGAGGGAAAGGCTTCTTGAGACGTCATCTGTACTTCTGTGAAGAAAGTGTCGAACGTTTCGCTCCTCATCCGAAGAGCTTCGTCAGCGAACTAACAAGTGCTGGTAGCCTAGGCCTTAAATACAGTAAGAGAGGGCGGAATTGGTGTGCCAACACCCTCCTCCTATGGTTCCTTACACTAAGACTGGGCGCAGTAATCCTGCCATTAGCACCTCCGAACAAAGGGAAGAGTAACTCCCTGTAGTTGGGTATGAACGACTCTGATACTGGCTCGTTAGCATCTATTGTTCTGGCTTGGCCCTGCCTTCACCTCATTTGCAAGACTAAGAGCTGTGGGTTTTGGTCTCAGTAACCTGCTGAACGCAGGGTCCAAATTAAACCTCAAACCACCATTCCGATTCAATGATGGGTTCTGTTGTTTGACAAAAATAGCTTCCTTTACTCCTCTTTCAAACCATCTGTTTTCTTTGGCCAAAATCTTTACCTCGTTGTCCTCAAAAGAGTGATTGGTTGCTTTAAGGTGTAGATGTACTGCTGATTGAGGACCACTAGAATTGTCCCTGCGGTGTTGATAAAGCCTTTTTTGGAGCATTTGCTTAGTTTCCCCAATGTAGTGCTCTTTGCATTCCTCATCTTTACAGTGGATGGAATAGACCACATTGCTCTGTTTTTGGTTTGGAGCCTTGTCTTTAGGATGCACTAGTTTTTGTCTCAGGGTATTTACTGGTTTAAAATAGGTTGGAATTTTGTGTTGCCATAAGATCCTCTAGAGTTTTTCGGAGACCCCAGCTACATAAGGGACTACCACTCCTCTCCTTTTTGCTTCTGTGGGTTTTTGGGTTGTGCTATGGGCTCACCAGTCTCACCCATAGTGGCGAATCTGTACATGGAAGAGATGGAGAAACAGGCTCTCACTTCCTTCTCAGGGACAAAACCTAGGCACTGGTTTAGATACGTGGATGGCACCTTTGTCATTATCAAAAAACAGGAAGTTCAGTCTTTCACAGATCATATCAATGCGGTGGACACCAATATCAAATTTACTCGCGAGGACGCTAAAGAGAACCAACTAGCCTTCTTAGACTGCAAGGTAATTATAGGAGAGGACAGACAGCTACTTACAGAGGTCTTTAGAAAGGCCACACACACTGACCAATACCTGCTTTTTGAATCAAACCATCCACTACAACATAAACTAGGGGTTATTAGGACCCTCCAACATAGAGCGGAACAAATACCAACTAGTGCTGAGGGAAGGAAAAAGGAGACACAACATGTCCAGAGAGCGCTCTCTACCTGTGGGTACCCACGGTGGGCTTTTAACAAATGTCAAAAGAAGAAAGTAGGGAAAGAAACCCAAAAACCTACAGAAGCAAAAAGGAGAGGAGTGGTAGTCCCTTATGTAGCTGGGGTCTCCGAAAAACTCCAGAGGATCTTATGGCAACACAAAATTCCAACCTATTTTAAACCAGTAAATACCCTGAGACAAAAACTAGTGCATCCTAAAGACAAGGCTCCAAACCAAAAACAGAGCAATGTGGTCTATTCCATCCACTGTAAAAATGAGGAATGCAAAGAGCACTACATTGGGGAAACTAAGCAAATGCTCCAAAAAAGGCTTTATCAACACCGCAGGGACAATTCTAGTGGTCCTTAATCAGCAGTACATCTACACCTTAAAGCAACCAATCACTCTTTTGAGGACAGCGAGGTAAAGATTTTGGCCAAAGAAAACAGATGGTTTGAAAGAGGAGTAAAGGAAGCTATTTTTGTCAAACAACAGAACCCATCATTCAATCGGAATGGTGGTTTGAGGTTTAATTTGGACCCTGTGTTCAGCAGGTTACTGAGACCAAAACCCACAGCTCTTAGTCTTGCAAATGAGGTAGAGCCAGGGCCAAGCCAGAACAATAGATGCTAACGAGCCAGTATCAGAGTCGTTCATACCCAACTACAGGGAGCTACTCTTCCCTTTGTTCGGAGGTGCTAATGGCGGGATTACTCCGCCCAGTCTTAGTGTAAGGAACCATAGGAGGAGGGTGTTGGCACACCAATTCCGCCCTCTCTTACTGTATTTAAGGCCTAGGCTACCAGCACTTATTAGTTCGCTGACGAAGCTCTTCGGATGAGGAGCGAAACGTTCGACACTTTCTTCACAGAAGTACAGATGACGTCTCAAGAAGCCTTTCCGTCGGCACACACTGTATGGTGTTGGAATTGTACTGCTGTTGATGTGCCCGGGTCAGCACGAAGTTATAAAAGAGCGTCAGACTTTGTGTGACTGTGTGAGGACGCTCTACTGTGATGTACTGCCGTCATAACAGAGGCGTGCTTGCTCTGGAGCGCATGCCTTAATTACACGAAAAAAGGTAACATAATTAATGAAATAAATTAGTTCCTGCCGTTAACGAGTTATTTTTGAAAGCCCTAATACTGTATATAAAACGCGTTAACAGAGGCGTTTTGCTAGCCCTAATATGCGTATATATGTATATATGTATATCCAAAACTCCAAAATGTCCAATAATTTCAGCCTATTGTATTTGCTCAACAGCAGAGGACCAGGCGTCTATTAGAAATAATACTGAATACCGTATTGACACAAATACCGTATAAGATGGTATGTTTATCCAACATTTCCTCCTGTCGCTCTCACACACACATACTCACACAACAGTGACCCACTGGGAAAAAAAAAAAAAAAAAGTGTCTCAAAGGCTGGGCAAATTACCAAACGGAGGAGTTATGATGCTAACTTTAAGATAATGATGATCAATGAAGCAGATGATCATCAAACAACCGTCCATCAGCTAAGAAATGTATTACAGTCTACCAGTTGTTATTTAACTGATATTGAAATTGTGTCTTCTACTGTCTTGAAAACAAATTTCCTAGGAAACAAGCCTTAAAAAAACAGAGGGTTTGTCTTATGTTTGGGTCAATACAATCAAAAAGTGGCATTACTAGTGGCAAACTGAAGATGTGATTTAAAAAAAATAATATTAATCTGATCTGGTATTGTCTTTCATTTGATTTGTGTGCGCGTCATCTTATATTCAGTTGCCACAGTACTGTCATTTGTTACTGGGCAGCATGAGCTGTGCAAAAATGCTTCTACCTTCAGACAGATCCTCTACAAACTGTAACGACTTCTTTCCTGACCCCACTCCACATAGTTGCACAAACATGCGTTAAGTATTTTTGTGTAATCCTGCTGACACTATTTACTGTTTTACTGTGTCAAAAGGGCTTCTCTGAAGAAGGTATCCCAGCTTCTTTGAATGGATTTGAAACTTTTTTTTTCACCACAGCACCATCTGCTGGATCTGGTGCCTGCCACTGCCACCCTTAGGTGAAAATGTTTATTTCGTTTTTATTTATTTTTTTAAAAACTGCCCGGAAGACCACGTGAACACAGGCTGAATATGAGGATAGTGCACAAATTGGATCTATCCATGCGTAATAATGACAAGGGTCAAATAAGTTGCTCTTAAAATCAATGGGCCCGTCTGACCGGGATCGATTGCAGGTCGCTTGAGTGAGGACGTGTGATTCTGATTTGTGGTTTCTCGCCATAAGACCCTTGCTCAGAAGCCACTCTGAAAGCTTCCCGCCCCCACACTCCATCCACACACACATAGTTTGCCCTCTATCGCTTACTTTCTCTCCAGGCTAAAGAGTTTGCTGGCGGTCCCCGCAGCATGGTAAAGTCATCGTGCCTTTTGACAGAGATGGAGAGGATTATTTTCCGACACCGCTCTGGATTCATGCTGCAGGAGGTGCGGGGGGCATGTGGATCAATACCCTCACAAGTGCTGTGGCTGCCTCAGACTCTTGTGCAATTTTCTGTGCTTATAGACAGCTTGTATCAGTTGGTTTGTGTGTTAGCTAGCGGGATTATGCAAAAACTTCTACACTGATTTCAATAAAAACTTTGCAGATAGATGACATAAATGCATATCAAGAGCACGGCGCATTTTGGTGCGCATCAGAATAAAAATGTGGGTCAGGGAATTAATTTTCTCTCATTCAATTCAAGGAAATGACATCCACAGACAAAAAACTGAAGAGGTCAGATAAATATCCTCACTCATTCGTCCCTAATGCCAAAAAAACAGCTTCCCCGAAACTGCTGTAAAAATAAACAGTACATAATCCCTCGTTTATCGCAGTTAATTGGTTACAGACCTGATCGTGATTCTTTAGGAATGGAATATTTTCGTAGTTATGGCAGAGGAAACCTGTTTACCATCTTCTAAAAATGTTTTTTTTTTTTTTTACATTATTAGAGCCTTCCAGACATGAAATAACACCCACATAGTCACCTTTACATTCGTATTACACAATATAGTAGATATAATCAGAGAAAAAAGGAAATTTAATACATAAATAAACCGTGTGTGCGTTACAGTTCATGTGTTCTGGACGTGTTGGGTGTATTGGGTTGCAACGGTACTTTGTGTTATTATCATGATTATTATTATGATTTTTATGCTCATTATTGTCTATTATTGTGCCTGTTGTGAGATCATATAAACCTGCAATAAAAGCCTGTTGTTATCTCACTGTATTTTAGTTCATTTAGGAGTTTTTAAGCTTGAAAATGCTTAATTTAAAAATGAATTTAACAAATACATTACCCCGCCTCTCGCCCGAAGTCAGCTGGGATAGGCTCCAGCATACCCCCTAATGAGGAGAAGCGGCATAGAAAATGGATGGATGGAAATACATAACATTTGCTCAAATTTGTATATATTTTTTTTACTAAGAATAGGCCATATTCAACCATGAAACAGCATGATTTTTTTAATTAATATGTTTGAAAAAACATGAGAGATGTCATATACTGTAGCTTATATTTTCTTATATGTTTTTATAGCGACTGTTGGCAACACAACATGAGCTGCAGCGTTCATACGGTGTCTCTTTATGGCACACTCTTCTCCAGCAGATATCTACAGCTGTGTGTCGGAAGGACGGATAACTCTCCAACTAGATGGCCTTCTCTCCCACTGAAGCTTGACAAAGTCGTCCATAAAGATGGCATGCATCTCGCAGCGACGTAGCAAGCGAATAGCACAGACAAGAACTTGAGGTGCATTCACAGACATTGAGTCAATATATATATATATATATATATATATATATATATATATTTTTTTTTCCCCCCAGACAAAGACCTACAACCCAATGAAAACGGCTCCTCAACCCACTTTTTATTTTGTTGAATAATAACTTTCATAACATATTATTATCATTAAGACCTGAGATGGGTTCACGACATTGCTTTTTAATCCGATTTTATTGTACAGCGTCACATTTAAAAATAAAATAAATTTAAAAAATAAATACAAACTCACACTCTAATGCAGGGGTCACCAACGTTTTTCCTCGTGAGAGCTACTTTTACAAAATGAAAATGGCCAAGAGCTACTCATTTTTGTAACATTTATTTTCAGAGCTTATTTTAAACCCAAACAAAGCGAATATGCTTGTTTTACCAGAACATTAAAAAAATGCTGGTGTCCACAACTCACATTTTGTATTTCAGAATGCATTTCTTCCTACTGTTCTTTCATTATTAACTGAAAACCTGAATGAAAAGCAGGCTTGCGGGCACCTCATGTGGTCGTGGGGGGCTACCTGGTGCCCGCGGGCACCACGTTGGTGACCCCTGCTCTAATGACTAAAGACAAAAAAGTCTGCTTCCCAAAAACTGCTGTAATATCATATGCAGTATTCATAGTTTTTCATTTCCTACTTCCTTTTATTCTTTTAAAACCACTTAGTATAGTCACATATGCAATACAAAAAATAATTTTGGTGCATTAATTTATGTTAAGATAAATGTCAGATTAAAAAAACGGCATTTTCAATGCAACATTTTTTGTTACGAGGAACAAGTGAGCCAGTTTTTGTGTAGCTTTGCCGCATGTTTAATTTTTTAAGGGCTATCCTCAGGAAACTTTGACTTATATGCATTCAACATGGCCAAAATGGCCTGAAAAACAAACAAACAAACAAACAAAACGAATGGGATAGAATGTTCCTAGCATCTCTTATGGGTTATTTTGCATTCCAAACCCTCCTGTTCTTTCCTCCAGTATTTCATTATGTTCACAGAGGGGCTTGTCAGGCTGCCAGTGAACTAGTTGTTGCTGCAGTTGTTCATTACATTTTTAAAGGGATTTCATTCGTTTTGACCACATACCCAACCATTCAGAGACCAGACCGCAAGACCCAAGTCCAATTATGTCTTTAAATTGAAACTACTGTCATACGGGCTGACATTTTGTCCGCCTATCCTAATGAAAAGATATGGCAAAATTAATTGGCTAATGGCGCTGACAGAGGGGGAAGGAAGTAATTGCATTTGAATTGGAGTTTCTTCCCATTACACCGAATTCAACCCCCCCAAAATGTGTAAGGACAGCCCTCAGCGTTTCACCAAGGGAAGAAATAGCAAAGACAGCAAAGGTGGCCTAGCAAACAAGCTGACATGAGTGACTCGTGTGAAGTAAATCACTCTAAGGTTTTTGCTCTTGAGGAAATTCATGCATAATCCCAGCTTTAAAAAGAGTGAGGGGGTGAAATCAGTTCAGTTCCTTTTTGAACAGCTTTGGAACAATGATGAAAGAAATGCATGATTTTTTTTTTAACTATACCTTTTGATATAGTTCAATACTGCAATGTTTCATTTAACGGCCTAATCTCCTGTAGTCGCCTGGTGCATTGTGTTAATTCGTGCCGGTTAATTGGCACGGACAGCTTTGGCTGTAGGGAAGTAGTTATTTTATAGTTAGACAGCTCGGAGAGACGGCGACTGGGGTAGAAAAGGTCAGTCGCCTGACCTACAGCTCCCGTGAGGGGGCAACCAAATATTGCTACGAAGAACCCTACACGAAAATACCCCCAGGGATGCCCGAGAGGGGGGGGGGGGTGAGCATCCCAATCGGACGGAAATATTGGTAACGACCCATGCAAATTACCAACAGACTACGAGCGCAGTCTACGTATGCGGAAAGGTCTGCAAGAACCCGAGAGGTCTGAAGATCCCCCAGACTAAGATGGCTGGCCTTGGGAAGGGACAAGTGGTGCAACGCTCAGGAACGACAGCCGACGCAACAATTTCGGTTGAGCCCGCTGCAGAACCTAGTCAGACGGAGGAGGAGCTGGGTCCGGAGTCCCCCCACAATACCCGGAACCTCCGAGTAACACAATTCCCTCCACCAAGAAGGAAATCAGAACATCGTTGGGTGAGGTGGCCTGCTGCCAACAGCAAGGAGTGGAACAAGCTGGATGAGGACGTAGATGAAGCCCTTGAAGCTATATCGAAGGGTGACGCTGACCAAACTATGTGCTCCTTCATAATAAACATAGGAGCTGAACGTTTCGGAGTAGAACAGAAGCAAGGAGCAAGAAACCCAGCAAGGCTCGATCGGCGGGAAGTCAAGATAAGCCAGCTGAGGCAAGAGCTGAAATCCTTGAGACGTCAGTTCAAGGCAACCACGGAAGAGGAGAGAGCTGCCCTGTCGGAACTCACCAACATCATAAGGAAAAAGCTCATCATGTTGAGGAGGGCTGAATGGCACCGAAGGAAGGGAAAGGAAAGGGCTCGGAAGCAGAGTGCCTTTATTGGAAACCCCTTTGCCTTCACGAAGAAGCTACTGGCCCAGAAGCGAAGTGGCCACCTTGCTTGCCCCGTGGGAAAGACTGACAACCATCTCAACGACACCTTCCGTGACGCCACAAGAAACCAAGAGCTTGGCCATTGCAAAGGCCCTGGTGACACCTCCAATTCAAGTTTTCCAATTCAACAGTGATGAGCCCACCCTGTCAGAGGTAAGGGAAGCTGTCAGAACTGCAAGATCTGGTTCGGTCCCCGGTCCCAGTGGTGCACCTTACAAGGTGTCACAGTGTCCACGGCTCCTCAAACGTCTCCCAGTGGACATGCCGAAGGCGTCTGGATCCCGAAGGAAAAGAACTCTAGCAACATTGAGCAGTTTCGTATAATTTCCCTGCTCTGCATTGAGAGCAAGATTTCCTTTAAGATCGTGTCCCAACGACTAAGAGAGTTCCTCTTGAAGAACGCCTACATAGACGCCTCAGCCCAGAAGGGGGGAGCTCCTAACATGCATGTTTTTGGAATGTGGGAGGAAACCGGAAACCGGGGAAAACCCACTAACGCACGGGAAGAACATGCAAACTCCACACAGAGATGCCCAGCGGAGATTCGAACCCAGGTCTTCCCAATCTCCTGACTGTGTAGCCAACATGCTAACCACTCAGCCACCGTGCGGCCCGTGAGCGCAAATTTGAAGCACAAAAATAGAATGTCATTTGCTCTTACTTCTGACTACTAGTCCTGTCCCCTCATAAAGTCCATCTCCAAAATCCTTTCCTTTGTAACCCATTGTCAACATCATCTCTGCAACATCCAAGCTCATGCTGCCCACTCTAACACCCTCAGTGTCCCAAGGATGACACGCTGTGCAACCTGCACCTCTCATTCGGGCTTTTTTGCTATTCTAAGGACAACACCGTTTTGACACAATTTCCTAGAGAGCTATTGATCTGGACTGTACTCTATCAATCTTCACAACCGTGACCAAGTGTGACCACATGGGTGGCCAGTGAGACACATCGAAGATGGACCACTTGTGTTTTCCCAACTGTTCAAAAACATTTGTGGAGTTTCAGTAAGGTATTGCATTGAAAACAAAAGCATAGTACAAATAGAAATGTACAATCCAATGTACAACTTTCTCCAACACTCACCCCAAGAAGACATCTTTACATATGGGGCAGGTCAAGATCACACTTCATTTATATTAAAGAAAACCAATATGAGCAAGCGTTTTAGCGACCAAGGCAAAGAAAAGTCCCTCTAATGAAAAAACCTTGAACAGAATCCATATACAGTAGTCCCTCGTCACATTGCGGTGTGAATTGCGCAGCTTCACCCTATCACGGTTTTTCAAAAATATATTAATGAACAAATCAAGCTGTTTTGTGGTTGAATACGGCCTATTATTAGTAAAAATCTGCATATTTAAGCAAATTTTATGTATATGTTTGCCTAAATTAACCATTTTCAAGCATAACTTCGGCTAATTGAACTAATATACAAATATAAGGCATTCAAAGGACACAATCAAAGATGTGACATTTAGTAATTAGTCTTGTACACTGGTCACGAGGTGTCAGTAATGTTACTGTAATGCTCGGTGAGACACACAAGCACCAGACTCGATTGCCGGAACAACAGGCTTTCATTGCAGGTTTACATAATCTCACAACAGGCACAATAATAACACGGGCTACTGTTGCAGCCGTAACACACAACTGTGAACCCCCAACATCACTTCCTGTCCGACCCGCCACTCTGTTTCACAAGGGAACACATTTGTAACAACACACACGACGTGGGTACGATATTGGGTAATACGAGTGAAAAGGTGACTATAGTTGGCTTATTTCATGTGTTTAGAGGGCTCCTATAATGTTAAAAACCATATTTAGAAGGCCTTAAACAGGTTTTAAGTGCTCTAACAATGAAAATATTTCATTTATAAATACAAAATCCTACATAGTGGACATTCACGTATCACGGTCGGGTCTGGAACCAATCAACCGTGAAGGGATTACTGTATAGGGCAGACGGAGAAAGAGAATAGAATAAACAGAATAGAGGCACCTAAGTTTCCTGATATGGAGAAAGCTATCAACTTTGAATTGTATCGCCACACATATAAATGTATTTTATTCATGCAAATCCGTAGGTTTTAAAGAGCAAAAGCGTATTGTTTCATGGCCTCTGACAGACCATTCATGTGCAAATCAACAACTCCCCATCTTAGGTTAGTGCAGAACAACCATGGTATCTTACACCAATAGATAAAAATAACAGTATGCAGTGGTATCTTCCACCAGGGAGATGAACGTGTCACGGTCCAGTATTCCCTTCTTCTTCTTCCTTTTCAAAGAAATTGGCCAGGGAGAGCTGACTTCAAAAGAGTCACTCCCCCCATCTCTCTTGACTCTTTGATTGCTATCTATTCCTGCCATGTACAAGCTATTGTCAAGGCTGCACACGGGCTTTTATTCATGTCGTCTTCACTTTCACGGGATAAAGGCTGTCATTGTTACACCAGCATTGTGCATAAATGTCGAGAAATTGTTTTGGTGCTGTGTATACTGTACTGTATTTACCTGGATACACCAGACCTGCCCATGTTTTTTGTAGAAGACACGTTTTGACACTTTAATGCACTTGTACGTTTGTAAAATGTTTTGCATTTCACGGGTTTCACTTTACTTGATTAGTCGCTGCGCATGCACCTCCAAAAAATCCTTGAACTATGGTGACGCTGACCACTAAGGCTGTGATTGGTTGGCTTGTAGTACATTATTTCCTGTCTGTATACGACTTGTTCAGAGGGTCGACAGGCCCACCTCCATGAACGTCTTAATTGGCTGTCTTTCGCATTTTGGCCAATCTGGCCAGTCTGAAAAAGTAACCACAGATGACTCGGCAGTGCATTATAATACCTCTGTTCATCAATATAGTGACGTATTAGATGTACAACGACATGTACATTATCTTTAAAATCAGTGGGGTAGGGTCCAGGAAAGATCTGGATGTTTTTTAATCGCCCGTGACACACACACGCCACCTTTACATGAAATGAAACCAACACCTGCGAGTCAATAACTTTTTTTTTCTGTTGTTAAATTAGGGCTGTCAATCGATTAAAATATTTAATCGTGATTAATCCCATTTTGTCCACAGTAATTAATCGCAGATAGAAGTTTCGATCTATAATTAGCTTTGAAAGATCATTTTAAAGCTTTTAATACACCTATCAACATGACAACCGGATAATGTGTTTGCTTTATGCAAATTTGCTTTTATTAAGCATTCTGTTCTTTAAACAGCTCAACACAAAATGGACCACAAAGTATAAAAAACAAATACAATGTACAAGTAGACATTGGCAAGGTAAACTGTCCATCACTCACATATCGTTCTCTTCAAGCAAACTATCTCAGAAATATATTTGTGACTAACATTACAAATAAAGGCTTGCAAAAACACCCAACACTTAAGTGAAATGAAAACAGGGTGGTAGAAAAATATTGACAACTTCCAAAAAATGAAGAGCAATTCAAGCACAAACGCTCATAAATTGCTAATAAACAATCATAATAATAACACTAATAATTATCTTGCGATCCTTCTCATTGAGCGCTGTGTGTGTGTGTGTGTGTGCTCGCTCACTTCCGCCTTTGTCGTCATTCACTCCTGATAGAAATTCTAATAGTACCAATGCACTGTGTATCAATAGTGTGTGTGTAAGAAAAACATGTTGATACCTTGAGGAGTTCACAGTAAACCTCCCCCGATGTTCTATTTGTGCGTGAACCTGCATCAGAATCCTTGTGCCCATTCATTAGCTCTGACATTTATGATCGCCAAGGCCATAATTATTGAACAATTTCAGCATAATATCCAGTTTGGTGCGTTCCAGTGAAGTCATTTGGCTCTGGCCGAGACCCTCTCTACTCTGGTGGTCGTTTGTTTTGCTGTATTATTGTCAACCTTCCCTCTGTAAATATGATGCAAAGGGTCTTCACCAGTGGAGGTGAGGTGCTGTGATTCTTCCAATCGCAGAGCAATGTTGCCCCCTGTTGGTGACACAAAGGAATGTAGTTAAAGATGCCGTGGTATGCTGAGGGAGTGGCTGCTAATGGTTCCACACATGCATTGTGATGATGCTCTCTTACTCTGGAAACAATTCCCATTTGAGTTGAACTCAGTCAACCAGAATATTGCTTTGCCTTGCTCAAGCTGTCAGCGCTTGACAGCTGACCCAGCAGCTCGCACTGGAATGATGGAGCGAGGATATGAGCAAATGATGGGGTCATCTGGAGGTAGACGTTCTAATACTGGGAGGAGTGTCACAGAGGCCTGTCAACGAGGTGGGAGTCCATGCATGCTGCCGTCGTAGCTTCATTTCACATGCACGGCTTCACTGTTGTCGCACGCAGCTCCAGGAGAGAAAATTACACAAAGTAAATCCACATGCTGATTTTGTTTTTGTTTCACAGCCAAAGCCGCACGTGACACAGGGACGAGCTCACGTGCATCACAAACAATCTGGAGACCACAATTTATGTTGGGATTAGAAATGACAATGACAACAAAAAAAAATGAAGCGAGCGGATTAATAAATTCATACATTCGGGAATTTTTTTGGAATGTATTTGCTTATGAATTTATTTAATTCATTAATAATAACATTAATAATAATAATACATTACATATACAATACAAACACTCAAGGACACTTTACAATAAAACAAACTTAAAATCTTAGTACAATAAACAGTCCAAATTTTAGCTTTCATTTTAGGCATTTTCCTTACATTTTAGCAGATTCATTTTATATATTTTTTGAGGGCATGGTGTTGTGGCGCGTGAAAATACTGCATTATATATGAAGTCGTCCCTCGCCACTTTGCATTCAGAATTTTGCTGCTTCACTCTATCACGTTTTTTCAAAATATATTTAATAAATCATGCTGTTCATGGTTATATACAATCTTATCCGTAAAAAAAGCACCGTATTGAAGCACATTTACGTATTTTTTGCCTAAATTAAGCATTTTCAAGTATACAAATGGCTAAATGATCTAAAATACAAATATAAGGCATTCCGAAGACGCATTCAAAGACGCTGTGAACGATATGTAGTATTCTACACTGGTCACTAGGTGTCAGTAACGTTACTGACATACACACCAGACTTGATTGCCACAACATGAGGCTTTTATTGTAGGTTTGAATTATCGCACAGGCACCATAATCCCGAATAAAAACACAGTCTACTGTTGCAACTGTAACCCAAACCAAGATAAAACTCAACCCCTGATGTCCCTTCCTGTCCACCCACCTCTCAGCTCCCCTAGAAAACACATTTATAAGAATACATACAAGCACTAGTATTATTTATGTCTTAAATGACTTATGTACTCTTATTATGTCTTCTATATTGGATAATACGAGTGTAAAGGTGACTATAGGGCTATTAGTTCATGTCTAGAGGGCGCTAATAATGTTAAAAACCACAATTAGGAGGTCGTAAACAGGTTTTCTATGCTCAAACTATGAAAATATTCCATTTATAAAGAAGGAATCCTACTTAATGGAAATTCACGGTCGGGTCTGGAATCACTTAAACCGTGATAAATGAGGGATTACTGTATTTTTAAAATTTGCCAGATGTAGGTATATTTTTTGTGCTCTTTTAATGCGATGGAAAATTTGCATGGATTCATTAGTTCCCAAAAGGCTATACATGAGTGAAATAATTTATTTATGGCATTATCCTTGTTGTCACCTGTCGTCGGTGAGCATGCAACGATCCAAAGCAGCAGTGTGCAGTGTTGCACGTACTTGTCGCTGTTTGTGTGCAAGAAACTCAAAAATTAAAAGTGCCTATGTTCCATAGCCTTGCTGGTGCACGTTCAGTGGCCCACTACGACACACATGATTCAAATGAATAGCTTGCCATCTCGCGCTGCAGAAGCCTGATAACGAGCCATTCATTTGAAGTATGTGTGTTGGAGCCTATAAAGCATTGGGTGTCGAGGGTCCCTTGGCACTGGCTTTGGTAACTGCAGATATGTATTATGTCATTAAAGCATTGCTAATTTAAAGTTGTTTTGGGCGGTGGGGATATATTGCAAGAGTTCGTTGAAAAGTTCTCCAGCAGCGTTCACATCCTGTACCCTCACATAGTCAGCTGTGTAGGCTAATGGCGGCCACAGTAAGCCTGTGTACTAATGTTGGCCCTACCAAAAGTAAATAAAGTCAAAATATTATGGGAATAAAGTCATAATTATGACAAGAAAATTTGCAAGAAGTTGAAATAGTTAAAAAAAAAACAGCATCAGAAATGGAAAAAAAACCACTTGTCATTTTACAAGAATAAACTCCAAAAATGAAGAGGAAAAAGAATAAACTTTTATATTATGAGGAAAAATGATGTCGTTTTAGTAGCATAGAGTTGAAACATTCAAGAAAAATACATCATTTTTAAAAAAAGTCATAGTATTTTGAGAAACAAGACAAAATAAAGTTGTCATTTTTGGAAAATTAAGTTAGGAAAAAGTTATAATATCATGGGAATAAAGTCAAAATATTCTGGGAAAAAAGTCCTAATATTACAAAAAGAAAATTTAGAAGAATATTTCATGAGAAAGTTGAAACACTTGGAAAATTAATACAACAGCAAAAATGGGGAAAAAGAGCAAAGAGCGACGTTCATACAAGTAATACACTTTTTCACCGATATTACAAAGCGGAGATGCATATACAGTGTATATCGAGGAAAAGGCTTCTTGAGACGTCATCTGTACTTCTGTGAAGAAGGTGTCGGACGTTTCGCTCCTCATCCGAAGAGCTTCGTCAGCGAACTAATAAGTGCTGGTAGCTTAGGCCTTAAATACAGTAAGAGTGGGCGGAATTGGGGTGCCAACACCCTCCTCCTATTGGTTCCTTACACTAAGCCTGGGCGGAGTAGTGGTATAATCCTATCCTGCTATTAACACCTCCGATAAAAGGGAAGTGTCGCTCCCTGAATTGGGTATGAACGACTCTGATACTGGCTTTTTAGCATCTATTGTTCTGGCTCGGCCCTGACTTCACCTCATTTGCAAGACTAAGAGCTGTGGGTTTTGGTCTCAGTAACCTGCTGAACACAGTGTCCAAATTAAACCTCAAACCACCATTCCGATTCAATGATGGGTTCTGTTGTTTGACAAAAATAGCTTCCTTTACTCCTCTTTCAAACCATCTGTTTTCTTTGGCCAAAATCTTTACCTCGCTGTCCTGAAAGGAGTGATTGGTAGCTTTCAGGTGTAGATGTACTGCCATAAAATTCAACTCCATTTTGAAACAATGTAAAAAGAAGCGCCTCATCGTCAGCGCCTCATCGTCAGCAAAAACAATTTATATACAGTGTATATATATTTTTATACATATAACTTCTGAGCATATATACATGTGTTGCTTTACAAAATATCAAAGTGGCCCTTGCCTTCTTTCATTTTTCAGTATGTGGCCCTCAGTGGAAAAAGTCTGGACACCCCTGCTCTGGACCGTCCTACACATCTAGACGCAGATGTTAATGAAGGACGATATAGTCGTCGTTGAACTTAGTTCAATAGTTTGTACTCAAATGCTCTGGGATTTGTAGAAAATGCGCTTGATTTGTTAATATTGAATATTAATATGCTCTAATCCTAAGCCTCTAACTGTATAACTTTAATTGCAATTCATTTATGACAAGGGAGTGGGTTTTCTGTGTGGCAAAGAAAAGTATTTACAGCAAAGTAGGTGAAGTATGTTGTGGCAAGACTGGTTATTTTTTTGAAGTGCAGTAAATGCATTCACAGTTTGTTGCTGGAGAAAACGTTTGCTATCGTACTATTTCTGACTGAATTTCCTGGAAAGTACAGTATGTTGTTGTAATATGTTATTGCTATGGCTGAGTGCAATGTTCCATCATTGTTCTGTTAGCGTTTGTAAAACTGTTCCAGGATTTCGGAATTCTTCAGGAGAATTGCTGCTGTGGGGTCAAAATGTTGCCATCATGACACATAAAAAACATCTTACACGGTTAGGTTAGGCGGTAATAAAATGGTTAAAACACACACACAAAATGGTTAAGTACTGTTAATATTAAAACGTAAAAAAAAAACCCCCACAAAAGACTCGCATTGTTTTTGCTGACGATGAGGCGCTTCTTTTTACATTGTTTCAAAATGGAGTTGAATTTTATGGGAAGTTGAACTTTAGAGGATCCACTGTATTTAAATGTCAAATGTATCTCTCTGGATCCAGGAGACTGTAAAACTATCTATGAAAAAAATAATAATAATAAATGAACGCCTCACTAATTAGGTCTGCCAACAAAAGCCAATAAACATCCAGTCTTTGGCACGAAAACGCATCACTCCATCATCCTCGATTTCAGTGCCAACAACATCCCCAAACAAGTCTTGATTGAAGTCGGAGAGAAATGCTTTAACATTTTAAATTATCCTAATCACCTGTTTCACCTTGAATGCCTCACGGTTGGGCCAAGGTGCTGCGCAGGCTTAATGTCTGAAGTTAATAAAGTCGCCTTTCTTAATACTCTTTCCACACTAATCTGATTATGTTTATCTGATGCTCGCCGGGAAAATAAATGCTCAGGCACATATTAAGTTGCTGCATTATCACTTGCTCTAATTGCACCTTGTCCGTTTAATTAGTTGGCTCGGATTCTACAGCGGTCAATGTGTGGGAGGACAGTGTCAACATGGAAGCTACCAATTAGGGCCCCGGGTCGAGCTGACGAGGTGACGGACGGAGGAGGGGGTCGATTGAGGGGGAAGGTTGATGGGCGGGCTCCACGACTGGATAAAAGTGATGTGCTAACTTCCCCAATAATATCTGTGGCAGTCCTAATTTGACTCAATTTTTGACCTTTACACCGCCTTGGTATGCCACAAGTATACTAACAGTGTTGCTAATTACACACAATGAAACTAATAGCTTCCTATGCATGTGCTCAACATTTATATTTTAAGAGGTTAAAGTGTGGACCGTTGTTAAAATGACTTCCACCCACCAATAATGGGATGCTGGAAGCATTTTCGCTGCATAAAAAAGTGAACGGCTTTGGGAGCAACATTAATTACATTTAAATTGTATTTAAATGTTATTTAATTCAAAATTAGATTTTAGCTTTAAAAAAAAAATACTATTAAAATACGGCTACATTTTTTATATTTAATACAGATTAGTGATTCACTTGGGGCCGAGGGGTTAGCATGTTGGCCGCACAGTCAGGAGATTGGGAAGACGTAGGTTCGAATCTCCGTTGGGCATCTCTGTGTGGAGTTTGCATGTTCCCCCCCGTACGTGCGTGGGTTTTCTCCGGGTACTCCGGTATCCTCTCACGTTCCAAAAACATGCACGTTAGCTTAATTGGCAACTCTAAATTGTCCATAGGTATGAATGTTTGTCTATATGTCCCTTGTCTTTGATTGGAGACCAGGGTGTATGTACCCCGCCTCTCGCCTAAAGTCAGCTGGGATAGGCTCCAGCATACCCCCGCAACCCTAGTGAGGTTTAAGCGGCATAGAAAATAAATGAATGAATAATTCACTCATGACATTAATATAAACAAATCATTTTGATGTCCTGTTCCAGGCCCAGCCCCCAATTTATCACTCATTCAACCTAGCGGGCCTGTCATATGACCTTTTTTTACTGGCCTGTGAGGGGCAGATGATTGTGCTTCACAAAGTCTGCCTAGCAACAACGGACCAGGCAAATACATGAATAACTGGGAATATAAATATTACAATAACCTGTAATATTTACATGATGTTTTCCTCCTCCATTCCACACCATTATTGATGAATTACAGAAACTAAAAAAATTATGGGTGTCACTGTCACATGACAATCTATGAATTGGTCTAGTGAGTATGGATAATTGGGCTTCACAAATTCTGCCTAGCAACAAGTGGCCCGGCAAATGTAAGCCGGAACAGCAGCAATAAAAAAAAAATCTATTCCTTGGATTCGAGTTTGTTTGTTTTGTTCCGCCTGGATTCCAGATGATTATTGATAACCTATCACACCTTATTTTGCTAATTGTACATTGAATAACCAGTATATTCTCTTGTAACATTGTGCAGGAATGACACCTCGGTCCTGTCCCTGTCCAAGCCCCCAATTTGCCATTCAATCAGCTTAGTGGAGTCACTGTAATGTGTAATATTTGTTTTTTATTGGCCTATTAGGGGTATGTTTGTGCGTCGCACATATTTCCCAGCAACAAATGCCAGGAACAGTGATATTTAAAAATCTGTTCTATGTTGTTTACAAGAAGTCCCATCATTTTTTCATATAAAAAGCACCGCTGTCCACGCTTGAACCAAATAAAACCCACTTCTCTGTGTTCGCTCATAATATTTCATGCACTACATAGTTTGACTGCAAAAAAAAAAAGGTATTCATGCAAGCATCCCATATTAATGCGTAAGTGACAGTCACAATCTATTAAGTCAACAAGCTAAGTGGATGAAATGCTTGCTTGAGCTTGTCCGTGCAGGCAGAGACTTAAACTCACCTTTCCTCAGAAGTTCAGCAGCTTAAATGTTGCAATAAAAAACGCTTGGAGGTAAAAATAAAATATTGCGCCTGTCCTGGATGGTGACAGATGGAGACGTGGGGGTGGTGGTGGGGTGGGGTGGTGGTGGTGGGGGTTCTGGAAGTAACGGTGAGGACCAAGGCCAGAGTGATGAGAATAAGGCCACATACTCCTGACCTTGCCCGACTGTCCCGGCGCCACCTTCTGTCACCGGCAGGACTAACGGATGAGGGACTCAGCGGGCCAGGATGTGCGCACTAAACCTGGCTTGACAGAGCATGACGGAAGAGGCGGTGAGCGGAGGGGCGGGGGTCACCAAGAGGTAGATCTTTCACTCTGGATTGTACCACGGAGTCACTATCAGCGACGAGCACCGTGGCCTTGGATGGCAAGCAGTCCGTGAATCCATTGCCACATAAATCCACCGTTTCCACAGCAGCAGCCATAAAAACGTTTCTTGGCTTCTGTAACGAGCAAATACAAAACCTGACCCGCCTTGGACCCGATGCAAAATGCTTTATTAGGGAATATTTGGATGCAAAGTAGATTACACAAAACAGGATGCACATGTGGTCTTTCTATTGTATTTTGCCATGTTGTTGTGTTTTTTACCCCATGCGTTAGCAGCCTACTTCCTGGTTCACGGAGGTTAATATAAGCTGACAGGAGCATTACATTTTTGATGCTTCAGTGGGGGGGATACAATTCAGTGGGGGATATTAGCTACAGTATGTTTATACTGCCAAGCACTTCATTTCCGATACTGATATAGGCAGCAGATCTTTCCTCACACTAATGTCAGGTCGCTTCTTGTATAATGAATGAACACATTATCTTCTTTTATGTGATGCCACTGGATGCATTTCACAAATAAACACTGTGCAAAATAAGACAAATATTGCAATATTCAGTGTAGGTTATAGAAAAAGGAAAGAAATATTTATTTGAAACATTGTGTCTCAGCAAAAGTCATGAAATATCCATGACCAGTAGCCAACTATCAACAAGTAAGACAGGTTAGACTTAATACGCTGACAAATTAGAATCCAATTAAATAAAGCTGGGAACTACGCAATTTGGAAAGCGGCACAAACATCCGTATAAAAACAAAGTGCAAAGTCCGAAACCCTGGACTAATACAATCACTGAAATTACGAACTGGGCTCATTCAGCATGTGAAGTATGAATGCAACATATTAGATTCGAAATATTAAAGAAAGACGCCATACTCCCCCCTCATCTGATGATGAAAAACAAAAAAACAACTAATAACATGAAATAAATATGAATATTTGTCCATTGAGGTGCATTCTCCATGTCTTTTCTGCATGATTCCCATCAGTTCTGAACATTTTTTTAAGTAAAAAACGCAGAATTTGCACATTTCCTGATCAAATACAGGGAAGAAACCCAAGATGAGGCTGCCGAAAGCGTCTGCTCTCAGCTTAGCGCGCCTTAAACTGTGTTGGATCAGTTTGAGTTTGTTAAGCATGTCGCTAATAACATAATGTTTGCAGAAATGTTTATTACACACCAACAGCCTGTGTAATGTCTTTAATGTAAGTGCGATGTCATAATTCTTGCTCATCGGACAGTAAAATACATATAAATGTCATATGGGAGGCGCTGGTAGTACTCCCTTCGTCCTGAAGGGGTGGAGGCGTGCATGAGCTGGAAGGTGCTTGTAACTACTGTCCTTCCATAGAGAGGAAAAGCCTTTTTTTGACAGCAGCATCAGCTAAAGCTAGATTTAGCATCAAGTCAAATGGAAGAGATTTTTATGTATTTACTGTATTCACATAAAAAAAATAGTCAATGCCTCACCAGCCGTGAAACTCACTGCAGTCACTGAGCTAGCAAGCTAGTTGCTGTGTGGCGCACGTCATCACTCATCATTGGCAGAAAAAGCAATATCAGTATGGCCAGTATTGTCAGATAAGATTGGTCGGCCATCTCTATTCTATTTCTTTAAAAAAAAAAATGTAAAAAAAATGGAAAAAAAATGACAAAAAAGTGAAAAAAAAATGATAGTAGCTCGCATTTCTTAGCTAGCAGGCTACTTTCATTTACTTTCATAAGATGAAGGGATTGTACCATATTATATTCGGGAACGGTTACACTGTATCGTGACACAAATGACAAAATCAAAAGTGAAAAAAATTGTGTTGATTAATTCTGATTGATCACAAAAAAAGTGATGCTTCTTTGCTAATTGGAGAATAACAAAATCTCGATTAGGACTGCCATGTGTATTCTGGGGGGGACACTTCCAGTAAAGGAAAAAGGCAACATTTCCGTTGTTGGGTACCGTCACTACAAAAAGTTGTGTGGAAATTTCCATTTCATTTCCGCAGCGAAGAGAACTTCTCATCTTTTGAAAGAGAAACACTTCACTTGGAACGGAAGCTAAAGGTCAAGCTCTCCTCTCATCTCGCCGACCAAATCTGTTTAACATCTCCGTCTCAGGTGAAGCTTGTTGTTCGTTAAATTCAATTTTGACAGATTTAGACGCCTCACACTGCCGCGTTCAGGTCGATGCGATTTCCACAGCCATAAATCTCAAATAACCGAGCAAAGACCCCTTTTTAAAAGCTCTCAGTCAGCTAATAAAAATGCTGCTTCTTTTTTTCCCCCCGCTCCCTTGTTTTAGTTTGCTCCATGCGGCTGAATGAGCACCCCCGACAGCCATCGATCCCATGTGATGTCTTGTTACTGTTTGGACGCTACTCAATGAAATCTATCAGCCAAACGACACGGCATCTGCTTCCACTCCCGCTGTCAATGTCAGCACTTTGGCCACCTCAAGGCAAACGGAAGTTGCAACAAAAAAAAAAAACAAAAAACAGACAAACTTTTGCCCTTCAGGCAAATCTTTAAAGCTAGCTGTTCTATTAGCAAATCATTGAAGCATTTTAAATACCACAGAGGGCATCGCTCAGATGCTAATAACTGTCAGGGTGGCAATTTACGGCGTCTTTAGCTCTTCAAAGTGTTGCAAACAAGCTGACCGCATACTTTGCTGAGTGCGTAGCGTTTGCAATGAGCAGACTTTTCAGTTGTAGCATTTCGAAAACAGCACCAAGGGTTTTAACTCGAACTAATTGAATTTCCACTCGTGTTTTCCCCGTAGGACATCATGGAAATTGAACTGACCTGTCCAAGTGTCAAACTGTTGCCGTCGTAAAACCTTTAGTGCTTGCACAGGCGATGTTTTAGTACAATTTTAACGTTTTTGGATGTCATCAAGGTGTAAAAATAAGTCTATTAATGATAAAACAAACCCAGAAAAATGTGTCGTCACTCAAAAAAATAAGCGTTTGAGAACCACTGACGTAAATGATTGAAAACATGCCAAACAGGATTAAGTGGCAGGCCTGGGAGGCAAGTCTCTTCACATAAAACACAGCATATACATGGTTCCCTAGTTTATCGTGGGGTATGGGTTCCCAAATAAGTGAAAAACACTCAGGAGCCAACTTCATTTTTTACAATTACTATATCTGTTTTAAGGCTGTAAAATCCCCAGTAGATTTTAATGATCGACTTACAGGTTGGACACAAGAAATTATTTACTCACGCGTATTTCACTCCTGGGACCATACCTTCGCGTCCTGGCGCCGTACCGCTGTGCTGTAGCGTTTTTGTATCCTTGTTAAAACATATTGCTGCAGTACTCCTCCTGTTGCAGTCCACATTCATTTACAAGCTAGCAAGCTAGCGATGACACAGCAGACATGGCAGACGAAAGGAGATTGATTGACAATGGTCTACAGCCAATCAGGACGCAGAAAACAATGGGCGGTGCAGGCAGACGAGAGAGGGAAGAGAGAGACACTCAACTTCCCACAATCCAATCATTCTTAAAGGGCCAGACTCGGCCTGTAACAGCGTTCATGCGCTGTAATAAAAAAAAAAGAAGCGCTAAAATAAAAAAAAAATCAGCAAAACAGCAAATCCGCGAAAGGTGAACCGCGATAGAGCGAGGGAACACTGTATTGCCATCTATAGTCTGTTCTTCCTATGTCACAATAATTTCCATTTCCTGTTCTATGGCCTTCATCACATTTCCCCCCCTTTTTATTACTGGTATCAAATCTGTGATAACATGAGAAAAAAAGGTTAATTTTTAAATGTTAATCGTGAAGGTCTTGCAAGCATGACGCACCTTTGAATTCTGTGCTACTTCAGGTGTATTTTTACCAAAATGTGTCAGCTTCACTCCCCCACACAATTATTTGCATAATCCTGCCTATTACCGAACAGAGCAGCAAAGAGAAAGTGGTACCTTTTGCCTAATTAATATGAGTAAACTGTACACCACTAGCAAAAACACTGACAATGTCCCTTTTTAAATACATTTAATGGACTTAAACAACAATTTTCTCGAAAAAAATATGCCCCAAAAGTCAAAACTCATGGGACTTCAGCTCAGTGAGCGTCTAATGCTAAGCCTGCCAAGTACAATATGAACAGTATAATTAAGCGCTTGCACAAATTGTCAGGTTTTAGCTTCCCGACATGTGCAAGAGCATAATTATTTTGTGCTCGACAGAAGCAAACCGTTTGAGTGAAGCCAGTGGCGCAAACAACAACAAAGCAGACTGCAGGCCTCACAAAGCCCTGCTAATTCACATCAGTGAGTTTTGCTTTAAGCAAATTAGCCCCTCCAAAAGCCATTATGTTGGACTTCATTGGTCCTCAGGCTTTTTTTTATCCCTCCTACATTAAAATGTGTCTAAAATTTAAATGAGAAAGCTATTTATGCTATATTTTATGCACATAAGTGGAAGAGTGGTCAACCCATACAGTCGTCTCCACTGATTGAGAGTCGCTTGCGCTAGCTAGTAGAGTTTCCTTACGGTGTCTGGGAGTGACGTTTACATGCGGTACTGTCGCACAGCTACACTCGCTGGCATCCGTTAGTTAATTATGCCACAGTTTTGCCTCATTTAAAATGGAACACGACACACATTTCTAACAAAAGGGTGCACACACTAAATGTATTGTTGTTTTAGTCATTTAGTGAGCTAGCTAGCTCCAGGCTAGAAATGTCTTGGTAGGTAGTTAGCGTCTAGTGTATGTACAGTGGAACCTCAGTTAGCGTTTTTGTTTTGGTGAAAGTTTTGGCAAAGTTCTGCCTGCCGTACGATATGGTGCGCGTCTTGTGTTATTGTTGTGAGTCCAACTGTGTTCTTTTTATCTTAAACGTCCTTGTTAGCGTCCTTAGTTTGCTGACAAAATGGCAACCGGAAGTCAGCTACGTCGCCCGTCTATGATGTCGTCGGCGATCGACACACTGAAATGTTGACACAAAACACGTTTTTATAGTTTTACGTGCGTAAAAAAAGTAAAAATGCATATAAATGATGGATGGAAGGGATAAATTAACATTTAAGGTTACTTTCACCTTCATGGAAGACTTGACTGGTCCCAAAGACAAGATGCGGCAGCAAGACACCACACGGACACTGCCTTTGTTTTTAGTCACGAGTTATTTCTTAAATTCAATCAAACGCTAGCACTTGCAACTTTCTTTGGCTCCATTTTGGGTTACTGAGGTGACAAACACTATTGAATTCAAGAAATAACAGAATAGTGACATGGGACGCCACTGTTTTTTGTTTCCGATCCGATGCTGAGTACGATTCAGGGCGGTATCGGCGATCCCGATCCGAAGCCCTGTGCAAATTCACCGAATGTGTCTGGTAAATTCTAAAAAGTAGTCTTTTTCATATCGTGGCATAAAAGAATGCAAGACAAGTCATTTACTAATTAATTATTAATTTAAACACATGCATTTAAATAAACTAATCATTTAACAATTGAAGTTATTTATGTATTTATTTTAAACTCTGAAGTATATAGAGGAAGCAGGGTGAGTTACCATACAGCCAAGCTAATAAGCAACATAAAATATGGGAAAATTGTATCATAAATCATAAAACCATTAAAATAAATAATTATTAACTAGTATAAGAATTAAAACTTTATTCACAATTCACGCACGGCTCCGTTTACAATCGGTCATCCTTTCAACAAATGTGTCAGACAAAACATTACCTCAAATGACTGGAGTATGGAAAGTATCGATATTTGGATTTGAGAATGGATTTTAGAGCATGAAGACCTGGTATCGGCCTGGACTGGTCGCCAGCCAATCGCAGGGCACCATTCACACTCACATTCATACCTATGGACGATTTAGAGTCGCCAATTAAGCTAACATGCATGTTTTTGGAATGTGGGAGGAAACCGGAGTACCCGGAGGAAACTCACGCACGCACGGGGAGAACATGCAAACTCCACACAGAAATCCCCAACGGAGATTCGAACCCGATCTCCTGACTGTGTGGCCAACATGCTAACCACTCGGCCACCGTGCCAAACAAATACATATTTATATATTTGAATAAATGTTAAAAATGAAACCGGGTGACATGCTAGGGTGTGATTATGTGAGTTTGGTGGCTGATTCAGGCGGAGTACCTGATTCACTACAGGGAGCGAATCCGAGTCAGTAAAGAAATTGAGTTTCCCATCGCTAGTTCACACTATAAGTGACAAATGTCAACGGCGTGTAAATGAACTGGCACTTTTCAGTTTGCCAAGATGTCAGTGGAAGTTGCAAAGATGTCATGTTGTGAAAAGACACAAAACCTAGAAAAATAAGCAGCGTGCTGTTAAAATGAATGTAATGTTAGCTTTGTAGCTCACGTACTGTAGCTATGCTAGTGTTGCTAACATCGCTTACGCCCGGCTAGGCTGTTCCCAGTAGGCAAAGCGCTTTTAAACTGTCTAAATTCCACCATCAGGGGTTGATTTTGGCCAATACACTTGTGGAACTTCTGAGACTTATTTAGAATCGTTGAAAAATACTATATCATTGGACCATTTGTTCTGAAATGTATGCAATAGAGATGTGAGAGATGAAAATGATTTTGGAGACCGCCTTGTTTCATTCCTGTGTGCATTCAACCAAAGTGAATTATTCCATGGCGGAGTGAATATTCTGTAATTGGAAGTGGGATCTCTCAGGTGAAACATCCCGGGTTGGGATTAATTTAACTTGTGCATTTGCAGAAGTTGGATGAGACAGTAATATTGCTTTAACAATGGAAATAGACTTCATCACGTACACGTGCGCCATTAAGATGGAATATTACCACATTTAATTACAGTATCCTGCAGATACGATTACGATATAAGGGGGTGGTTACCACAAATCAGTTATTCACAGATGTAATTTGAGGGGGTGGGTGGGTGAGGGAACACATCCCGTGCGCTTTTTTTTTCAAAAAGCAGTTTTTGGGCCAATTGTGTCCCCCCGAGTCGTGATCAAATAAGAAAAGGGGAGACTTGTGCCGTAACTGTGTTAGTTAGCATCGAACTACAGAGTCAACCGCTGATGACAAAGACGGGCGACAGAGCTGGGGGGACAATGACTCCCAATTCCGGTTTCCATTTAGAGTTTTATAATAAAGATACTTTTGCTGGAGATGAAATTCTCCGCAACCTAATAGACGTCTCTAGGACCACTCTGTTAAATCAACTTCACCTCCCCTTACGTGTTTGTTCATCTCCAATGATGAGAACGCATCAGACTTACAGACCAGCGGTGGGTTAACAACATGTATTGTAAATATGTCAGAGAGAATAGAATCACATCACAGGATCCTGGGCTAAAAAAAATGTCTCTTTTAATGTCCTCCTGCGGCCTCCTGACCAGAAGAAGAGAGATTTTTGTGCACAGGGCGTTGAAGCTCCAAGCTCTCTCCAGACGAGTGACTTATGCTCTTGTGCCAAGATACCTTATCTGGAACATTCCTTGTGAGCGCGTGTGTGGCAGTAACAGCTGAGAACGGTGTTTTTTCTGACGTCGTAGTCTCACATGTGCATCCTTTTGTGTACAAAATAGAACACGCACTCCCAGCATAGCACACCCTATCTTTGGCCCACTTGCTCCATTGTGTGACCATACCTGACTGCTGACTGGTGATTATGTGAATGCACGTTACCTTTATTTCTTTCTATCACCTACAGGGTCAGGCAAGATGATCTGACACATTTGTAGGTTAAATAAAAGGCGAATAAAGTAAAGAAAAGTGGAAAAGTACATATAATGCCATTCTCTTTCATTATGTTTTAAAAATCAAATCAGTCAAGTGGGATCCATTATTGTCCACACACTCAACGCAGATCC
The DNA here is from genome assembly GCF_027744805.1 of Dunckerocampus dactyliophorus. Lineage (NCBI taxonomy): Eukaryota > Metazoa > Chordata > Actinopteri > Syngnathiformes > Syngnathidae > Dunckerocampus > Dunckerocampus dactyliophorus. The sequence goes on along the minus strand of NC_072835.1, from coordinate 16,325,172 downwards.
CGTAGCTCTGAAGTTGGTAACCCATAACAAGGTCGTGTTTCCGGCTGGCACGGGATCATGTCTACCAAGATTGAAGTGCAAACGGAACGCTGGTTGTGCGGCAGTTACAGATTCGTTTGTTCTGATCAACGTTTCCACAGTGAAAGCGCGATGCTCACCAGTCCAATTCATGGCAGCAACTGAAACAGAAAAGGAAAACAAACAAGCATTATAAAGAAACAAAGCAAAATGGCATCATATGAAAAAAATGGCATAAGTCCCCAACTAACGAACACAATTGGTTCCAGACGACCGTTCTTAAGTCGAATCGTTCTTAAGTAGAGGAAAAGGTAATATTACCGATGATATAGGCACTACATGTACGTGTATACATATACAGTATACGTGTATGTATGTAAATATGAGTTTGGATGCAGTAGTAATATTAAACCAGGATAATTAATGAAAAAAACAAGAATAAAAATGATATAATAATACGTAACGATAAATGTTATTTACCTTTGAAGAGGAGTGGCCGAGCATACGTCGTTGGTGGAGCAGGAGGAGGAATTATTGAAGAAAGGACAAATCTTTGTCGACGTTAGACTTCTCTTTGTAATGATAGTGGATGCCACTGGTACAGAAGTCTAATTCCAACCTTGCCTTTGTAAATTGTTCCTATGGTTGAGCGATTCACTCCATGAGCACGCGCTACATTAGCCATTTTCTCGCCACCGTCCAACGTCCTGATGATGGCCACCTTCGTTTCCATAGAAATTGCTTGACGTTTCCAGCCACTACGACTAGCACCTGCACTCGATTTATCAGCCATGATAACGGACACCAAACGTCTCTGTAAAGTATCGAATGGGGTACAAACGGCGTGCGCCGAGATGTTATCAGACGAAGAGGGATGGCGCGCAATAGAAAAATAGCGCCTTTGTATTTCGAAAAAATTTAAATGACAAAATATGGCAATTTTCGAAAAAAAAATCATGAAAAAAATAGAGCAGTCGGCTTGTGTTCGTATCTACGAGTGTTGGCACGTCGGATGTTCGTTAGTAGGGGACTTTGTGTATATGTACTTTTTGAAAATAAAAACACTTTTTTTGTTTCTTTACTTTATTTGCCTTTTATTTAACCTACAAATGTGTCAGATCATTTTGCCTGACCCTGTACTTAAATAAATGTTCATCCATCCAGTTCAGAAATGAATAAAACAGTGTTTATATAATCTCCTTGTAATAAATATTTACTCACTCAGCTAACAAGTGAATAAAACAATATTATCCTACACTTTTCAAACACTTTTGGACTCATGCGGTGTAATCATTTTCTACTATTCCAATTGTATTTGCGTAAAGTTACTACTTTATTCTCGTAAAACAATTATTCACATAAATCCATTTTTTTTCACGACATTGTCACTTTTTTCTTCGAATAGTCCAATTTTATTGTTGTCATTTTTTGCACAGTGCTGTCATTTCTCTTTCATTTTTCCGGTTAGGGGCTGCCACAGCAAGACGCATGGTGATTTGGCTTAGTTTTTAAGCCAGATGTCCTGTCTGGGAATGGACCTGCACCCTCTGCCACAAAAGGCAGAAGCGTCTACCATTGCACCATCAGGGATCCAACTAACAATGTTTGTCACGCAAATCTAATATTTTCTCATAATATTGTTACGATATTCTCCTAATATCGCAACCTTTCTTTTGGAAAGTTACCACTTTATTCACAGTTAATTTTTTTTCTAGTTTATTGTAACTTTGTTCCCACAAAACAAGCATTCTGCAAAATCTCATAACCTGTTGTGCTTCTTAATATTGTGGTTTTAGTTTGTTGTGCTGCACAACTGCAATATTTTGGTAACTTATAAATTAATTTAACTACATTTTGGAAAATGTTTTCAAATGCAAAATGGCAGTTAAAGCAAGGAATGCGCAGAGAAACTCGCTACCTCAACTCGGTCATTTCGATTTAGTGGCACTGAAATGAGACGTTGTTGCTGCCGTGTCAACTGCGGCGACGGTGGTGTGGTTGAGTTAGTTTTCCACCTGCACCGACGACGGTGAGCATGTCGCTAAAATGCTCAGGCCGAAACGCGAGAACGTTTGGTTGTACTTCATCTCAAAAGATGCAGACTCAGCCACCTGCAATTGTGCAGCTAACTTCATTTTGCTTGCCACAATTGTGTATCAATTAGCAATTTGTGCACAAATTGTGTAGGAGTTTGCACTAAAAGTACTGTCAAATGTTGTGATTTTATTATTTTTTGCTGTTTCTGTGTTTTTTTGTGTTCTGTATTGCTGCTGGTTGTGCTATGACAAGTATGACAATGTGTTGTGTTGTGTTTAAACTAGCATTGAAACCGTTTCAAAAGTATAGATTTGGCACCGGTATCGGATATGTAACTTTACCAACTTTACTTAACGAACCACTAAATTATTGCTCACTAATGAAATGTTGTGTTTTAGTGAAAATGACGTGACAAGAAGGCTGTTTAGTGGAGGTTCTGGGCTGCCTCTACCTTGGATCCCCCCCAAAACCCCCTACAAGCTCACCTGTGCTGCCGCCTCCTGGACGGCGGTGCAACGCTGCTTGTGTGTGTGCGCGTGTATGCGTGTGCGTGTATAGTGAGCGAGTCTGCTCCGCTCCTCACATAAGTGCTCGGCCACTCGGCAGGCGCCTTCAAAGCACGCACAAGAAAGCGGGGTCCAAATGGCGAGCACCGGACGGCCACTAACGCTGATGCTCCTCCGGCTTCTCCTCGCCGGACTCGCTCTCACACGAACCGCCGAGCCGCTGCGGGCCGAACGAGGAGGGGACGACGGGACGCCCGGAGGCGGCGAGGGCCACGCGGCAGGGACGCCATGCGAGATCAAGACCGTCACCGTCTCCACGTTGCCTGTGCTCCGGGAGAATGAGTTTAGCTTCACCGGCGTGGCAACCTCGGGGAGTGCGGTTGGAACAGGAGGAGGAGGAGGAGGTGGTGCCTCCGGCGCAGGTGGCACCGCTGGAGGAGGACCAGGAGGAGGAGGTGGGGAATCGCGACTCCTGTTATTCGTCAGGACGGATCTACCTGGGAGGATTTCCGTCATGGATGATCTTGACAACACGGCTCTTCCTTACTTCACACTCGGTAAGAACCGCTCTGATACTGGACCACCTCATTCCATGTTGGCGCCACACTGACACAAGCAGACCTCCATGGCAGTAATTGGGGTCCACTGTTGATTTGAACATCTTAAATTACAATGTAAGACCAAAACGTAGTTTTTACAACACACAAACACACACGTCTTATTTCCAGCAGTGTCTGAAATGTGTATTATTTGCTGAAAATTGGTTGTTATTATTGTTATTATCATCATATTATCATGTTAAGCTAGAACATGGATGCAAATAAGTAAAAATATATGCTTTTATAACCATAAGATGGTAGTGGAAAGATGGACAGGATGACGAAAGGTAAATTAGAGTGTTTTCTTTCATATTAAACATAGTTAGGTATTTTTTTTCCACAAACAGGTGTTAAAGTCACACTAAAATGAGCAAACAATAGTTGAATTAAGTGCAAAAAGTCTTAAAAGTTATGAGAATGTAATGTTACAAGACTAAAATCGCAATGCTGTGAAAAAATCGTAATATTACAACACTACCGTCGTATTTTGTTGCGCTAAAAGTCGTAATTTTACAAGAATGAATTCATAAAATGAGAAAACTTTGGATTGTCGTGACCGAAGGTGTCAAATTTCAGGGTGATAAAAGAATTATTTTCTTTTAATATTAAAGGTTATAGTTGGACCACTTTTTATGCTAGGGGTATATTCAAGTCACACTAAAATGAACGGAGAAACAAATGAAGTAGAAAAACAGCAAGTCTTAAAGTTACAACAACAAAGTTTTAATGTTACGTCAATAAAGTCCTAAATTAGAAGAAAAAAGCCGTCGTGTTAATGGGGATCAAGTCACACTTTTACGTGAAAAAAATGTTAATATTTCACGATAGAAGTCTTAATGTTCCAGACTTACAATAGGCTACTGTGCGGAAAACTTTGGAATGCTGCAACAAAGTTGTCGTCACAATAAAACAAACAAACCGTTAAACGAGGTGGAAAAAAAGGTCTTGAAGTTACGATAACGATGTAAGGTTACATATTGTCACAGTGATATGAGAAAAAAGTAGTAATAATACAAGACGAAAGTTGTATTGTTCGTGATAAATCATATGTAATTTGATGAGAATAAATTAATATTGTGAGAAAACGTCGCAATGTTGCAACAAAGTTGTCAAATTTCAGTAGTCGAAATTTGATTTAATTCGATTTCAAATTGAGTCCATATGTTTGCTGTGATTGGCTGGCGACGGGTCTGGGGGGGGGGTCCCCGAAGACAGCTGGGATACGTTCCAACATACCCGAGGACAAGTGGTATAGAAAATGGATGGACCAAAATGAACAAAAATAGTTAACCAAAGTGAAAAAGTCTTAAAGTTACAATATGAAAAGGTGTAACGTTACATGAAATTAGTTGTGATGTAATGAGACAAACAACATCATGTTAAGAAGGTATGCATTTGGGTATGAATGGTTGTTTGTCTATATGTGCCCTGTGATTGGCTGGCGACCAGTCCAGGGTGCACTCTACCTCTCGCCCAAAGTTAGCTGGGATAGGTCCGAGCATACCCCCGTGACCCGAGTGAGGACAAGCGGCATAGAAAATGGATGGATGGACAATATGAGAAATATTTTGACAAAATATTTAAATTTACGACAAGAAAAGTTGAACGACAAGAAAAAAGTCGGAATCGAATGAGAGCAAAGTAACATTACGATTAAAAGTGGTTCCACTAATTGTGTTTTGCTTTGAGTCTTATGTTGAAAATAAAATATTCAAATATAAAGTTGGGCCGCACGGTGGTCTAGTGGTTAGCATGTCGGCCATGCAGTCACAGTCAGGACATCGGGACGTTCGAATCTCCGGTGGGCATTTCTGTGTGGAGTTTGCATGTTCTCCCCGTGCGTGCGTGGGTTTCCTCCGGGTACTCCGGTTTCCTCCCACATTCCAAAAACATGCATGTTAGCTTAATTGGCGACTCGAAATTGTCCATAGGTATGAATGTGAGTGTGTATGGTGCCCTGCGATTGGCTGGCGACCAGTCCAGGGTGTACCCCGCCTCTCGCCCAAAGTCAGCTGGGATAGACTCCAGCATACCCGCATGATCCTAATGAGGATCAGCGGCATAGAAAAAGAATGGACGGACGGAATATTAAAGTTGTTTTTATTTCCTGCTAGAAGTTTATAAATGTGGAATTTATGAGGAAAGATTTTATGAGTAAATTAACACTACAATAAAAAGGGATAGTCACAGTAGAAAAAAATATTTTTTTCCTTTCACTACATTCTAAACAATTTTATTCTTGTAAAATTACCACTTTCTTCTAATGAAGTGTTTATTTGAATCAAATTGAGCCTTGATTCTTGTACATTTACACCTTTATTCTTGTAACAACTTCATTCTCAAGTATCTTATCTTTTTTCATGATAATATGCATCATGCAACTTTATTCCCATAATATTCAAACTTCATTCTCATAAAATTCCAAACCAAAATTGCCAACTTTATACTCACTCGTGTAATATTGCGACTTAATTCTCATTTCAAACATTCTCACATTAAGACTCCAATCTTGTAATAATAATGTATTCTTGTAATTTTGTGTAATTTGTGACCCTCAGACACCACGGTGCTTCAGTGTCTCCTGTAGTAATCTAAGAAACGGGAAGCGATTCCCCCTGCTTCACTTCTAAATGGAAGCACAGTTTCAGTGACAGTCTTTTTTTCTTCTTTTTCATTTCTACTCAGCCCTGCTTTCCCATGTTGTAGTTGAAATAAGATTACATTTCATGCACACCCTCACCCTCACTGTGCCACCAATCAAGGGATGCAATTTGGTCCTGCAAATGTGCATGAAATTGATATTTTATTCTCACACCAGAACACACACACACACACACGCACACGCACACACCCGTGGTCCAGTGGTGTAACTTCCAGTGAATGAGATGTTTAGCTACAATTTGCGTCGCTGTCAAGCAATAACAGTACACACACAAAAAAGGTCATGTGTTGAACGTGAAAATGTTTCACTTTTAAAATCATCAACTCATCTTTGGCATGAAGACTCACTGAGATGATCATGGTGGATGATGTAATGGTGAGGGGAAATATCTCTGCTGTCAAACAATTGCAGGAGGCTGTGTTTCCATCATAGTCGTGAGCAAACAGCAGCACAGAACCTTCCCCCCTTAGGAAGTAATGGAAATGGGATTGTTCAGTTCGAGAGTCAAACTATCGCCGTCCTAAAACCCTTAAGTAAAATGGAGGATGTGGACATTCTTTTAACATAATTATTACAGATGTTGTCATTGATGTTGACTCAGTGCTCCCTGAGCCATATTGTACTGAGCAGCCAGGACAGAGACATCTGTACTGTTTTCCAATAAGCTGACTTACTCTTCTAATGGTGACATAAATGTTTTCCTCTTTACCATCCCTCGTGCCTTTCCTTTATGTGCTCGCTCAGCTGAAGTCTCTCGAGATTTGCCGCAATCTCGCGAGACTTCCGCTCAGTGAGACTTCGTGGTTCAAACTCTGGGTTTAAGGCAGATTTTCTCCAAAATTTCTGGACTTGTTTTCGCTGTACCTCCTCCAAGGATTACAGTCGTCCCTTGTTCATTGCTGTTAATTGGCTCCAGATCTGACCGCAATGAGTGAATTTCTGTGAAGTAGGATTCAGTATTAAAACAATGGAATATTTTTGAAGTTAGAGCATACTGATAAAACCTTTTTTATGACCTTGTAAATACAGTTTTTTCCATTATTAGAGCCCTGTAGACATGAACTAAGACCCCTAGAGTCACCTTTACACTTGTATTATCCCACATTGTAAACATGATATTCGAAAATAAGCCATCTTAGACATAAAGAATAAATAGACTCACATATTAGCACTGACAGCCCCTGTGGTGGCTGTTGTCTCGTCAATGTGATACCAACACGTACAGACCAGTATACAATACTACTGTATTGCCGCTGTTCTATGGTTAAAGAGAGACTGACAATGCACTTGAGTCGCTTTATTAACAAGCGGAGAACACATTCATTGAACATTCACACAGTCACTCGCTACACTGCTAACCTGCTGCTCGGACTCAGCTACAGTCAACTCTAGTGAGCTAACGTCACACACGTCACTTTTTAGGCCCTGCCTCTTAAAGGCGTACGCAATAAGTCACAGATACTGCATTACACTTCATATCACGTAGGCCTGGCACGGTCAATAAATCGATTAATCGAACGATAAAAAAACAAAGTCGATCATTTTGCCGGCCTCGATAAATTGACATGTGCATGCATGTTTGTTTTCCTCTCTCTCCTCTCTTTACCACGCTGGATGACAAGAGGGTTTACTCTGCCTCTTTCTGGGCGCATTGGTTCTCTATTGGAATGAATGGAGAGCGTGAACCCTCCTCTCAGCCATTCAGCCTCTTTGTCCCAGTAGGTGGAGGCGGGGCTGCTAGTGAATTGATACGCAGAGTTCAAGCGTTAGCACATGCTAGCCGCATAAGCAAGCAAACGCAACATGGTTTTTAAGCCAAATGCCACAGCCCCAGTGTGGAAATATTTCCCTTTCAAACAGAATGAACAGGGTGAGCACATTAACACAGACAAACTGATATGTGACGTGTGGAAAGTAGTGACGATTAGGAAGGGGAATGCGAGTGACTTGCGTGCGCACCTAAAACACAAGCATCCTGTCCAGTTTTCCCAACTGGGGAAAAAAATTGAATTAAACTCAACTCTGAACCCCCAATGTCACTTCCTGTTCGCCACCCACTCTGCTCCCCTCAGGAGCGACACACATGAGGACAAGTCTTATGTCTTAAACTTTTATCATGCCTACTATATTGGGTAATAGGAGTGTAAAGGTGACTATAGGGATGTTAGCTCATGTTTAGAGGGTTGTAACAATGTTGAAAAACGTATTTAGAAGGCTCTAAACAGATTTCCTATGCTTTAACAATGAAAATATTCCATTTATAAATAAGGAATCCTACTTCACCGAAATTCACTTATCACAGTGAAAAAAACTGCTAATCAAAGATCCTCTGACAAGAGCACTCTGCTGTTTTTAAGGACTTACTGCAAAAAACATTAGTCAGCGATATGACGGGAGTGCTCTGCTGTCTTTAAGTATCTACTGCAAAAAAACACTGGGCAAAGATTATTTATATGACAAGAATAATCTGGGGCCTCATCTATAAAACTGTTCGTAGAAATCTGACGAAAAGTCTGCGTATGGCAGAAACCCCAAATGTGCGTACGGACAAAAATATTCAGACCTAAAAAAAGTGGCGTGCGCACACATTCGAGCAATTGGTGCTTCACCTGCCGTCCAAATGTGCATACGCAACTCCACCCCACGTCACGCCCTCTCCACGCCTTCAATTCGCCATAAATGGTCAATGCAAAGTGACTCATGAATGCGGCGTCCATATTGAATGACCCTTGATTGCATGGTTGATTGCTCGGTTCTTCTGAATCACGGCTGCTGAGAAGCCGAAGAAGCGGAACTTCACCGAAACTGAGGTGGAGATCTTAGTTGGAGAGCCGGAGGCCCGTAAAAGCGTCACATTTGGAGGACACAGCAGTAGCATAACAAGAGGAAGATGAGCTGTCAACAGCGTCAGTGGAACCGGGCGCAGAACTTAAACAAAGTGGTCGAATATCAAGGCACACATTTCCATTTTTTGTGAGCATGGTTCTACATTTTTCCTAATTGATCGCACATTTTAGATGAACACAAGCTTAACAAAATCTTTAAAGGTGGACGCAATGAATCAAAAGTTATGTCGAAAATGAATTGCTGTAATCCCAGACGGATAGTTTAAAAATATTTGAATTTAATGATGACATTGACGCCATTAAAATACATTGTGATTATTTTATGTGGAACTTACGTATGTTATTTCAAAGCACAACAAAACAATAGCCCCTCATTTATGGAAAATGAAAGATAAATGCACACGGCCCTGACATGAGGACGTATTCAAGCGCTGCGTTGTGTTTTTCTTCTATCTGTTAGTCGGGATACCATACGCCCCTGCGTGATGGTGTTGTCAAATAACAGCGCTTTCCACAAATGTTTACAAGTCAATAATGGTGTGATGTTTACATGCAGTGATGTATAAATCTTTACTGGCTTCCTTTGCATGTTTATTTCTAACATATGATTTCAGCTCACCACTTCAAATGTGCGTCGCCTTTTTGCCATGTCTCCAAAAGGTGCGTACGCCAACTCCACAGGTGGCGCAGCGGTGCGGACGAGTTGCGTTTTTAATAGATACCACACTTGCCGTGGAAAACGGCGTACGCACCTTTTTGTCCCCATTTTGTGCGCACGCAAGCTTTATAGATGAAGCCCGTGATGTTTTAAGGTATCTGTTGCAAAAAATGTTTGTCGTTCCCAAGTTTTTCCTGCGAGCCGCCCAGTTGAACAGCCTAACGGCTATGTTGTTTGCTAACTTTGCTCAACCTCTAGCAAACGTTTTCTTCGGTGGGTCTCTGTGTTGCCCGGTCACTGGTGTATGTGTGTGTGTGTGTTTGTGTGTGTGTGTGTGCGTGTGTCTGTGACTGACAGGAAGAAAATCTCTAACTTACTTGGGGTCGAAGTCGCTTGGGGCCACCTTATGGTTTGAACGTGTCAATCTTTCGACCCCCACTATAAGGGGATCCGTCTTTTTGAAATTGTTTTCTTAGGTCTGATATTCACATCATTATTGTACTGTATATTTTGCACATATTCAGATAAAGGTCCAGGAATCCATGTTTCACAACCAACTGAAGCCTCAGTGTGTGGCAACAGTGTTTTTATTGGACTATATTTAGCCTGCTGTGTTATTTTAATCTTTTCCCTTGCTCTTAATTTTCCTTCAAACTTGCTGCAGGGAGGCTAAAAGCCAGGCAGGAACGGCTGGGACGGGCTGGAAGCACTAAGCTAGTAAATCACTTTCTGTTCTCATTAAGGACCAACCGGCGACTGGCGAGAAAAGGATTCTCTGTGTTCTCAGGCGAGCACGTTTGCAGCTGAAGCTGTCTATCTGTCCATCTATCCATCTATCCATCGCTCTCTCTGTCTATCTACATATCTATAGTATCTCTTAAACTGCTGTGTACACACTTGTCATAGATTATGTTATTATGCACTTAATGCACTTTAAAACCCTATAGTATTTTATGTAGGCGTTCAAGAGCTGTTTTATTTAGACAGCAGGCAGCCTTATGCACTCTATTAATGACAGTTTCTGTAAAGCTGAGTGCTTATCAACAAATCAGCTTGTGAACTGCAATACAAATGTCTTCTTCTGGTAAGCGACATGATATGATGAACACGAGCACAGGATATTGTAGTCACAATTTATCATTTTGTTGATGTATTCGAAGGTTTTTGGGATGGTCCGGTTATTACGTCATTGTGTTATTTCCGAAATTTGAAAACTTGTATCGATCAAGTTTTGTGAAATAGTGATTGGAGTGCACCAGAAAGAGAAAAGGAAAATGTAGCTCTCCACATGCTAATTGCAGTTAAAATGCTAATTTATTAACCGGCCTCAGCAGCAGCAACAGAGCCAGTGTCGTAATAGCAGTAATGAGCAAACTGGTCATTCAGCATTAATAGTGCTGATGAGTTTGAAAAGCAGCATTTACACTTGCATGCACTTGTTTCCAATTTTGCGTGCCGGTGAGTAAATTAGTCGTAAACTGTGCGGGGCTGCGTGCCAGTGCGCTAAGAAAATTTTGAAATGTTCAAAATTTGTGCCACGCGTAATTTCTGTGAACGAGTCGTGAGCGCACCATAACTTCTGTGCTTCTTGGAGCTTCCTTGTGATTTTCTTTTAATAGGTGATCATAATGCTCATAGCGATGCCTTAGTCAGCAATTCCCTCGCCCACACTGTCAGCTGCCTCTTTTTTTGTAGTTTATTGCCCCCTTCCTGCTCTCTGCACATTCTCCATCTGCAGCTGCGAGAAAATATCGACTTACCTTTCTTTTTTTACATGAGCTTCTTCTCTGGAGTTCAATATCTTGCAGGTCCCTTGCAAATAGAGGAATTAATGAAGCTAGGGGTGGTGCCTGCTGTTGCGGGGCGTCACGTGGGATGCAGCGGGACCAAATAATGCCACGACTGCTTCACGGATGGGGAAGTGGTGGTGACAATGCATACCAATGCAGGAACAATGCGTGTCGTGCGCACTAATGTTGTGCGCGCTAATGCCGTGCGCTAGACATAAATGGTACTTGACATAACTAAAGGGAACTCGGTGGTGAAATGAAAACAGGCGTTAATTGGAGTATTTATGTTAATCTGGATGTTCCCATTCAATTTAATCTGGAAGATTCTCATCCCTTATTCACATGAGGGATTGTGGTCGGTGATTGATTTTGCAGGTGACAAATGGCAAAGCCTTGGCAGAGTCCTTGTTTGCTGGTGCAGGTGTCAGCAGAATTGTGCAAAGACTATCGAGTGGATTTGAATCAGATGTGCTCAAGGGGGTCGGAACATGGCAGGGAAGAAGCTTGGGACATTTTTTTTCAGTCATTGCTAAGGAAACTTAATTGATGCTTTGTGCGTTCAGTAGGTGCTCTGGTTTCAATTATCGGTGCATTTGATTGATGTGCGGTCGCTCCTTATTAGCCAAATACAGAGGAAACCGCAAGAAGTACTATCTTTTGGAGGCAAACGTGGAGGTTTAGGGTTGAAAATATTTTCTCTATGCTGATGCCTGCCCGCTCGTCTTTTGATTTATGACCACCAAATGGATGAGCAGTGTATAGAAAACATATTGGGACATACACCCCCATGCCACCCCCCCACCACCCCCATTCAGTTTCTGTTTTTTGTGTTGAAATAATGACAACCTAAAAAAAATGTAATGCAAAGCACTCAGACTATTAGGACGACCCATCGCTAAATGCTGCATGAAAGCGCTCCTGTTGAAGTGACTCATATTGTGCACCTTTTTTTTCCCCTTCCAATGCTGCATAATTGTGCATGTAGGGATCCACAACCTGGCAGGCTGTAAAGCTTTTATCGTGGTCGCAGAAATGATGTAGAGGCAAGATGTGAAAGGACACAATGCCGTGACACTGGCCTTTTGCCACAGTGATTTGCTGATACGCTAAACTATTTGACAAGGGCAACACACTTGCTTTATGCCTCACATTAAATGTTATGAACAACAATATTAAGGGTGCTGTACCTCTTTGGCTCCAAACTGCACTTTTTTAAAACAAAAATATTAGAACACCACCAAAGCTAAGCAAATGTCACCAATAGTGGTTTAAAAGAACAGATTGAACAAATAGGGGTGTCAAATTAAAGCATTAATTGCGATTCATTCAGTCATATTTAGTTGTGTTTTTTTCCTCATTGCGGAGCAATTGTTGCAACTACCACGTGAAATTTCTTCCTCTTAAACAGTGAATGTTTACAAGTGAGCTCAGGGGAAGTTCTGACAGGCCGTTAACGTCACAGGCAGGGGGAAAAAAGAGCACTTGATTTGCTCACCAGCACAGCACAGGTAATCTCGCCTCATTGGAGTGTTTGATTAAATTATCTGGTGTTATTATTTATCAGTATGATGCCATAATTCTTCATATCGGTCCAATAAGGAATTGAATTAATAAAGTTTCTGCTAAAAGTCAAAAAAACAAGGGAAGAAAAAAAATATTTTCCACAAGAATGGTCCTCTGTTGCTACTCTATATGCAACACATTGTATTTTAAAGTCCCATTAAACTGTTGCAGACATCTGACTGGGAGTCATGTACCCCCTACTCTTGCACATTTAAAAATACATAAACCACACAATCATATATTATTAACTGTATTTCCAGTATACTGTGCCTTTATATTATATATTATAAAAATATCTTATTTTTCAACTGCAACATTTTCAACATCGGCTACTAATTTAAAATGGAGAGGGTTGTAGAGGTGTAAGATATCGCCTGGCGTGTTTTGTCTTCTGTTTGGTTATCCATACATCCATCCATTTTCTATACCGCTTCATCCTCATTAGGGTCGCGGGGGCATGCTGGAGCCTATCCCAGCTGACTTCGGGCGACAGGCGGGGTACACCCTGGACTGGTCGCCAGCCAATCGCAGGGCACATATAGACAAACAACCATTCACACTCACATTCATACCTATGGACAATTTAGAGTCGCCAATTAACCTCATCTGCATGTTTTTGGGAATGTGGGAGGAAGCCGGAGTGCCCGGAGAAAACCCACGCGCACACGGGGAGAACATGCAAACTCCACACAGAAATGCCCAGGGGAGAATCGAACCCAGGTCGATCTCCAGGCTATTCCTGTATTGGCCAACGTGCTAACCACTAGACCACCGTGCGGCCCCTGTTTGGTTATATTTGGTTTTATTTATAACAACTGGTGACAAGCTGTGGTGAGATGTGGTGAACTGATCTTTATGCTCTTTTGCTGTGCTTTGGTTTGCACCAACATGGAAATAGTCAGCACAATGCAACTGTTACATGTAAATGTAATAATTATAAATAATTATGAAAAGAAGGGCACATAACGCACAGAAATCAATACGGCAATGAGTTCACTACGAGGCTTATTACTGAGCCAAGTGGACATGTGAGCACATGTAGCATGAGATTATGCACCAAGCAAAAATGAACAGCAGCACAGCGCTAGCATTATTAAACCTCACCCCTGTGCATTTACGCACTGCATTAACATTTGTGAACAAGGACGTGGTGAAAGGAAGAATAGAAAATACACGTCTGTCTGTGCAGCGTCGGAGAAAGTCATACACATGGCGTGTTCAAGGACCGCCAAATAAAGTGGCCACAACGCGCGAAGAAGACACAAAAGCAGAAATTTACTTACACGTGCAAAATTGGGGGCTTTCTAACTTAGTCAGTGCATCCAGTCAACAAACAAATACATACAGCTAAAAAAACCCCACACTGATTAGTCACGATGGCCGAGTGGTTAGCATGTTGGCCACACAGTCAGGAGATCTGGAAGATGTGGTTTTGAATCTTGAATCTGGAGTTTGCATGTTCTCACCGTGTGTGCGTGGGTTTTCTCCGGATGCTCGGGTGTCCTCCCAGATTACAAAAACATGCATGTTAGGTTAATCGGCGACTTTAATTGCCCATGAATGTTGTTTGTCTATAAAGTATGTGCCCTGCGATTGGCTGACGACCAGTCCAGGGTGTACCCCGCCTCTCGCCCGAAGTCAGCTGGGATAGGCTCCAGCATACTCGCGACCCTAGTGAGGATAAGCGGCATAGAAAAAGAATGGATGGATGTCTCTAAAGTCATACACAACCGCCATCATGCGACGTGAAGGAGATGTGCATTCAAAGACACAATCATCATTTTTCAGTATTATGTGTTTTTATGTTTTACACTGGTCAACGTCTTTTTACAGTAGCGACAATTCGGAATCCACATTTTTTTAAGCTGAATCAGCTAGGCGACTAATTTCTCCACACCTGTGTTAATACTTTATTGTGCTTGCTAATTGCAGCAGTCGACTTATTTTATACTTGTATGCCAAATCAATAGCAACAGTGCTTTTGTGCACTGTGAAGAGATCTGGTAAAAAAAATACAGATACAGATCCAAAATAGTATTTGTTGACATCCTGAGATTCTGTAATTTGTCTTTCAACATCAATTTAGTTGTCAGTTATTTCAAAATCCGATTTCCATTCCTCTTTGTCCTTCGTCTTTCCTTGACTAGTCTTTACAACGTTTTTCTCAACATTTTCCTTTATGAGTTCTTCTGTCACTTTCAAAGCAGAGAGCATCCCGTAAACATTCCTTTTCGATGAAAAACATCAGCAGCAGTATACAAGACTTTAAAAACAAAGCCTGCACTCAAGCATGTTATGCATGTTGCACACTGGTGGCATAAGCTCATAAGCTTACTTACATGTACAGGATACTGTCCACTTGTACCCCTGGCGTGTGCATTGAGTGCATAATGTGACACTGATTTATAAGGGCAGTTCAATTGAGGTGCTCCTCCCTCCCATAATGCAAAGCCCCAAGTGGCACATAATGTCTAATGTGTCTCTTAGTTTGGAAATGCCTGCAACACATTTGGGACACGGGGAGTTTGGCTGGAGTCCCATCACGATGCAGTCAAAAACATAACATGAACAGGATTTTGCCTTAAGTTACAGTGGAATTTATGTAATAGAACACAATCTGTTGTGGGACACTGTTCAATCTCTGATTTGTTAAAATTTAGACTGTGTTTTCCCATAGGAAATATTGGCAATATAAATAATCTGTTCAAGGGTCAAATTGATGCCATTAAAGAACTTTATTAACTATGCTGGCAAGTTTTTAAGTCACATTGATAACTGTCTTACAAGTATAAAGACAAGTTAAAACCTTAATAAAACTTAATAAAACTGAAATTACATAAAATTACTCATCCTTTGAAGACTGAAGGCGCGATACGTAAGTATCTATCCGTCCATATGATATACACAGGATATATACTGTCCATGAACATAAATTCTTATCATACTCAAAATACGATTTAACACAAAGAAGCAGAAGACTACCAAATGAAAATAAGGAAGTTTAATGAGTAAAACTGTCAACATAAGGGCATGCCGCTTTGTGGTTTACTTTTAGGTGTTGCCACAAATTTGTAGTGTTCTTTGCTTTGCTGGTGTTGGAACCTTTGCTAACTTGCAGATGTTGCATCTAACGCCTGTTCAGTCTTTTGTGAAGTGGCTCCACACCTTACTCTTCCCCTTTGCCTGTGAAATGAAAATATATGCATTGCATTTACTGCAACTTATTCCAGTTTCTTTTGCCGTTTCTCTGCTGCAGCCGAGTGGGTGACACAGAAAGAGTGGCACCTCGCTGGCCTGTCTGTTTGTATGTGAGGGGAAGGGCCAGGTACTTGGGCAGGGAGCAGCATAGAGAGCCACGCAGGAACAGAGCGACACAATCTCCGCACAGCGAAAAAGTTAATATATCTGTTACATATTCACTGATATTGATTAACTGCTGATACATCATAATCGGCCTGCCGATAAATCAGTCGGGCTCTAATACAAATCTATACACTACCGGTCAAAAGTTTTGGAACACCCCAATTTCTCCGGTGGAAAAACCTACATTTTAACTGTAAGTGTTAAGATGGTCTGTCTCTCTTCCATTGTTAATTCCCTTTTTTCTTGCCATTTTTGTAGCAACAAATGACTTTGTCCAGTACAATGCTGTTCAAATGATGTTCACGAGGGTATCGTACCACAATGTGGTCCGAACACTGTTCTTATGCAGACGGAGGAGGTAGTCAGCTGTCCAGAACTTGGAACACACGTAGGAATTTGTTTCACCAACTGCCAAGGCTTGATCAACCTCCATCTGCAGAACATCTTTAAATTGTTGACCCATCTTGTGGTCCCTGAAACAGTCCTTTTTGTATAATTTTTGTATAGTTCTGAAATCTTTTCCACGTTTTTTTGATATTCTGTACCCAGGTTAGTGCATGTTTAAGTGCCTGCAGCATCACACACTCACTAACGCATAAACAACAGCATATATGTTTTTTCATTAGCTTTTTGAAAGTAAACATCTTTTGTGAAAGTGTACTCCTGTTAAAATAGATCTGTGATAAATTAATAGTAAACTTGATAAAAAGTTAATTTTATTAAACATTTACGGGGAAGTTCAGACACTTAAATCCAAAAAGAACTCTGGTTAGCGCCCTTTTTCAAACCATGCAAACTTTTATGACCCTGCTTCTTAAAAGCATCGGAATCATTGTAGTCATTGTAGTTTTCTTAAAAGTAATGTTAAAATATCGGCTTGTTCTAGTGAACCCAATCTCGTCTCTTGAGTGCATCGTGACACCCCTACTAATTACCAAAATCACATTGCCGTATAATTGCATACGTGAAGACGATCCGCGTATTCTTGGGGAAAAAAGGGGACAAGAGAGTAGTCTTTGTTCATATAAGCTGATCACAATGACGTTTAAGACCCATAAAATTTGATTCCTGCCAGAATTCGCTCTGCACCTTGGATGCGTTCTAGCTCTTGCACATCCCCGTTTGTGCAATCTCTGCTAGTTTTGCTTTCCGTGATAAAACATATTCACCTCTTATGGAGCATTTGTTTTCTGTTTTGCTGCGCGCATTTGTATGTGTTGGCTTTATCTGCAGAGGGACACATGCTCTAAGTCTTCTTTGTTGCCCGCCCATTAGTCTGTGGGTAATATTGTCCTTTTCACTTCAAACAAAAGCCAAGACATTTGACCACACCTTGATGTGTGGTCGGCGAGATATAAAAGGAAGGCATCCTGTTTTAGATAATGGCTGCACTGTGCTGGAAACCTTATCTTTAAGGAGTGTAAAAATTGCAACGCAACATATAATAACAGTACATTTTTTGTTGAAGTACGGTGTCTGCATACCACTTGAACACAATGTGAGGCCTGGCTTTCAATCGGCAAGACTGCCAAATTTGTATGCGTTTCCTTGTCATCATCACATTATCGTCTCTTTGGATAACTATATTTTCAAGCAGCATCAGTGGAATCTGAAGCCGGGCTTTAAGCACTGTTGTGCACTCGTTGCACGCTCATTGCTATGACACAGCTGCTGCTTTTTGAAGACCCATTGTGCATTTTTTTCAGGTAGTTTGTCTGATGGTGGATTAGCTGTGATCCATCTGCAATTACCCTTCAAAGTAGAACACAGCCAAGCGTTTCCTCCCGAGGTCATGGCTCGGGGATGCTTCTTTCTGGTTAAAAGGTGAAGAAGTGGATTTGCAACCCGTTTTGCTGCAACATTTTATTGACCGGGCGGTAAGAGCTTCATGCTTACTTAAGGGATTGGCCATTTTGAAATACCAAGCATTTTTATTACACTGTCCACCTTGTATGGTGGTATAGATTTACTATCAACACACAGCCATTAATGTCGAAATAGCTGGCAACACATTTGAGTAGCAAGATAATGTCTTGCCTACAGTCAAGCTTTGTGGTGGTGGTAGCATCATGGTCTGGGACTGCATGAGTGCTGGCAGCTACGGTTCATTGTGCGGAACATAACTTCCACATGGTGGAATACATGTTCCAAAATGATATTTCTGGCGCATTCACATCACCTAGAATTGTAAAACAACCACTAGAAATGCTCCCGACACCCAAATACTGATTTAAGCTGAAAATTAATGTAAGAACAGAGGCATCAATCAACATTAGACCCTTCCTCCTGTCCTGCATCCTTCCTCGTCCCTGGGCTGCTGCTGCTGTTGTTGTGGTGATTTACAGCCTTGTTGCAGCCGTCATCCACTGAGCGGTTGAGAGGCTGCCAAAAGCTCAGTTTACAAGACCAGTCTTTTTTTTTTTTTTTTTTTTTTTTTAACTTTCAAGGCAAAGACAGATTCTCAGTCTGTAATCAGCTGTAATCGTACATATTTCAAGTACAAGCCTGCTTAAAAAAATAAAATAAAAACCAAACGGGCATGACATCAGAAGGTATCAAAAATAGGCCTGAGCATTCCGAAAAAAAAAATAAATAAATAAATAAATAAAATGAATTCATTAAATTGACATTATTTTTATATGTTTTATGTGGGACATAATAGGGTATCAGAAAGACTCATGGACAAAAAATGTAACCATTTATTCTTTTATTACATAAAATGTATTGTACAATACAGTCAATCCTCGAGTTTCAATTGTCCATATTTTTGTGTGATTCGGTATTGGCTGAAAATGTTTGTACCGTGTGATTTCACAGAAATGAAACAAAGAATCTCGCGGTGACTCAGTCTTCTTGTGCTACTAATGCACTGCGTGACATCAACCAGGGTTTCCCCTAGGATTTTTTTAAGCTGTGGTGGTGGGCTGCGTGGGAGGGCAGACTTCCGCCACTGTGACGTGCCGCTCCTTTTGTATGCATTTTTTTACTATTAGGCCATATTTAACCACAAAACAGCATGATTTATTAATATTTTTTTGAAAAACTGTGAAAGGAAAGCTTGAATCGTAAAGTGGCAAGGGACAATTGTATATGAATTAATTACAATATCTGCATTGTTTATATATCTATTATATGGGACTTAGAAACATTGCTCTTAAATTATATTTACTGAATATATGCATCCTCAAAATATTAGGGCATCAGGCTGCCTTTTATAACTTTTCTGCTTTGTGCAACGGAGCTGAAAAAAAACTATGCAAATCAGATATTCACAGTATTTTTAAAAGAAAGGCAAGCAGATGTTCTCTAATTCCAACCGCACCACATCCTAAAGTTCACAGACAGTCACGGGTGATTTGACGATTTCCGGAAACTTAACAGATCATAATAGAGTGCTGTGTGTGCAGTGTGCCTTCTCATCCATTAGTCCAATAGCGAGATCGCTGTTCCGTAGCATGACTGCAATCGGGACAAATGCACAATTAACTTGGTAATGAGACAGCTCAACAAACACTATTAATGGGTTCATTTCAAAAGCGGCGTTCTCAAGCAATCAAAGCTCAAGTTTAGACTGGTAAATATTTCTGCCGCTATCAAAGGGAGCATCACTGAGGAGTGTTTGGATGATTCCTATTTATTGGTGTGATTCTTGTTATTTGTCCCTGAAAGTCTTAGGTTTGTTGGTTGGTAATGTTTAGCACAGTTTAATGAATCTCAATGCCTTTATTATACAGCTTTATCAAGGAAGTTAATTATTTAAGAGCCTCTTTGCTAATTTTCTGGACAACTCATTTATTGCGACACTAGGAAAACATGTAATCCTCCCAATGACTTCAGTGAACCATTAGTAGACAAACATCTTTCTCCCAGTGCTAAAACAGTTGCTTAGGCAAGCGTCAACCCATCTTTTACATTAAATCTGCTGTACGATATCTTTTCAGTAGCTTTACCATGTCTGAAGAGACACTGAATTCCTCCGGCCCCGATAACATATTGCAGTTGTTGAACGTAATGGATGCCGCATATTACATAGAACAATATAACATTAAGGAGTGGGACATGAGGACTCTGTGACCTACAGTGCTAACATTACAGTGACATTGTTAGCCTATGTGCTGAAGATAAACAAAATGATTAAACTTGACAAAGCTCTTGCTGATAGTTGTCGGAGCACCAAGCTCTTATTTTAAGATGTGTAGCGAGTAGGGGTGTCATAAGATATCGTGCCACGAGATCTTGCGAGATTAAAATGTGACAAAATTTCTCATTCCGAAAAAAAACACGCCTGGGACGATAATACATACAGTAAATTAATAACACAATAAATGAAAATGAAGTCGATAATTTTGCCGTCCACAATACACTGCCATGTTCATGTGTGTCTGTTTTCCTCATCTTGCCTCCAAACAGATGGGAAGAGAGTTAATTATGCGCATTGGTTTCAGCACCTAGGCTGGTTTGCTCCATAGAACAATGGCATGAATGGAGTGAGTCATTTTGCCAGTCATACAGTCTCTTTCTCTGGGGCCGGTAGCATACACACAGAGCGCAGAAGAGTGGAACATAGTAGAAATTGCAATAATAATGCAATATTTTGTCATATATTGTTTATATTTTTTCATTGTACTTTTCTTAAAAATAGTCAAAATCTCCTCTCGTGTCTTGCGTTTCGTCTCGTCTCGTGGCACTCCGAGTAGCGAAGCCTGTTTTTTTTTTTAACAAAGCTTTCCTCTGTGAAGTGGTGGGTGTATACACAGGGCAATTTTCTCTAGCGGGTGGCACTATAACGTCCATGATCAAGAAGGTTTTTCCTTCACTATGTCATGAAAATCCACAACTTCAAAAGCGACCAGTTGAGCGCCTCTTCTCTCAAAAGTGGAATGAACAAGTGAGGGATTTTGGTGGTCACATGCTCTAGCGACACATTGTTAGAGCATCATGAGAGCTTTAGAACGATTCATCGATTGAATGGATTAATTCAATTAGAAAAATCTTAGATTCCTATTCTGTTGCTTAGATGATTCATTTAATGAGTGGAACTAATAAAAATTGGTAAAATCCGGAGTGACAGGAACTTAGAATACGCAGAAATTGTTTCCGCATATCTGCTGCAATAGAGAGCATGAGAGTGGCGATGTGGGTGTTGTATTCTGTGGCAAGAGGAGACAGAGAGACAGCTTAAAAGAAAATAGTGACGAGGGGGGAACGAGAGGAAAGGGCCCAAAGGAAATGACAGAAGCTGTCAAAAGTTTGGGATCGTTTCAAACTCAAAAAGACAGACAACGTGGTGCAATGTTTGCACTGTCAAACGGAGCTGGCATTGCACAACAGTACTACATCGCTGCTCCAGCACATTACCAGAAAGCACCCTGAGCACACAACCAGAAACAAGGTAAAAGTCTATTTTGTCACCTGCCTATTTATACATGGGGCTATTCTCCCATTTGTGTTTTTTTCTACGCATTTTGAGTTAAGCACGTTTCTCATATTCGTATACTCCCATCCAGACTCCTGGATGGATGGAATCATGGACAAAGGTGACCTTTGTCATGACGTCATTTTTTTGGGCTGCCTGAAAATGATGGAACATGGAGTTTTCCTAACACTTGTGAATGTCATTGAAATCTGTGGAAAAGATAAAGCACACTTTCCATTGAAGGAGAATCTAACGGGTTTAATTGATATGTGCATTTTGCTTAGAGGGATATTTGGCTACACTGCACTCCGCTGTGCTTTTGTAGCACGTAAAAAGGGTTTAATTTAATACGGCATTTGAAGAACAAACATGTATTGTATTGTATTGTATTTGTACTTTATTTATCCCACAGCAGGGAAATTTACTTGTTACAGCAGCAAGCAAGATACGCAAGTAAAGAGTACAGTGTGGTGTGACGCAGTATGGTGAGTTTTCGAGGCTCATGGTGTGATCAGCACTCAACACCCGTATGTGCGTGAGAGACAGAAGGCAAATAACCCCAAAAATAAATTAATCGGACAAGATGACCGGCCTTTCTCAGTGGTGGAAGACACAGAGTTCACAGAGTGCTCTCTTACTTACCTGTAAGTCCTTCTAGAGCATCCCTACTTCTTAAATAGCGCGGCCGGCCCTGAACGTATGTGTGATGTTAAGAGTTCTGTTGAGTCCTAAGGTTGCCGTGAAGGTGTCAGCAGTGACTTTGGGTGTGTGTGTGGGCACGATCAGGGAGAGTGACAGTTACAGTTTGACAGTTGGCTGCATTTTTCTCTTATTCTGCCTGCTACATCCTTGCTCATCTTTGTGGCGTGGTTGCGACTGACAGCAACCTGTTTTGTTCAATAAAGCAATTGTTGATTGATCACCTTGATCACGTCCTCGATCACTCCCTCCTTTTTTATAGTGTCTGACAGACGCTACAGCAGGGCTTCCTCTACATGTAATTAATTGATGGTGGCGCACCACCGTGACAAAATAAAAGCCGCCGCACGTTAAAAATGATTTTTTTTTTTAAACGTAACAATGTTAGTGTATGAGAGAATACATATGCTATATAGATATATTCAGTGTAGCTTATTTATGCACACGTTGATCACAATTAGTTTGAAAACAATTTCAAATATCAGAGAGAAAATAACACCGAGCGATTGTGAGGTCTGACTTTTATGTGGGCAACAGTTTTGTGATGCAAATGTGTTACTCTTTTGAACGCAAAGTGCTTAACTCAAGAGAGCAACTAGCCGGAACTACTCTCCTCCACAACGAAAACCGACCAGAACTCGGCTCATGGGGAGAAGTGGGGGGAAAAGTCACCATTGATGCACTATACTGCTGATGGGGATGTCATACAACTTCAATCCCAACTGTCCCTTTTAATAATGTGTTTCAAACGGAGTGGGGAAGAAGGACAAAGAAGCCAAAAACTTACCACTTCCCCACAGAATGAGAGAATAATAATTTTTCCACTCAATCTCAACCATGGCATGTCTGTCTCTGCCATGGCATGCCTGCTGGGCTCCATGCAGTGTGAAAGGTCATGTAATCTAACGTCATCATGTCTCATAACATTACTAATCCCGAGTTACCTGAATGCTTTATATAACTTGTCTTTCAATATTTTTTTTATTAATAGTAGGCCATAGTCGACCACAAAACAGTGATCATTTATGAATTAATTATTTTTAGAAAAACCTCGATATAGTGAGGCAGCGATATTCGAACAGTGATATAGCGAGGGACAACTGTATTTTTTTCCCCTTTGTTTGTTTTTTATGATACCATTTGGTCCTCACACCGATAAAAATGCTGGCTCTTGGTCAAATGTAATTGAAGATCCCTCGATTAATTAAACAAAAATATACATAATTACTCCATTACTTAAATAACTGCAGCCCTAAACATCATTAAAAAGTCAATTTTGCATATTAGGAGACATTTTAAAGTATAAAGTTGTTGGAAACACCGCCTGGTTTACTTGTATGCATCTCTAAATCCTGAATACAAGATGGACTGTCTATTTCAGACTTCCATTTATACAACTACCAAGCACATTTCAAATGAAATTCAATGAAAATGTTGTCCAAAACTCAAACTAAAGCTCAGACTCAGACAGACATCGTTCAAGTAGGGTAATGGCAATGGTAGAACTAACCATTATTCACTGAACTCTTGACTACCCCAAATCTGTGTCTATTGGGTTGTAAAACCAGGACTGATCACACTGTCAAACATTCTGTACACAGCCATAGTGATGACTCGGCATGGACTGGTTACCGGTTTCAAGGTATACCACGATCTGAAAAAGTCCCGGTTTCAAAACCACTAAAACTGTGCATCAGTTGCAGTTTCTACGATATGAGAGAAAGTGGAGGTCTACCACGGACACTACATGGAAATACTTTGTCACATCCTGTGTTATTCCTCGCAGTCGGAACTGGGCTTTGATGTGTTGCCCAAAGTCGTTAGGTGCCTCGTTAGAATTGAGATGTTTGTCGCTGTTGTCGGTCGACATATTACTCATGTCGACGGTCACCAAATGTGGAAATGTGATTCATAACGAGACAAGAGTCCCGGATACAGTAAGTGGTCACCGTTTATTCTCCACCGAACAACAAGCAACAACCACTTCACGTCTCGGTTGCTAACAACAGTCACATGACTCGGAAACGGAAGTTTCTGGAAAAGTGCGACCTGCCACTATGAAATAATAACGTAACATTAGACGTTTTTTTTATTATTATTTATGCTGTGACCTTGTTGAGCCACTCGATTGCATTTATTTGTATTTTGAGTATTTATCGTGCTGTGGCTTAAGTTGCAAGATTAGCCACAGTCGACTGTTTTAAGAACTTTTTGTTTTTTATTTTAAATACATATGTTCCACTTTAGTCATGTTATGACTTTTTTCCCTCTTTTCAATAAAGATATTTCTAAATAACACGCTGTAATTACAATACCGTGAAACTGTGATATTTTTACCCAAGGTTGTCATACCGTCAGAATCTCATACGGGCTCATGCCTAGTGATGACATGCCTCCTCGAGCGGGCGGCCTTCGATTTATGAATGTCGCTGTATTTCTTCCATCACCGTTTTTTCAAATGTAGTCCGCAACATACTGTAGGCACCCTGAAAAGTATATGTACAGAAGGTCTGATCCGAGAGGGAATAGTTTAAGGGTGTAAAGATCATGCAAATTTCACGAGTGGAATGGCAGAATGTAAATATAGAGGCGAGAGTGCGAGCACAAGACTTTAAATCGCTCCCAAAGGTCTGAGTTGACATTTAATTCTGCACTTTCCACAGTAAATTATTTGAAAAAGCCTTGTTAGCTGCACTTTTTTTGGAAGTGATACATTTGATTGTGTTGCCTTTCCCATTAGCGTTAATGGTGTTGGTTTGAAACACGCTTAGCAAGTTACACTGAAGTACATCACGCAAGCTTCTACTTGCACTATTCAACATGTCCGAAAAGGAGTAGGAGGGAGAGATTATTTAATCCTACCCCTTCTTCGTGACTCAGCGGTTCCCGATATTTAGTTCACTTCCTGTGCTTAAATGTTTGCATTTTCTAAAAGGGAGAAAAGCAATTGAGAATGTGTAACAATAAATGGATAGCCTATGCAATGATGAAAGAAAAAAAATGACAAGAGAAAGAAGTGTTCAGATACATAATAATACATAAATAAAAATACAAAATAATTTAAATAAATATTAAAGAAAAATGAATAACTAAATACATGAATTTTTCATGTATAAATACATGCGGGATATCGGCTAAGCAATCATTTATTAAATGAGGATACTGTAGATCAGTATTTCCGTGGCACACTAGTGTGCCGTGGGGGATTGTCTGGTGTGCCGTGGGAAAGTATCCAATTTCACCTAATTATTATACGCAAATAATGTGCAGTTGCCGAGTGTCGTGCTGTCTAGTAGTGATCGGCGGAGTAACCGTGTAATACACTTCCATATCAGTAGGTGGCAGCAGGTAGCTAATTGCTTTGTACAGAAAAAATAATCAATTCATGGATGCGTCAGATGGCGGTGACAGTGGCATTGTGGCTAGCGAAACACTGATGGAGAAGTTTTTGA
The DNA here is from genome assembly GCF_027744805.1 of Dunckerocampus dactyliophorus. Classification (NCBI taxonomy): domain Eukaryota; kingdom Metazoa; phylum Chordata; class Actinopteri; order Syngnathiformes; family Syngnathidae; genus Dunckerocampus; species Dunckerocampus dactyliophorus. Next base: position 16,299,563 of record NC_072835.1, on the reverse strand, counting down.
AAAGGAAAGATGCTAACTCTGAACTGCATCCTGGAAAAAATTCGGACCCAGATGAAGTATGGGTGGAGGTCAAAAGAAAGCAAAGACGGATAGCTGGAGCAAAATCTCTTGCTGGCTTTCATTTAGATTTACTTTCACTGGGGATGCAAGGAAACGACTACCTTGTGCTTGGTGTGTGTGGTGAAAAGCTATCCAACAACGCTCTGGTCACACGTAAGCCTCCAAAAGAGACGGAGAGTTGTTGAGGAAGAGCGTAGCGTGTGTCGATTCCTGCCAGCATATCAGCTCTGTGTTCATCCAAACAGGCCCGGGTTTCACACCGAGTGAGTCGAAATGTGAGTGATTCTAAAATACTTTTTATTTTTGTTTATTTGATTCCTACACTGACACTGTGATGAGAACAACTTTATTTTGTCAATGTCGGCTACACAGTTCGTTTGTTAACATTTTTGACTGCTGGTGTGCCTCGTGGTTTTTTTAATAAAAAAAAAAAAAAGTGCCTTGGCGCAAAAAAGAGTGAAAAACACTGCTGTGGATGAATGAAATAAAATTTGGTCTTCAGACTTAGAGGACAAACTTTTAAATGGCACTATTTGCAACGCCCCTGCAGTGTTTGATACCGTCAATGTGCATTAATAAACTCCCTGACCACTCAGTGATGCATTCTTTCCTCTGCACTCATCAAATGGGATTTGCCTGTCTTATGATGAAGTAAGCAAATAATTGTAGGGATGCTGTGACTCATCAATCATATTAATTGCATTTATTTGTCATTACACCCCCCCACCACCCACCCCCAATGGATGATATCTGCCTGCGGGCAGAACCTCTCCCCTTCAACCTAATTGAGATTTAGCCATTTTGTGTGTTTTGTTTTTTTTTCCCTCCGCTAATGCTGAAAACTTAAGTGCTTGCGTGTTGTTTCCAAGTTTGGCACTTTGCTTTGACTACTTAATGCTATTTGTCAGTGGATTTGAAAAGGCTTCTTAGTTTGCAACCTATTGATCTGGAGGCTGTTAAAGGTTACGTGGCTTAAGAAAGTCAACATCTAATATACAAGGATCAAAACAAACACATTTTAAGGGCATTGATTTTCGCACACTGCAGGGATGCCTTCCAGACAGAATATAGAAGTAGGATGCTTTCGCTTCTATTTTTTATTATACTGAGCTAAATTAAGTTACAAGCTCATAGTCAGGGTATGCTAATAAATTACTAAGTCACAAAGAGGAATCTCACGAGTCTCAAACAGAGGTCCTCAATTACATTTAACCAAAGACCAGATTGGCAAAATGCATATTCTATAGTCCCATTTTCAGTGTCTACTTTTCTTTTAGTTTATAGCGCCACATTTGTTTCATACAAGCAGTCTTCTTCTACTCCTGCTTCATTGTGTCATGCACGCCTCACTGTTGCCCCCTGCAGAGCAGATCAAGTACTGCATGAACAAGCTCTTCTCTCGTTAGATTATTCGGGTGATGTTGAGACCTGTGACACGCTTAGACCTGTTGAGTTGCACTCCTACAACAGGCAGGGAGGTATACAGCATCTCACAAAAGGGAGTACACCAATTTTCATCAACCATTTTATTACAGTATATCTTCTCAAGGGACAATGCTATAGAAATTAAACTTGCTGTACAAGCTGTACTCTGACCACTCCAAAGTATATCCAAGTTTACTCCCCATAGTCACTTCCATAGACAAGATATAGTAGAACAAAGATGCTTGAAATGCGAGAGGTGTACTCACGTTTTTGGGAAAAAAAATAATGCTAAACATCCACCAGTACTAAAATTATGCCATAAGTTTGCCATAATGAAATATAATGTGAAATTATTCATTTTTCCATTAAATAAAATCATTAAGGCTGCTACTAACAATTATTTTCTTAGTGGATTAATCTGAAGCTTGTTTGATTAATCGAGTAATGGTAAAGGTAATAGATCTGCTTACATGGACGTCTTAGGAAATGAAAAAAACTATGCACATTTGAAAGGCAGAAGTCAGCCTTAAATTTAAAAATTTTCTTTTGGTTAATAGAATACTAAAATAGTTGTCGATTAATTGGATAATTGATGAATCAGTCTTTAATTCTATTAATTCTTGCAACTCTAAAAATCCTGGAGCCCACTTCCCACCGGTTTGTTATGTGATTAAAAAAAAAAAAAAAGCCCTTTAAATAAATAAATAAATCTTTACATAGTTCAAAAGTCCGTGAAATAATAAAAAAACAAAACAAACAAAGGACATGCCATTAAATAAATATGAATGTTGCTAAATAATTCATAATTATTAAATAATTATTAAATAATTATTAAATACAATAAATAGCACATTGTGTACTATTTAATTATTTCTATATTTATTTATGCAAATTATTTAATGATGCACAAAGTAGCTAATTATTATATCATATTTAAATTATCAATTTATTTAGCTTTATATTTATTTAATTTTGGCATTGTGTTGTGGTTGTACAAAGACACAACCCAATATTGAAAACAATCGCATCTAGCGAAATGTGCACTTTATTGCATTAGCATTTTCTGATTAATTACCGACAACAAGAGAACTTTTGGCTTAAGCTCCCATTTTTGGATGGTTGTCTTTTAAAATCAACACGGGTCTTCTATGAATTGCAATAAAGATGATCAGTTAAGAATTTGGAAAAATAAATGGACGGTCCTACTTGGCTACGACCAGCAGGGGCACCATCGATTCTTTTTGGAGCGTTGCTGTGCTCAATACAACACAGTCATGAAAACAGGAATTCAGTGTCCCATCCTGTCACTGAGGCAGTGCTTCTCAAATAGTGGGACCCCCCTGGGGTGGCGAGGTGAACTGTCGGGGGTGCGTGAGAGGCAGGGAGGACTTTCAATATTATTTCAATATTGCCAGCATGTATGAATTTCTACTACTCAGCATGCAATTTGACTCTTGAATACGCTTGTATGCTTCACTGCTCCCCGTTTTGTTGCATTTCACTGGTTTCAGTTTCGAGTTCAGTCTGTACAGTACAGATAAATAAATAGATTTAATCAGTTTCTCAATAGCATTTCAAATCGGGGATTGTGGCGCAAAAACATTTCTGTCCCCCAGTGGGGGCATGACAGTCAATCATTGAGAACCTCTGGATTAAGGGAATGCAGTTCCCATCCCTGATTGGCATCCTTTTAGTTTTAAAATGTCTACCTCAAAAATTGTGGAAAGGGACACTTGTTTCCTAATCAAACCTGAGCGATATACTTTAAGAAATAAAAATGAGCGTGCAAGTATGGATCAATCCTGAAAACCAGAACAACAACAGATTCTAAAACTATTGACCACATCATTTTGTTTTGTTTGTAAGCGTTCATAACAGTCTGTTATTATTACGGTAATTGTCCACCGACTAATTTGAATTGATTGGCATGTTGTTTTGTACACAACGGATCTCTCTGGTGATATCAAAGGACAATGCTCTGTTGGTTTGACTGTCAGCAGCCATGTGATTAGGCACTCGGCTACGTCCAGCGCTAAGGTCAGACAGGCTCTTAATGATGTGTTGTGTGCCATTATTGACTCTTTCCGTGGCGATGTGGTAGGATTGTGTAATAAGCTGTCACTGAGGGGCACTCACCCGTTTTCAAGGCCCCTCATAAATGGCCACATCTTCTTCCAACGAGCCTCAGTTGCATCACGATCGTGGCATTTTACGTCTGTTTCTTTGTCCTGTCAATCTGGGCAACAAAAATATTAATTAAATAAACAACGTGTTTACATCCTTGATTTGTGAGACTATACTTCCACTCGGGGAGTGAGTGGATTTACAAATATACAATCAATGGAGCTGGCAAGAGATGCGGCTTTCTCGGATAATGATTTTCCATCCGAGTGTTGTGCAGTTTTCAATGTTTAGCTCGACGGCGGGGGCATCACAAGTTGCACAAAAGATGCTATGCTCTTGAAGATTGATAATAGAGATTGCAACACCCTCACAATGTGTGCACTTTTTGCCTCCTTTGACTGCTATCCGTTTGAATTAAATTGAATTAAGAATCAATGCCCTGGTGAATGGATACATGGCCTCCATTTAATACAATAACGATTGCTGTTTTCCCTTCACTGAGTTGATATCCGCTCTCTTTTGGCATCCTCTTTTTCCAACAGGAAAGTTTCACAACAACAAGCACTCTACTGCTTCCACCAACAGTTACTGTACATTACAGAATATGATGTGAACTTAGCGAGGCTTGGGGGTTCTAATCAAGGTAAGAGAAATGATTGCCAATGATGTTTGTTTAGCTTTGAGGTTCACATTTTCGATCAGAGCTGACATTGAAATCGGCTGTAAACCTAAACAGCAGCACCCACCGAGGCACGTAAACAGTCTCAGATTAATTCAAGCGTGGTGTTTCATCAGTTGATGATTTCAACGGGCTATCTGGGAAGTGTTAAAAATCATCTTACGTTAAGCGGAAAGGTAGTCTCCTCCTTCGATTAGTCTTCCGGTCGTCCCCGTGTGCTCGCTCTGTTGGTCTGCCTGGTCTGCATTCATCCAGACTGCCTGAGTTCTTGCCATTTCTATGATTTTGTTTTAAAAGCTCACTTCACTTTCCATATTATACATTATAATAAAGCATCATTGACTTGCAACTTTGTTACTCTTTGCGACTTCAACCGAAACAACTCTAACCCACTCACTAACTCACTCTTTTTGAGACCAATCTCGCTGGTCTCGGCCCCCCAACCCGGATGCGTATATATATATATATATATGCCTAGAAAAATAGAAAAAAAAGAATTCAAAAAAGAAAAATAGATTTTTATTTTATATATAATAATATAGTAATAGATTTTTATATACATACACACACACACATATATATGTATATATACATATATGTGTGTGTATATTTATTTTGTAGAAAGTAATGTAAAAAGTGATAGGTATTTAAAGCTTTGTCTTTAAATACAAAGCTTGGTGTCATTGGTTGTTGGCATCAACAGTTCAGCTTTTTCTCATTTTCCCTTTTTGCTTTTTACCATTTTTTTTACATCTTATTTTGGTTCTGCAGTGATGCTATGACAAATGAGTCACGGATGGCGCCCCGAGCCGCACATTGGCCACACTTACTTTTGTGGATCTTTGTCGGGGTTGGGCTTCTGTTGTGGGTTCTGTGGGCAAAGTACATCTCAGCTTGTTGGCTCGGTGTCGTGGGCGAGCGATGGTGAGGAGAGAGAGGCTGGTCGAAGGTTTTCGTGAGGGTGCACGTCTATGGAGTTATACTGTATTTGTGCCGTAATTTTGAGGTAGCAAAGCAGTAAATACTGTTGTGTGCTCAGGCACATCACTGCATGCTCTGTCACTCATCTCTCTCTCTCCCTCGCTTAACCTCGTGGTGAGGTGATCCTCTGTACGTGCGCGGATACCTCCGTTCCGGTTTTGGCGACTGGGACCCTGGCTGGAGCTTGCGGGTTGTGTGCCTGGACGGCGGCAAGGCGTAAGGTGGTTAGTATGCGCGCCTGTTGGTTTCTCTCCAGGAGGGGAGGGCACTGATGGAATATTTTTTTTTTCTAATAATCTCGCTATCGACTGACAAAGTCCCTAAGATCGACCAGCAGCTTGCGATCAACGGGTTGGTGACCAAACATTCATTCACATTCATAGAATTGGAGGCAAGGTGGGTGAGGTGTCTTGGCCAGGGACACAACAACAAGGACTAGGTAACGGGAGCAAGGATCGAATCCGATTGCTTAACGACCTTCTTTACCTCCTGAGCCACTGCTGTTTTGCCATGAATTATTTCTTGAATTCAGTAGTGCTTCTCACCTCGAGTCTCTGCTTTTCTTTTGATGACGGGTGCAAAATAACCCAAAATGGAGCCAAAGAAAGTTGCAAGTGATAAAGAAGCTGAGAAACACGACTGAATTCAATAAATAACTCATGACAACACAAGAAGGTGGTGTCCGTGTTGATCTCGCTGCCACATTGTGTCACGGCCTTCAATGAAGGTAAAACTAACCTCAAATGTTAATTTATTCCGTTCATTTGTTATTTATATGCATTTAGAATTGTGTTTTGTACGAGCAAAGAATTACAGAACTGCTGATGACATCATAGATGGGCGACGGTGCTGACTTCTGGTTCCTGTTTCCATGTATTAGCAAACTAGTACGCTGCTAACAAGGACGTTTTGTAAAAATGCATGAAGAACACAGATGCACTCACTCAGTGTACTGATAACACAACGAGACACGCGCTATATTGTACGCTAAACGGGCAATGTACGCAAACCGAGGCGAAATCTTGGATGTTAACTGAAAAACACGCTAACCGAGGTTCCACTATGAATAATAATGCAATCACACACATAAATGGCTCCCCCTGCTAAACACTCTCCACTCTGCAGTTGTTATTCAATTCCCATTTTGCTCTAAATTATGTACATATGTAATAATATGTCTGTACAAATAATAGACATAAACCAAATGAACACCTCACCCATAATAGACCCCTGGTCTTGGCTGCAATTTAGTCAATAAACACCTCAGACATTATATGGAAAAATATGGTAGGTATCGTTAAAAAACACAGGTATAGAAAACAAATACTTTTGTTGGTTGTAATGAAAAATAGTATTATTTGTAGTGCGTAATGCATTGGTTTGGGAAACTGCTGCTCAACAGTGGAAGATACCTTTGCAATGTTAGCTTTTGTGTTTCTCTCTACATGGCTCGAGGGCTGTTGCATATTTTAGTGATCCAGAGTGCTGACCACCTTTGAGTTGTGAGGTTGTGACAAGGAAGGTTTATTATACTTCTTAGTTGTTGTTTTTTTTTTACCTCACTCCGACTGTGGAACGTTTAGACGTTTGATTCTCTACAATCAACATGTTCACTGAAGATGATGGCTGATACCGTTCAAATATTTACGCAAATGTTAAAAGGCCCCAAAAGAGCAATGTTGCAGTGTTAATTTAACGCTGCAATTTCATGAGTTCAAAGAAACCTTTGTTTTGCTGAAACCAAAGCAAAACAAAATTGTGCTTTTACTTTTCTAATGATGCTAGACTATTGAATTTCATCATCTTCTAATAATGCAGCTTTTTTTTATTGGGTTTGGCAAAACATTACCTATTTTCTACAATATTTTTTAAACAGCGTTTTCCCAAATGCACTTTCGCATATCTCTCTCCGTACAGGTTTGAGCATGAAAACAGCCCAGCATCTTAACAGCTGCCGTGTCAGGGTATAAATAGGCCCGATGACCAACTGATTGCAGGTGTGCAAACGGTGGCTCCGCCCCCAAAATTCCAAAAATTGGCACACAGGAGAGAGAGACTGCAGCCGGGGGTGCCAGGACAGGATCATGACAATATCTTTTTTAAAATACATTCTAATTTATGATTTACTTAATTATTATTACAGTCGTCCCTCGCAATATCGAGGTTTGATCGTCACGCCCTCGCTATATTGCGTTTTTCAGAAAATTAATAAATAATCGCTGTTTCGTGGTAGACGGTGGTCTGTTATTCGTCAAAACATATTGAAATACAAGTGACATTACCTTACAGTGCATTACATTACCTTAGCATGAAGTCATGCCGTAGCCTGTCTGGCATGATAGAGTGAAAAAACGTCCTCTTCCCATTTCGTGTGGAAGTGGTAAGTTTTAGGGTTCTTAAATTTAAACAAAACAAATTCGAGGCTAACTGGTTGGCTTGCTAGCTCAAAACATTGTTAGCGCTCTAGCTCGTTAGCTGGCGGCCGTCTCGAGTCCCTGCAGCATTAGAGTTGCGCAACGTGTTGTAAATAATGAATAATAGCAGTGTAAAGGTGAGTATAGGCATGTTATTTCCTGTCTACAAGGTACAAGAAAGCCATACATAGGCTTTTTATGCTGTAACTATGAAAATTTAGCAACACTGAATCCTATATAGTGGGAATTCCTTCCTCTTTGTCGCGGTTGGGTCTGGAACCAATTAATCGCTATAAACCAGGGACGACTGTACATTCTTAAATTTACATAAAATGGTGGATTAAAAAGAGGCAAATTCCTGAAATTGTTCAAAATTGGTGCTAAATTTACGATATTATATTACATTTTTATTATCATGTTACTTTGACTTCAGCTACAGAGATTTTCCAATGAATGGCCAAGAGGCATTGTACTAAAAAGATGAACTTCGTTGTTTTATGTTAAAAGAAGCACATGGAATCAAAACCAATAATGTTTAATGGGACTGGTAAATGTGGTTATTAATTGACTTGTCCATACCAATGCCACTTGGCTGTGTGCCTTTAGATGCATTTAACTCCATTACCAACTACCAGAAGTGGATCACTATATAGATATTTTCAATGAATTGCGACAGAGGCTAATTTTTATAATGGTGAATTTGGATCGTTTATATATCTTAAACTCAATATCCATGTTTGGAGAGGTGGGGAAAGAATTACACAGTGACAAAACGACTGATTATACAAATACACATACAGACCTATGGAGGCAATGTAGTCTGTGTGAGAAAAAAAGCGAACATTGAAGACGAAAACAACAAAGCCATACAAATGGAGAGTTGGAAAGTTTTTTTGGTTTTCCTGCTTGTTGAGTGTAAAGTAAAGCAAACAAACAAACATGATTTAACAGAACACTTTGACAATAAATAGGCTAAAATTGCTACAGTATTTTAGCATGAATACAACTTTAGACAGCCACGTGAGTATTTTAGTTCCAATTGTTCATTGCATCGTCTTATACTTCACTGAATACAAGTGTACTCATCTGTGTGTCATCGATGCGAATCAATGCACCAGTCAGGTGAATATAATTGAGATAGAAATCCATTTCCAGGATTCAGATCCCAATCAGTGGAGGAGAAAGCACATGGGGGACTTAGCTTTGGAAAAGATCAACACAGCGACCCTACACAATGGGGGACAATCGTAGAAGGCAAAACAGAGGCTCCCTCCATATGAGCTTCACTTCGGGGGGTTCACTGTCGGTGCTTAGGAAAGCGCACACCGGCTGCGCTAACACAAACCGACAGCCTGGTATGTGGTCGGGGGTGAGGGAGATTGCGGCGGCGCTGATCTATTATGAGTGGATCGTTGCCAGGCTGATGCATGCTGCGCATCAGGTGCGTCTCTGGGTGAGAAATCCCGTTTGCAACACTCCAATCCGAATGATTTGCTACTACATAGAATACTTTGTCCAAGAACTCCGTCTATTTTGATTTGTTCACATTTCTAAACTATTTTGAAGATATAAACTGTTTTAGGGAAAACATCTCAGGTGGGATCTCCTTGTCGTGCCAGTAATGTTGGAAGCCATCAGGACCGCAAAGGTTACTTTTTTTTCTCCTCAGAGAATAAAACTTCCATCTTTCAATGTGCCATGTTTGGTGCTCTCGTACAAATTCCAAACAGGCAATTTTGTGGCGTTGAAGAAGACGAGGCCTTTGAAGACTTTTGTTTGTAAAACCCTTCTCCCGCAGATGCCGGTTATCGGACTGCACTCACCAGGAACAACCTCCATTTGGGCTGAGACTTTTTTTTTGGGTCTACCACTTTTTTGTTCCATAACCCTCAGGATCTCTTAAAAAGTTTAAAATGACCAACCTCAGGAGCAATGACGGGCTGCGAGAGGCCTTGCTTATGCGGCTCAACAGTCCAACCGCGTTCAAAGAGAGAAAGCTATTTTGCCTTTGCCATCACGAGGTGATAACAGTGTGACTATCTGACAGAAAATGAGATCAAATCCACATTTTTGCCAAGATTTTGTTTTTTAAAGGCTGTGGTCTTAAACCTTTGATCAGATGATGAACCGCCTATTTCACTTTAATGCTTGTTTGCAATAAATTGTCTCATTCCCACTTTTTTTTTTTTTTGCATTTTGAAGCACTACTTAGAACGTCCTTAAGCTCCAACACTGCAAAAATGGAAATTCTTGCAATTTTTCAACTGGTCTTGAAATTTTGATCAGGAGTGTATTTCAGCTATAACATCGTAACATTAAGGAGTGTTGCAATATTTTGCAACGAGTTACATTTCAGGCTTTATGGTCATCATCACATTTTCTTTCCTGCATCACTTCTATCCCGATGGGTTGGCATCATGATATAAAAAGCTAAAGAAAAAGCAAATGCATCCTTATGGAGTTATTTCGTAAGATCAGGGTTTTCTCTCACAAAGAAAAACTGCTAAAACTACATGACATCGTGTGTCGCCATAACAACAATACTTGATGCTTTTTACATGGTAAATATCACAGAAGACAGAAGTGCCATGTGATTTGTCATGTAATATCACCCACAATGATTGCTTTGACTCACCTTTTGTTGGCAATTTGGGTTGAGCCCGAGCACTTCCACATTGTGCATTATTATTTTGGCCTGTTTTTGTGTTAGTGCACACCAGAATTGAAGGCCATGCACCGGTGCAAACAGCAAAGCTTCCTCGAGCTTGATTGCTTCCAAGGAGAGATGCTGACATCCCACCGTGCTGGTGGAAGACGTAATGCTATCAGCAGGAGAGCTGCTGCTGCAGCAGCTCTGGCAAGAACTCGCCTGCCTGCCATCAACTGCTGAGTTTCAAGTGTCTTTTGCTACTGTTGTTGTTGTTGGCTGCTTTCAGACGGAAGCTTTCGATCCAAAGAAAGCAAGAAGGGTGGCTGGAGTGTGTAGGTTGTGGGATATTAACTACACTCAACAAAAACATAAACACACCACTTTTGTTTTTGCTCTCATCTTCCATAAGCTGAGCTCAAAGATGTAGAACTTTTTCTATGTACACAAAAGGCTTATTCCTCTCAAATATTCACAAATTTGTCTAAAAATGTGTTAGCGAGCACCTTTGCCGAAATGAGCTATCCACCTCACAGGTGTGGCATATGAAGATGCTGATTCGACGGTATAATTATTACACAGTCTGGCTCCAATAAAAGGCCACTGTCACACTCTACAACAAGCGGTCTCCGAAGGTGTTGAAGACAATTTGGCATCACAACCACACCAGCCCAGGACTTCCATCCAGCATCTTCATCTCCAAGATCGTCTGAGACCAGCCACCTGGATAGCTCCTGCGAAAATTGGTTTGCATGAGCAAAGAATTTCTGCCCAAACTGTCAGAAACCGTCTCAAGGAAGCACACGTGCATGCTCGTCGCCCTGACCTCCAGTTTGTCGTTGTTATCGACTTGAAAGGGCAAATGCTCACATTCATTAGTGGCTGGCACTTTGGAGAGATGCTCACTTCACGGATGAATCCTGGGTTTCACTGTACTGGGAAGATGGCATACAGCTTGTATGGCCTCCTCTGTATGGTTCCGCTGATGTCAACAGAGAAAGGCCCATGGTGGTGGTGGGTATATGGTGTGGGCCAGACATATGTTATGGACTTTTACCAATGGAATTTTTAATGCACAGAGATACTGTGACGGGATCCTGATGGCCATTGTTGTGCCATTCATCCACGGCCGTCACCTCATGTTGCAAGGATCTGTACACAATTCCTGGAAGCTGAAAACACACCAGTTTTTGCATGGCCAGCATACTCACCGGACATGTCACCCATTTAGCATGTTTGGGATGCTCTGGATCGGCGTATACCACAGCATGTTCCAGTTCCCACCAATGTCCAGCAACTTCGCACAGCCGTTGAAGCGGTGCAGACCGACATGCCAATAGGCCACAATAAACAACCTGATGCAACTCTCTACAAAGGAGATGTATTGCACTGCGTGAGGCAGATGGTAGTCTCTCCAGATACTGACTGGTCCCCCTTGATTCAGTAAAACTGGACATAGCCTTTTATTGTGGCCAACCTAAGGAACACCTGTGCAGTAATCGTGCTGTGTCATCTGCATGTTGATATGCCACACCCGTGAGGTGTATGGACTATCTCCGCAAAGGGGAAGTGCTAACTAACACAGATTTAGACAGATTTGTGAACAAATTTTCATTCCTTTTTTAGCCATAGAAAAAGGTTTATAGTTTTGAGTTGAGCTCATGAAAGATGGGAGCAAAAACAAAAGTGTTTATATTTTTGTCCAGTGTGTTATCAGGACGTCGGGTGATGTTGGCGTCGGTTGTCATACTGTAAGATGACACCTTGGTGAAATGTTCTACTGTATTACTGTACGTCCAAGGCTGTGGTATTTTTAGACACTCATTTCCCCTGCCCTGTTCCTTCCTGTTTTACCCTCATTAGAATGTGAGACTGAAATACAAAGCTTGATCTTTGCCGTTTTATTCCTGCTGTTCCCTTTTATTGTGTAATGTACCGGTATTGGACGATTACCTGTCATTCTAATAATAACATAAAGGCAGTCATTGCATGGTTCAGCCTTTTATATTGGAGGTGAGCTGTGTATTTATTAGGCATAACTTGAGAAAAAGTTTCCAAATAAAATAAATAGGAATGCCCATCATCCATCCATCCATCTATCCACTTTCTATACCGCTTCTCCTCATTAGGATCACAGGTAAACTGGAGCCTATCCCTATCCCTGGACTGGGCCAATCACAGGGCACATAAACAGTCGTCCCTCGCTGCATCACAGTTCGTACATCACACCCTCATTCTATGGTGTTTAAATAAATAAATAAATAAATGAATAAATACATTAAGCATTTTCAAGCATAAAAATGACTAAATGAACGAAAATACGAATGATAAGGCATTCAGAAGATGTAATATGGAGTGTAATATCTGTGACTTTTGTTCTCCTTTAAGGAGCGGGGCCTGGGAAGTGACGTCAGCTAGCTAGAGTTGACTGTGTTTAGCTGAGTGTTAGCAGTGTGTGTGTCGGTGACTCGCATGAGTTGTGGCCGACAGCAGTTCCTGCGCAAATGTTCACTGCGTGGGTGATCTCCATCCATCCAAATCTGTTTTCTATGCTGCTTCCCCTCATTAGGGTCGCAGGCGTATGCTGGAGCGGATTCCCAGATTATTCTGTGTTTGTTCATCTACTGTATCAATAGAAGTGCATCATGAGTCTCTCTTTAATCAAAAGAAGCAGCATGACAGTAGTATTCTACACTGGTCACCAGGTGTCAGTAATGTTACATTGATGAAACAATAGCCATTGCAGGCAGTACGCTGCCAGTGCAAACACGTGGGTCTATGTTATGTCTTATTTATGCCTAAAATGTCTTGGTTTCTATTATTATGTCAACTATATTGAATAATATGTCTATAAAAGTGACTATAGGGGTGTTATTTCATGTCTCGAGGGCTGTAATAATGCTATAAACCGTATTGAGAAGGTTGTAAACAGGGATTATATGCTCTAACTACGCAAATGTTTCATTTATGAAGAACGAATCCTACTTCGCGGGAATTCACCTACCACAGTGGGGTCTAGAACTGATTAACCGCGATAAACGAGGGATTACTGGTGTACACAACAACCGTACACACTCACATTCACACCAATGGACTATTTAGAAGAGATGGCCATAATATTGTTTGTTTAATTAATTGATGAATTGACTTGTCTCAACTAGTTTTCTTCTCAAAAGAAGGACAACATGGTCAGCACTCCGTGGGGCAGCATCGATCCGAGTTCAATACAACACGTGTCTGAAAAAAGGAGTTCAGATTTTTCAGATACTCCCATCCTGTGTGAGAGGTCTTTAATTTGTGCCTCACAACAACAAAAATATGAACAGATAAATGCGGGATCAAAAATGGCATTTTCAATTAAAATCTTTGTTGCAAGAAGCACGTGTCAGTTTTTGTATTGCTTTGCCATTTTAAGCTAATTTAAGGAACGGAGATGATAAGCTTTAAGAAAAGAATACCGTAAATGCTCATGTTTATTTACCAAAACAGCAACAGAAAACATTTTGAAAATTTAACTCACTTCATCGTACTTACTTTACTAAACAGTTTGAGTTCTTAAAATGCGAAAAGGGAAACAGAGCTCTCTTTGACCACACGTTCATTTATTAACCAGTATATTGTACAGCACGGTAGCATCATAAGTCATGAAAGAAGTCTTCATTAGTCGTCAGTAAATACATGGTTCACACTGCATTCCACTCGCTTTATGTATACGTTTATATTCCAGTCAGCATGCGAGTCTGTTTACCTCAGTTGGATCTTTTTAAAGTTCACCTGAAATTAAATGGTATTTTGTCATCCAGCGCATAAATCACAAGTAAATAGCTTGTCCTGTGTTCTTTGAAACGGGAGAAACTAATAGTGGTGCTGTGTAGTTTTCCAATTATTTCTATTTTTTTATTTTGTTTTAAATGCCAACCCTCAACCTTGATTAGATGAGAGTCAATTTGATTAGATAGGATTTTATTGATCCCCTGGGCGTATGCCCGCAGGGAAATTAAGGTTCCAGTAGCAGCAACACTGTATACAGTATACAAGACGTTGGCAATGGCAACACAGCATGCAGCGTAAACAGGTTCCCCTCCCCCTTTCCCCTAGTGAGGAGTGATGGCACAGGGAACAAAGGAGTTTTTAAGTCTGTTGGTTTTGCTCCTGGGGAGGAGCAGCCTGTCGTTAAATAGGCTTTTCTATGTGTACTGATGACGGCTTGCAGAGTGTGGTTGGCATCGTCTATGATGGCCTGCAGTTTGTCCAGAGATCTTCTGTCTGCAACCATAACCAGAGAGTGCAGCTCCATGCCAATGGCAGAACCAGCCTTACGTATAGAAGATCACACTGGCAACTGCAGATTGACAGAGCGTCTGCAGGAGTTTCCTCTGCCGCATACAGTTGGCATACTGTATACTGTAGATCAGGGGTCACCAACGTTTTTCCTTGTGAGAGCTACTTTTACGAAATGAAAATGGCCAAGAGCTACTCAATTTTGTAACATTTATTTTCAGAGCTTATTTTAAACCCAAACAAAGTGAATATGCTTGTTTTACCAGAACATGAACAAAATGCTGGTGTCCACAACTCACATTTTGTATTTCAGAATGCATTTCTTTCTACTGTTCTTTCGTTATTAACTGAAAACCTGAATGAAAAGCAGGCTTGCAGGCTCCTCATGTGGTCGTGGGGGGCTACCTGGTGCCCGCGGGCACCACGTTGATGACCCCTGCTGTAGATGATACTCTATAATACTCTAGTGGTACTGTATCACCCAACTGGGCGAACCAAATTGAATGAATAGACTTTTAGAATATTTACTACATATGTATATTGCAAACATACTATAAATTCAGTATATTACAAACCAGATCGATTGGATACTGTTTTATGAGTGATACCATACCTTTAAAATTAGGTGTGAGGAATGATATTCGTGCAATTTAATTAGCGAAAATCTCGTCTCGGAAATACCGTTGGGATTTTTGAAGCTCAGCTGGATTTCATGGAGGCTCACTTACTTAAGGGCATGATGAATAATGATCGATTTGTTGGGCTAATGAGTTGCAATAAATTGGGCAAAGACAGGTTGAGCGCCTAAAAAAAGCAAGCTGACATCAAATGACCGAAATATTTTGAAGCATGAGTTTCTGTCGCCTCTTAAAGAGCTTTTGATGAATAGAAATTGAGAGGGTTGGTGCGGTATGACATCAATTTAGATTCATTGCTTGTAGTTGGCTTGGGAGTCATAGTAGCAGAGTTCCTGATTATGTAAACGGACAAGTCTGACTATACTTGTATCCACTCCCTGGTGCTGATGATCAATTGTCCCACTGGTAATGAATTAGGCTGGATTCACACTTATTATGCTTGCTTTGGTTCAAAAGAAAACTGGTGCGTTTGCTCTGCAAGTACGTTTCGTTTGGTCAAGTGTGAACCCGGTCAACGTCATTATCCGGACCCTGGTGTCCACCAACATGCGCGACAGAGAGATGAGTCTCCGTCTGCTTACAAGTGAACTCTGACGCGGTTTGTTTCAGTTGACCAAATGGACCAAAGACACAGATCAGAGCTAAAAAGACAGCAAAAAAGTATGCCGAAATGACAAATGCGTCACAGAAAATGTGTTGGAAGTGCTGTCTCCCTTTTTTGTGTGTGCGTGCGTGTGTGCGCGTGAGACAATGACGCTCTTTAAAATTACAGTTTTGAAGCTGAGCAAGGGCAAGGACAAATTATGGGTATAGTTTTCATTTTATCTGTTACTGGTGCCAAATCGGTACTTTTGAAACAGTCCCGGTAAAAGGGAACATATACATTTTGGCCCAAAACAAGGCCTTTTTATTTTTATGGAACTACTAAAAGTGTATGTGGTGGTGGAATTGAGCACCTCTATTATTGTGTATTGAGGTATAACGTATTTATGTAGCGTCAGACTCGTGTGTTCCTCTGTCGAGACGTACAAGACGTTACTTTCACAATATCATGGAGTCCGCGTTAGTCTGTGGCATTCCCAAATAGAGACACTTTACCCAACAACTCCTTTGCAGAACTTGTTGCGTGCAGCGATCTCTGTCACTTCAGATCAGCCATGAAGTCTCATCGGTCCTATGCAGCTTTTCGCTAATCTAATTTATTTATTTATTTATTTATTTAGTTTTCTTTGTGAATGTTGTCACTATCCGAAGCTTGCAGGCTTATACAATAAAGCATTGATAGCGAGACTGGGCTCATATGCTGAAGATAAGCCTCTTAGGTAAATAAACTATCACGCTGAGTTGACTCACATTCCCAACCCACTCCTACATTGTTTAGCTAGAAAAGGGAGAAAAACAAAAGAACGGTATTAAGGGAGCGGGATTAAGGTCTTTGGAGAGTTATTAGTCAATAATATATTTTTATTCATCGATTCATTGTAGACAGGAATTGTGAAGACTTTAGGCACCATCAACATTGTTATGGATTAGCTTTGTTTTCTAAAAGAAAGCACTAATGAAGTTTTGTAATTGTTTTTTTGTATTGGTTTACCTTCCATTGATCAAGGTTAAAGATACACAATTTCTCTTTGACTTAAAACAATAGTAAAAATGTGATCTGTGTTTTTCAACAAAGATTTCTCTTAGACAGTACCATTTTTGTAATATTTATACCATAGATGACTTATATTGGTGGTCCTCGAGTTCCGTTCCTATGACGCGTTTTAAGTGTAAGTCACAAATTTTAGTATTAGTCGGAACTTATACTTAAATGAACTCACAAGTCACTCACACTGTACACAGAACACATGGAGGACATAACATACAATAATACAAACACTACAAGAATTAAATAAAGCAAAAGTGAACAATTCCTTACCTTTTATCTTTGTGGCTTATTGGGAGGAGGAAACAGAAGAGGCAGGAGAAGCGCTGATCCAGGTCTTCCAGTGAAAGCCTTTGCAACCTTTCCATCTCAATAATAAGAACTATATGCTGCTTAGTTATTAGTTTTGGTGTGGTTACAGCCTACAGCAGCCTGTTTTTGCAATAAAGAGATTGTTGAGCAACCACCTTCTCGCCATTCTTGGTAGATGTTACAATACGATCTTTGTCCTGAATGTTGGTAAGACCAAAAGTGTGACCAATATTGGTGGGCGTTTCTCCTCTCTTGGTGTCTCCTTTCTTGCTGTCTCGCGGGGACCGGTCATCCAGAAGCCTATCAGACTGATCTATGGCACCGCTACTGTGAATGTTAACATACGTAGTATGGATGGGACAGTGCACGAGGCAGGATTGGAACCGCGCATTAAGTGCTTTACGCACACTATAAACCGTGCAACCCAACCTACCTTGGTGTTCCCAGCATCACTTGTCACTCGGCAGGTGCTTTTTTCACCGGAGTTGAACAGCTGTGGCGGTGTTAATGTCCAATCTGTAGTAATTCTACATTTGATCAAAGTTACTTGAGATTTGTCAGATCGAAATCCTATCGCGACATATGACTTGTATCAAAACATGTAATACGAGTGTCTAATTAGGAAATTCACTACTTCCTATATTTTGTCATTGTAGTTTTCTCAAACGTAATGTTAAAATACTGTCTCGTCTTGTGAACCCTGCTGAGTGTATCATGACACACCTACTAATAAGCCAGGGGTACCCATTACATCGATCATGAGCTACCAGTCGATCGCAAAGGTAGTTTGGGTCGACTGCATACACGTCACTTTGTAGATGTCATACGACATCAGTCAGCTGACATTAAGCTCCCCTCTTAATTTGCTGTTGCTCTCTTGCGGCAAAGATTAATTGGTGAACAGATGTCTCAAGCTACACGGAGATGCAACGTTAATCTTCAGAAAAGCAGACGATACTGTGTAATGGAATAAAAAAGGAGAAAGAATGGAAGAAAGAAAGTCAGTTGTTTGATGGCTTTGCTTTGTGTCCTGAACTCTGTAGTGAACACTGTAGTGATGTGTATCTACACTTCATATGTTACACTATTATTTCATGATTAACTGGAAAATGTGCCATTGATAAAACCTTTTGGGCTGCATTGGCTTTTGCATAATCATTTTCATTTCTTGTGCTGTTTGATAGCAAATGCCAAGTATGTATAATGAAGCTACATAGCTATTTTGACTGACATACTACTCAGGTTATGTACACAACTATTGAGGAATTACGTGTAATTATCTTTTTTGGCATACTAAAATGAATTGTGAATTACTGAATAATATCAACTACTTTGATTACCTGTGAATTTTGAATTTACCAGTTAGATTTGAAATACATGTTATAGGCTTTTATGTTGTACGTTTATATGTCATTTTAAAAGTAGCTGAAAAAGTGTGAGCACCCCTGTAAGAAGCGATGTTAGCCTTGTTCAGTGTAGCTGTGCGTGACACGCACATATCGTAGTTCTCGAGTGAGTCCCGTGTTTGTGGACCAAAATTAAGTTTTTAATTCAACGTCATAAACCGAGGACCTTCTGTACTATTTACAACAAGGAAATAAACACGAAATGACACAAAACAAATCACATAGATGACATCAGCTATTTCATCTTTCGGCTGCAAACTATTTCAGACAGGATCACTGGATCTACGCTCCTGTAATTGAATGGCGAGAGAAATAAGATGAACGGAACTAGCCATTCAGTTGAACAGTGGGAGGTTACATTCTTAACCTTGGCATCAGAGTCAGGTCAGTCAGGATTGAAAGCCTGCAGTATGAAATGTAGTTCAATGTCAAAATGCATTGGACTTTTTAATACATTTTGAAATTCAGTGTGTTACGTGGTATGAAAAGTCAAACACTGCGGTTAAAGCACTCTCCTGTGTCATAGCTAGCTGATATGTGCACGGAACATTAGCTGGGTGTTCTTCCTTCACGGTCGTGCACACGGGAATGGTGGGTGGGTGGGGTGCGGTGGGGCATTATGTGAAGTGGTTGTGTATTCAGCGTAGGTTGTAATGTTGATAAAGTTCTTGGAATACTTTGAGGTTTGCAAGAAAAACAGCATGCCATCAATGTCCCTCCGTGCATACGGTTGGGAACTCATTCATTTCCTTATTTTATTCACTAAGCACATCTGCTTTAAAAAACACAATTTCCAGCACTACACTGAGCTGAAACTAGCCTCTTATACAAACACACATTTTACAAACAAGTTATTAGGTCTGAAATGACCTTGCCAGTTTTGTAAGCTTGTAGATGTAATTGGCACTTGATCCAAGACAGGTCAGAAACTCATTGACGCAGTGCACACCCACCTTGACCTCCTTTCTCGCAGAACAGCATTAGCCACTACAGCTAGTACGTTCTCTAATCCTGTTTTTTTTGTGGGGGTGGGGGCAGGTTCGGGCTGCTGCCTCACTGTTAGAAGAGGGTTAAAATCTTGGCCTTTCTGTGAAATTTTCAAAGACAGCCGGGATTGTCTCCACTTTCCCAGAGACCCTGAACAAAAAAGTGGTATACAAACATTTTGACAGGGATTTGATTTTGTTGCTTGTGTTTACAGTATTGTATTGTGTTTCTGGTCCAACGTTCATTCTGTTCTTGTTGACTTGCTCTGGCTTGGATCCCTGCAGAACTGTGTTCGGTCCCTAGTGAAAGTCCAAGGAATGGTCCAAATATCTCTTCTTTGCTTGCTATTCCGATATGTGTTGCCAGCATTATTCCATTCATTCAGGATTATTTTAATGATCAGAACTCATGAAGTCTCCTATGCTTTTGAGCCTGTTGGTACTGAGAAATGCTCTTTTTACTGGTTCTCTACCATGGTTCTCGTGTGTCATACCAATCACTTCCTTACCTGTGTCAAATTGGAATTGTTATTGGATCTTGGTCTTTCTTGGCCTCTTCCTCTACAATCAAAGAAAGACTTCAATTGGTATTCAGCCTGCATTTGGATCTACCTCCTGGACCTAACTCCACGTTTCATTTTTGTGAAAGAATGCAGGACATTTTCCCTAAAAAGGGTTTCACTAGTGGATGGTATTTTCCTCATTTTCCGTGTTACCCCATAAACTGTACTGTATTGACCCCAATATAAGAAGATGTGTACGAGGAAAAAATCTATATATTTGGGATCTAGATATTTATACATATAAACAAACAGGTGGGGCCAAATAAATCTGAGCTTTTCTACTTGTCACTCACACACACCAGTGACTAGGGAGATGTAGCTGTGACACAGATACCCGCCGGAATAAGAATGTGTCTCCTTAACTTTATTGCGTCAATGCAGCGTTAAAAACATGGCATATCCTCGTATCTGACGTCTATTTTTAAGCATCGTTGTTGGTGTCACCATCTCTTGAGTGACAACCGAGTTAACTCCAGTTCACACAGGTCTGCGGCCTCCTGCCTCTCGCCTCTTGGCCTCTCCTCTCCTAGTACAGGAAGCCATTTAAAAAGGGGAGCATGTTGGACACAGCTGGAGCATGAAGCTTTACAGTGAACCACTGATTTATCTCTGGCAACAGGCGACCTGACTCGGCACGCCAGCGGCATTGGCGTCATTAATCAGGAGAGATGCAGCCCAGTGGCCATAGGAAATTCATTAACTTTTTTTTAAAATCAGCAGTGACGCATTATTCGAAAGGTGTAATTTATTGTTTGGTTTGTACGCATGTATCTCCAACAGTCACACTAGAATTGAGATTGTCTCTTAAAGGGAAGGTTATTTCGAACTACAGACCAGT
This sequence comes from Dunckerocampus dactyliophorus, assembly GCF_027744805.1. Lineage (NCBI taxonomy): Eukaryota > Metazoa > Chordata > Actinopteri > Syngnathiformes > Syngnathidae > Dunckerocampus > Dunckerocampus dactyliophorus. The sequence goes on along the minus strand of NC_072835.1, from coordinate 16,278,561 downwards.
GTTTGTTTTCCTAAAACTGGATGTTTCGTTCATCTTCTGGTCCATGTGGATTGATATTGATCATTTCCAGCATTTTCCCGTGACATGGAAACTGACTGAAAGGTCATCTTTTTGATTGGTAAAGGTCATCTAGGTGTGAAAGGTCATAAGGCCCACATGGTATCTACTTAATCATATTGCATATGGTTTAATTGCACACTCTTAGATATGCTTTCTTAACTTATTCTGCTAATTCCTTTCTATTTTGTGACTTTCCTTTGAAAAACTATGGAATTTTACTGCCGATGATGCATCTTCCCGGATTGTCACGGCTTAACAATGCACAATAATTAATTGTAAGATTTGCTGTCACCTCAGTTTAGCCGAAGTCGTTAGTTGAAATTCACGGTACAGATTGGAAAGATGCACCGTTTGGACGACCGATCAAGTGAGTATCTTGTGGAAAATAATACAAAGAGTAGGGCTGCAGCGATTTATTGTTTTAGTATTTGGGTATTCTACTGAAAATTCCTTTGATTAATCGAGTAATCGGATAAAACATATTTTCACTTGGAGCAATTACAAAAACAAAAGAAAATAAGACATTTCACTTGATAATGAACGGCCACTTGATTTCCTTTTTTAGATAACCACCAGTCGTATTTGTTAAATCCACATTGTGCATAGAAACACAACGTACAGTCCACCATGCTCAGTTGGCGCATGTCCTGGACTGTCGTGTTTAAAATGCTATTTGTTAGCTCAGCTGCTTGCTTGGGGCTACACAATGGTGTTTTGTAGTTACTGGGAAAGAAGAGAAATAATAATTACTTTATTGACATTACAAAGATTAAACTGCATATTACAATATGTTGATAGCTGTGCATTTAGGTTCAGTTGAGCTTTAGCTTGGCCTGTGTTACACCTGCAACAGTAGCCTGTGTGTTTTATTAGAGATTGTTATTGCGGATCATTGCGAGATCATTCAAACTTGCAATAAAGTCCTATTGTTACATCGATCAAGTCTGGTGTCCGTGTCTCACCGAACATTACTGTAACCTAACTGACACCTAGTGACCAGTGTATAATACTACATGTCATTCACAGCATCTTTGAACGCATCGTCTGAATGCCTTATATTTGTATTTAACCACGACCATTTATCAACCACGAAAGAGCATGATTTATTCATTTTGCCAGTTGTTGAAAAACTGCGAAATTCCAACCACGAAGGGGCGAGGTATTTTTGAGTTACGTCATGTAATATGTCACAAAAGCTGCCCAGTCAAGTCCTTACTTTATGCATGTGCTTATTTTTAGTGTGCAGCCTTTGGTCTCATGACAAAAATACCAGTGTGAACGCTAAGCAAACCGCACCAAAGTGTGCACCAATTTTATTTACTTTTTTGTTCTGGATCAGAGTACTAAAGCACATTGTATTTATCAAATGTATTTCTTTTTTGTGACTTTTGTCTTTGTCAAGCACTTTGTGATTTTAATGCTGATGTGTCAACAACAATGCACAATAATTCAAAGATTTTCTACCCATGACTCACTGCTGCCGCCTTAGTACATAACCCCGTCATCAAAATTAATGACATGCTGATGACAGACTAACTGAATGGATATTCCAGAAAGGGGCGTACGCCATCTGAGTTCGTTAACGTTAATTGTGACATTTATTGACGTAACTGACAGACTATAAATGAGTCGCGTCCCCTTTCAAAACAGACCCCTCATGGCTGCTTATGAATGTCAGCATCGGTGCCAGTGCACTCTATTCTCTACATTTGACACCACGGAAGTAGCCAAAAACAAAGGATTAGCCTTTCCTAATGTGGGTTTTATTACACCAAATCCGCCCACATTGGCACTGCAAGCCGAGCCCCCTCCACCTCCCTCATTGTGGACAACAAGCCTTACATTATACTAAGAGACACTAAGATAGATGTGAAATCAAACTAGGTCTCCTTAATGGGATTGTAGCGTTTTAGAAGACACCTATGCACTCAGCCGATAAGGGGATTGTTTATTCTGTTAATGTGTCACTTTAAATACATTAGGAGTAGTAGGAGGCTTTGGCTTTTTTTTTGGGCACTTTGCCTCTCTAATCCACAGGAGCGCCACAGACATGCATAAATTAGCCCATACCATTTTTTTTTTTAATTTAATGATCCTCATTTCCAATCGTAAAGCAGCATTATGCAGTTTCCTACCTGTGTGTGTGTGTATGAATGTGTGTGTGGAATTTAAATGATATAAAATGACCTTGAACAATAGCAGCATGTGCACATAAACACAGAACGTCTTCAGTGCTAATGAGAGACAATTCGGGTCTCGCTGTGACACAGCGGGACCAAAGACAAGCAACTATTTATTTGCTCTGTTTATACCTCCGAAGTACCCAATGTGTTTTAGTCCCTCTGTAAAAATACAGCTCTGTAATTAATTACCCACTTGATCTTGTCTTTGAACGCTCATTTGTCTTTTTAGGGTATTGTTATCCTTGTAAACAACATCACAAAAAAGGATTAGGTCCGGATGGTACTTGATTTTTAGGGTTTTCTATTCGGCGAGTTCCGTTCCTACGACTGTGATCTAAATTAAGGTTTAGTGAAAGTCGGAACTACAGTGGGGCTGCAGCTATGGAATATTTTAGTATCGGGGTATACATAATGGAGGTTTAAGTTGGTTAACTAAGTTAACCGGCCATCGTAGCGCGATCACGGCTGCCATACTTCATGTGCTGGAGTCCCCCTCTCTCTAAACACCTGTATGGCGCATCGCTAGCGAGACTATTGCTATAGTATGTCATATATATATTGCTATATGAGACTAGCGTGTTTTTTGATACTGGCTCTCACGGTGTGTGGCGAAAAAAAAATCTGGCCGGCCCACTGAAGGCCCAGGTACCACATGACACTTTTCAATCAGGGCTGTCCAAAGAAAAGCAATTAAAAGAAAACATTGTTATTTTATTGGAAAAACAGGTAAAAGTTTCAATAAAATATTCTGTTAATTCCTGTGGAAAGTGTCCAATTTTGAATATTTGAATAAAAATGCATGCTGAACTTTCCACAGAGAGTTTGAAAGTTCTTTTTTTTTAAATATAAATGAGATGCATTACTGCTCTTACTTTCCTTTGAATTTGAATGCATTTTGGAATGTTTACATCCCAAAAAGCGTGACATATTTGCTTTTTTAAAGCTAGCCTGCAGTCTTGGCCACGCCTCGGTTACGTTTTGTGAAGTGGTGAGTCACCTCCCTCCTTCACGCTGGGCCAGTCTCTGAAAACATGATTGGTTTACTGTTGGAGGTGTGCACAGTGTGCAGACGAGCAGCTGCTGCTAAGATTGAGCCCAGTTGGAGATGAAGTGAGGACGGGTGTGGACAAGGGTGATAAGGTGGGGGTGGCGCCGGCAGGGACTCTGGTTCTGTCGGAGTGAAAGTCACGGCCGTGTGGCATTTAAAGGGAAGGTTTTCTGACGCACCACATATCTGAGCTTATATTCCACTTGAAATAGTCTGCTATTACCACAAACGTACCCATCCTTCCATCCATCCATTTTCTACTGCGTGTCCTCACGAGGGTCACGGGTATGCTGGAGCAAACAAACATAACCTCCTACTTCTCCTACAAGATGGCTTTAGCTGCATTTTGAAGTATCATAAGTGGTCCGCATCCAGCAGCTTTTATCTACCTCTGTATGCGCTTTAAAATGTCGGTTGTGCTACTCAACCGTTGGTGTGAAACTCACGCGTGTTTCACGTGCCATACTGTTGTTTGCAATGACGTCATCAGCGCTACTAATGCCAGCTAAGCAGTTTTGAATGATGACATTGGTACTGTTGCTGTGTTGTGCAATATACTTTTTAATGAATGACCCTATGGTCAAAGATTTTCACTGATTCGTAACCATTTGTCCAGCACCTGTAGAGCTTTTTTAGAACAGACGTCTTATTTGGATCACATTGTACTTTTGTGTGTTTTTAACAGTGCTTGCTAACTCACATATTCAGTAACAACTGAAGGATGCCTAGTTTGGTCTTCTATAACTATGCATTTCTAGCTTTTTTTCCAAGCTTCGCCCCCACCTATTATGAGTAATTGGTATTTTTTTTTGTAAAAACTTTGGAAGAATACTGACCCATCACTGATCCAACACTGATCTCAGACATCTGGCCAGTATCAGCAAAGAAAACCCCAATATTGGATTACATCGGCCTTCGTCTCAAATCTCTGATATTGGCACTTCGATACAAGCAGTCGATTCCTGACTCTGCCCCAGCATGTCTATCCAGCAGCGACCGGATAGAGCCCATGTGATCACAACAAAAGTGTTTGCTAGCGAGCTAACAAAGTAGCAAGGAGCATGAGTGATGTCAGCTGTGTGGCAGTAAAAAGACGTTGCAGCTGAGTGCAAAACTTGTCATACACAAGTTTCCTGTGATGGCAGAGAACTAGGGAGGTTTAATAGGACAAACCACATCGCGCATATGAAGCAGCATTACAAGACAAAGTCCGACGGGACGACAAAAACAGAAGAAAAGCGAAATGTCGGGTTTAAGTTCTTCATTGGGCACCTCAAACCTCGCTGTATTATGCCTAGCTGCCACAACACTGTGGATACAACTATAGACCACGTGCTTGCTGACTATTGTTTTCTGTTTGAGTGACCAAGCCTTTTCCAGCATTCCACACTACAAAATAAAAAAAAAGTATGTATGATTTGTGCTGATATCAGATCAGTATCCATATTAGCTGATATTAAAGGCCACGGTATCGGTATCGGAGGTGGAAAACTTCTATCAGGACACCCTTACAAAAAAAGTACTCTAAGGCTACCTTGAATATAAGACAATTGTATTGCTTAATCGCTCAACAGTTGTTTGACTGCCGACGACCTCTGTTGTTTTTGCTAACTTGCTAACAACCTTTGAAGCACTTTTTTTTCCAGCGGCACTTTGTGTCACTGGTGTGTGTGAGTGACAGGAAGAAAACCTGTGACTCGCTCGGTGGGGGGACGTAGTTTGGCAGCATCTGTCGGACATTTGTAAATCCAGATTGTAAAATGACCCTGATTTTTCAGACTTTTTAAAAACTTTTTTTCTCTTTTCAGACTTTTCTTGACTTTTTTCTTCATGAAAAAATATTGTCGTATGTTCGTGTCAATGCGCTGAATGGAAAGGCTGTTACTCATCCTCCTACTACTTGCACGACTACTACTACTACTAAAAAATATACTAATAACAATTTCAGGAATACTTGGAACAGTAGACAGAATGGGGTGAACACAACCTCCTTGGCAGTGACGGTGCTCACTGATTGCTGACAGCTGATTGACATTCCGAGAATTGGGAATAGCTGGGAATAAGCTGAAATGAAACTCCGTCTGATTCTTTCCACTATTGCTCCATATTTGCTTCACCTGTGCTGACCTCTCCCATCACTGTCCCTGCTTTCGGTTTTGGGCTTTGAAAGTGATGAATCCATCCATTCCGCTTCGATCTCAAATGAATTATTGAAACTCCACTCGCCTTCTGTACTGTCACAGATCAGCGCCATAGGCACAAAGAGCCAGCAGTTGGTGCAAGACATTTTTTTTTTTTGCATTCTACCACGTATGTAGCAATTCGCTGCAAAGTGCCCTCAGGGTGCCAGCTTTCATCCCGGTAAGCGCTGATGACACGGGCTTGTTGCCGGGCTGACAAACTGTCACAGAGCTGTCGGCCTTGAACAATCAGCGAGCGTGTCAGCTCTATGATCACCTTTTACAAACGCTAAAACCCACTGGGAACCTCAGTTGTGGGTGGGTGGGGAGCTGCAAACATGCGAACACCGGAATGCGCCGCAATTTGTCATGTCGGGAGCCCACGCCCGGCTGTCTGTCAGAGAGCTGGAGGCGCTGGATCAACCTTGACATTTTTTTTTTTTAAAACACCGGCAACATGCCGCCTGATTGAGCCTGATAATCGTGCCGGATCTCCAGCACCTAAGGGTTGTGTTCACCCTTGTCATGTTCGGTTTGGCTGAAATGAACTCTGGTGTGCTCGTATGGTCCGTTTGGTCGAGTATGCACCCAACAAGTGGACCTCGATTGTGGACATATGGACATATGAACTCTGATTCGATTCACTTTAGCATAAATGAGGATTCTATGTAGACCAAAGACATGGACCAGAGTTAAAATGAGAGCAAAAAGCATACAGAACGACAATCGTTAAAAGTATATTGTAGAAGCTTTTTTTTAAATCTAAGGTGTTACAGAATGTAAAAAATAACCCGCATACTCACCAAATCAAGCCCCGAAGTGTTGATTCAATTCCAATTATTTTTAACCATAACGAAAACAAAACGTTCCACGTGTGAGTCAGACTATTCCGTCTCAACAGCTTTGTTTGTGGGTGACCTCCTCCATTTTGGCACATCTCCTCCTACGTGATGCGAAGTGATACCACACAGATGGCTTCATTTAAAAAAAAAAAAAAAAAATGATGCATCACTCCCATTGTTGACACTGCCGCTAACATTAAATTTCATGGATGAAATACACTAGCAGTTATCTGAAAGTGCTTGCGGAAGAAAGCGCGGCCTCTGCTGCAGTATAACACGAGTAGTGCTGTGTTGACTCAAGTTGCTGTCTTTGCACTCGCAGTTTGCTAGCATGTTAGCATTTTATGCATTCTCATTTGAAGTAGCATCTTGTGTAAATGTGCCTTCTGTACTTAAGTTGCTATGTGTTAGTCCACCAACTGTTTGCATATTAGAATTGTATACATTGTCATTTCAAGTAGTATATGACTACAGGATGTGATGTAGAATCTTTGTTTTCTTGTGTACTCAACTTCCTGTACTTTTACCGACCAACTGTTAGCATCTTAGTATTGTTTCCAGTCCAAATAGCCATTTAAAATAGTATATAATCACAAAACATCGAGTAAAATCATTTGTTACCACACTCAAGTTGCTATTATGTGATATAGTTAGCATGCCAGCTGTTAGCGTTTTATTTTTTTTCCATTGATATTACATACAAACCTTAACATGTTCTGTGCTTAAGTTGCTGTTTTGCTACAGGAAAGCCAACAAACTGCTAGCATAAAATATGTAGGCTATAAAGGTGCATTAGCATTCAAGTTGCTTTTTTTGCTATGTGTTAGCTTACCAACTGTTGAGTTCGCCTGTTCAAGATGTTCCCATATTAACATAACCGGTCCATGCAGCATGCTAGCATACAAGGTGTTAGAATATTAGCTGTTAGCATGGTAATTAGAATAGTTCATATTTATATTAAGTTTATATTTTGAAACATCCGACTTCGTTTTCCCGAGAAGAGATCAGGCGGACACACTTTTCTGTCTTTTCGCGTTAAAATTGTCTGGAAGATGTGACAAAGTACAGCAGGCCAGACTCCCGCTAATAGCTGGCAGCAGGAAGTGGCTACTCTGATAAGCTATCCTTGAGTCTCGCCCACACAGGGGCGTTACTCTTTCCTGATTGGATCAGGATGTGATTATGTGTTAGCATTTAACTAGTTCCAGCTCGTGTCAATCAAAGATGTGTGTGTGTTTGTGTGTGTGTGTGTTCTAGTGTGCAAGGCTGCTGGCATGATAAGGTTGCCAGGCAACCTGTCTGTGCAAAATTCAAGTAAAAAAGAGTGCAATCATTGTTTAAGTTTACAGTACTATGATATAATTGTAATCAACTCTAACATATTTATGTGTTAAAAGTCACCCAAGTATGCACAGTCTGGTTAATGTGAAATGTTTTTTTCATGTTTTGACTGTTTGAATGCGAGACTGGAAAAAAATAATGTGACTTGAAGATGATAAAAAAGGGACAAAGAACAAGAACACAGTCAAATGCAATGAGGGATTATACTGTAATATCAAGTTTTCAAATTTGAGCTGTGCTGACAAAATGTGTTTTATTTGGGAATGTATATCACCAGTGCCCACACAGAGGACGTAGCCAAGCGAGGACGGCTTTATTGGGGATTTTATGTGCAAGGGTTTTTTTGACGTACTCACTTTGTTTAAAGTGACAATGGACAAAGTCGTCGAATCTCAGCCTGCACTCTCTCGATGGGTCTTTCATTTAAATGTGCAATATGTTAGCACACCAACTGTTAGCACGTTATCCATTCTCATTTTAAGTAGTATCTGACTGTAGTATATGACGCTAATGTCCTTACGGACAAGGGCGCGCGCGTGACGTGCTGATTTTTGAGCCGTAGACTGGCCGCAGACCGGTTGCCGAGGTTCTTTGCCCTGTCAAACAAACAAACGGGCGCTTATGTTTTTTTTTTTTGTTCAAGTTGCGAGACCAACTTACGCACTTCATACGTATTCGTGCGTTGTCCGTGTGTCTGTCGTTACGTTTTGCCGGTGTCTGGTTTAGGGAAAATGTACTTTTTCTTTTTTGTACGTTGCACTTGCGGACTTTGTATATGTGATGTGTGCCACACGTACACCCCACATGTGTGGGGTGTAATTAGTGCTGTAATTAGTGCAGACATTCAGATATTTCGTACGTCCTCCATGCGTGTCGAGTAAGTTGGTCGCGCGGTGCCTGGACGGCCAGAGTGCATCAATCGCACAAAAACTCCGGTATATAAAGCTGCACGGGTGATACGGCTTTATGTTATATGGTTTATTGTTGCTGTGTTTTATTTGTCAATGTATATTTGTTTGCTTTATCTATTGCAATATACAGTATATGTATATATACTGTATACTATATTGATATAATACTTAGATTCTTCTTGCAATGCGTAGTGTTATTTATGTGACTGGATATGACGTGTACGCCTGTGGCGCATGTGCTGCATGTGGTCACGGTTGGTGAGTAAAGACGATCTACATACTGGCAAAGTATGTTAATAAGAAAAGAAAACAACCTCCGATATATTAAACATAGTCGGTATGGTTGGTGAGCATTTAGGTTCATAAATTGAAAAAAATGATAATCAATATCGGGGCACGTGACATTGCAGAAGCTCTGTCGTAAAAAAAAAAAAATCGCAGGTGGAGGAAGTGAGGTCGGTAGGTCTCATGTGCAGAACCGATCCGGTATGGATCTTTCGTCGTTGGTACGCACCGTGTACAGCTCGCGCGTAGCACGCATGACAGGAAGCACGCATGGAACGCAAGGTCAGTGCTTTTATTGCAAGTTTGATGGACGGTCTTACGACTTACAGTGTGTGCGTTGGCTGTACGAATGAAGCCGTACGTCCGAGCAGATTTTGCGCGTGCTGCGCACGTTCAACTTACAGGTTGTACGTTGAGAGCGAGGTGATCTTAAAAAAAAACAAAAAAAAACACAGCGATTTAGGGAACGCCAGCAATTGCACGGCCAAAAAAATCGGACATCCGGTTGTGACATAGGCTTAAGCACTTTCTGTGGTCAAACTGCTATGGTGGTATACTGTATGTTAGCATACCAACTGTTAGGGTTAGCAACTTGTTGATTGAGGCACAAGATGCTCCCACATTAAAAACGGCCAATTATTTCATTTTTCATTGTTTTGTCTCACTTTAAATTGTTTGTCTATATGTGCCCTGCGATTGACTGGCGACCAGTCGGGGGTGTACCCCTCCTGTCGCCCAAAAGTCAGCCGGGATAGGCTCCATCATACCCCCGTGATCCTAGTGAGTACAAGCGGCACAGAAAATGGATGGATTTATTATGTTTCATCCCTAAACTCGCCGAATGGGTCTTTAAATGTGCTAACAGTGCTGCTCACTTGCTGTATGTAAGCACACCTGTTGGCACTTTTATCCATTTTCTTTGCCGTAAGATCTGACGATGTGAAGTTATGAAGTTCATACTGCCTTGATACCGACTGTTAGCATTCTACTGATCCCATTAGACTTTAGCACTTGTTCGCTGAGGCTCGAGATGCTCCCATATTAACATTGCAGATTATTTTCGGTATCTTCCAATCCTGACAGTTCTAAAGTCCCTTTGTGGGTTTTAAAAAGAGCAAAAAGTGCTGCTAGGATTCAAACATCACTATGTATCACTTTTTTTTTTTAGCCATGGAGTCAATTCTAGTTTTTCCAACAAAAGTTCACTAATGGATTCCTGTGGCTTGTCCTTGGACTCATTCTGGCTTCGGCCACACACACACACACACACACACACACACACACACACGCACACACACACAATAATAATGGTCCTGCTAATGAATAAGCAGCACCCGGGGGCCACACACACCTCTTTTCCCTGTGACGTCTGGCTCGGCGCCCAATGATAGAACTCATAAAAACACAAGGACACACACACACACACACACACACACAAAGAGACACACAAAAGTCATATTTTGTCTTTAAATAGAACTCTCTGTGAACTACCTCATCTACATAACAATTGTACAAACATAGACAACAGAACCAGAAAATAGAAGCTTCGTGTGCGCAAAACTTTAGCTTTTTTCCACCGGAAAAATCATTTGCAACGTGGATCAAAGTGGGGAATCGGTTATTTAAAGCCAGCGGAGCGATGCTCCACAGCGAACATGATGAGTGTTTTAAGCTCTGTTGGAGAAGGCAAGGGGACAGCTCAATCTGTGTTGGCATGGCGTAAAAAAAAACTTTGTTTAATTGGAGGGAAAGGTGAAGGATCAGTCAGCGTGTTCTCAGTCCGAAGAAAGAAGCTAGCTGGCGGTTACATCTTTTTAAGATCTTCACACGCCACTAAATTTTATCATACGCGCCAGTCAGCACAAAAAAAAGCACAGGTCTCGCAAAGGTTTATTACATCAGGAGACAGTGGGCCTTCAGAGTATTTGAGGTGAATAAAAGGTGATTTAATGCTAAAATAACCACACAGGAAATTTGTAATTTGGCTCATGTTGTTTTTATCACATTGATGAAAAACTTGACTGGAAGGCAAAACAAGCAACAATTACCGGTGTGTGTGTGTGTGTGTGTGTGTGTGTAATATGCGATTGTTTCTGATGAAGCGCAAGCAGAAATTGCAGTGACTCTGTTAAAGCTGAGATTTGGTTATTATTCTTCAGATGCAATAGCAGCACTCTGTTGCATTCGATTATTGCTTTTCCTAAGCCAATCGGCTATTTTTGGAAACATTATTTTTAATGCGATGGGAGAATTGGTTTCACACCAGTGTGTAAATAAACAAAATACATAAATAATTGAGAGAAAGCGGGGGACATCTTTGTCTCGATGTTCTGAACTCCTGTTTTAATGTCAGTTTTTCGTTACCGTAGCCCCTCACCACAGCACTGTTTGAATTCCGCAGCTTATCTCTATCACTGTTTTTGAAAAATATATTAATTACTCAACCATGTCGTTTTGCGGTCGATTGCGGCCTATTATTAGTATAAAAATATATATACTCTATATAAACAAATATATAAGCACATTTGACATATTTTTCCCCTAAATTAAGCATTTTCAAGCATAAAAATTGCCAATTTAACAAAAATAGAAATATAAAGCATTCAGAAGACACAAGCAAAGATAATATGCATTATGATGTAATGACAATATAAGATAATACGTACGATTCAGGTGTCAGTAATGTTACTGTAATGGTGAGACCCACAAGCACCAGACTTGATTGTGGAACAACATGCTTATATTGCAGGTTGCATCTCACAACAGGCACAGTCATGCCTAATAAAAATCCCTAATAAAAACAGTTATAGCAACACATAGTCATCGTCATGTCTTAAATGGCTTATTATCTGTTTTTATTTCTACTATGTGGCGTAATAGGGGTACAAAGGTGTGTAATTCCATGTCTAGAGGTCACTAATGATGTTAAAAACCATATTTAGAAAGTCATAAACAGGTTATCTGTGTCGTAGCTAAAAATATATATATTCCATTCATAAATAAGGAATCCTACTTGGCGGAAATGTAGGTAGGGTCTGGGACCAATTAGATAAAAACCAGCCACGATGAACGAGGGATCACAGTACTTATTAGTTATTATGAAGTGTGCACACCCTCACCAGCGATGGTGTGTCGCGAGAGGCCTTGTTTATGCAGCTCAACAGTGTGACCACATTCAAAGAGAGAAAAGCTGTTTTGCCTCTGCCATCAAGAGACCATGGCAGTGTGAATACCTGACAGAAAATCACACCGAATCCACGTGTTTGTGAAGGATTGGGCTTTTAAAGGCTGTGGTCTAAAAGTTTTGATGAGCTGATGAACAGTCTATCGGAGTATAACGTTTGCAATAAACTGCTGACTTAAAAATGTTTTGTCTCACTCCCATTTCTTCTTCTTCGACTCAGATCTTCTTTAGATGCAACTGTGGAAAAATGTACTTTTCTTGCAATTTTTCAACTGGTGTTGACATTTTGATCAGCCATGTCAGTATTGTATTGAGCAGCTTAATACGTTCTAGAAGAGGTCTGCATGGCTCTACGAGTTTACGTTGGGCTTCCTTGGAAGACAATCAACAGCGCCTGTACTGGTTGCAGCCAATTGGTGCTTTGTAATGCCTTAATTGCTTCAACACCCGATTAATGTGACAATGACTTAATCAAATATTAGGACCCCATCTAGTCTTTGTAGTACTTTCTAGTTCTTTTCTCTCATGGCTATAAGAGATAATCTTGGTCATTGTCTGACTGCCTCCGACTGCCTGTCGACCACCTCCCACCATGCACCCTGCCTGCACCTGAAGGAAAGAGCTCTGCGGAGCCTCCCCTGTCGCCTTGGCCTCCGGCCCAGAGTCAGCGGGTTAATAACAAGCCGCGTTCAGCGTCATTTGTCATTTGCTACCTGCCGCTGATGATAGATGTCACAGGTCGTCGGCTCCCTTGTCACCCGGCCTACGCGACTAATACCGGCCCCAAATCCATCACCACTACTGCTTTATCTCAAGCGCCGGTTAGAAAGTCAGAGATTCCACAGATTAGCTGGTGATCCTGCCTGTGCCACTGTCACAATACATTGTCATTTGCTTTTTTTCATTATGTTGTTTTGTATGGCACTTTGGCACTAAAACATCTGATATTCAGCACATACTGTAGGTTCTTTTGTTTCTGAGCTATTGACTTGCCAAAGCATCAGTATGTAGGTCAAAGATCGAGGTCACAGCAGGACCATATACAGTATCTCTAAACTTAGTCGCCATATAGACATTAGAAGGTCGCTCAGCTGATCAGTTCCGTGATGTCTATTTGACTCTAGACTTTAAGGAACTTGGCTGACTTCAAAATCCGCCAGTATTAATGTAAAAAAAAATAAACATTTCTACAAACTACATCAAGACATTCACTCAAATTAAAGGTCTCGATGACTTTCAAGTGTTCGTTTTTTTTTATATATCCCCTCGTTTGATTAAGTAGTGACTAAAAAACATGCCTAAAAATATCCACATCTAAAGCTGAAAAATCAGTTGGAACTTTAGTAGCAGCTCCCGAGTCCAAACTAACTACTAACAAGGTCAACATTTCATTTGCAACACACTATGTTCCATTTTCCACTGATGTAAGCATTTTGCAGTATGCCCTTACTGTATATGATGACACAGACGCAAGTGATACGGCAAGGCGGTGTGACAATATACCCGGATTAGTGCTTTTGTTTCCCACTTTTTTCCCCCACATATCACCTCTGCACTGCTTTTAAATGGTTCCAGCTCCTTCTTTTGATGTCGGCTTCCCAATAGCGGATGCAGGCCCGGAGCTAAGGCTTTTATATTGGCTTAAATTGCAGAATGATTAATGCAGATAAGAAGACGACATCGGATGGAGAGACGGCTTTTTTTTCCTGCAACGGCACCATTCATTGATTGTGATAAGGCTACTGTCGTCCCATTAGTGAATATTTTTCCTCCCTTGTCTGGAAAGAAAGTCAGGAAACGCTATTAACAGAAACGCGACACATTCATTTTACCCGTGAAGGCTTTTGATTTGTGCCACTTAGTCAAACAAATCTCCGTCTAATACCAACACGCTGAAAGCATCTTTATCGTAAAGATTCCGTTTCATGGCAGCGAAAGAAAAGCAACGCTTGTCAGTAATTCTTACTGAGCCGACATTATGACAACCGAACAGCTTATTCAAAAGTAATGTTCCGAGATAGAACATTGCATTATGAAGTCTGTGTCACAACTAATAAGTCACTGAATGCCTCCCTTTTTTGTCCTCTCATCACGCAGAGATGTCTGGAACGGAGGAGGACATTTCTCAGGTGCACTGGAAGCAGCAGTGGTTGGAAAACGGGACGCTCTACTTCCACGTGTCCATGACCGAATCGGAGCTGGTGGCCCAAGCGACACAAGCCTCAGCACGGGAGCCTGCACACGTGCTGCACGAACACATGCACCTGCTGCACATCTCTGTTATGGTAATTTGGAAACTGCAATTCGCCAACTTTTTTCGCCCACTATGCAGTGCTTACATGCATGTGACAAGCATGCATTTGTACTAGAAATATTGTGTTAAGTCAATAAGGAAAAAAGACAATCAATTGGGTAAAGCAGTTTGCTAGCCGTTAACGTGGAAAACAATGAAAGCCTTTAGTCAGTTAACTGCAGCGTCTCCTATAGTCGTCAGGGGCGTGGTCTACAAAAACAATCTAATTCACTCCGGGTCAAAAAACATTGACAGCTGTGGCTTTAGGCAACATACTGATGTATTTTTATTATTATTTTTTATATTTACTCCACTCCGCTGCATTTGAAGTATCATAAATGGTCAGCATCTATCAGCTTTATCTACCTCTGCATGTGCTTTAAAATGTTATTTGCGCGACTACAACTCATGTATGCTGCGTTTGCCGTGCTGTTGTTTACAATGAACCCATCAGCTGGGAAGTTTGCTAACTGACCATGCGGTCAAAGCGAGCTACGTTTGCCATTCCGCTTTCTCATGTACTCTGAGTCATTACTAAAGTTCAAAAATTAAGTTTTCACAAATAACTATCACCCCAGCTATAATTACAACAGTTACGGTCGTTCAACGTCTTCAATGGAGAATCCCGTGGAGGCAGCCGGAATAGAAACGGGTGGTGTATAGCCTCGCAGCCCGAAGGTGTCCTCTGGCAATTGGAGTGAACATCATTATGTGTGCCACTGTCAGTTCAGGGCCAGACTCCAGTGTGAGCACTCTATTCTTCTAGGCAGTCGACTGTCACTCTTCCACCCCGTCAAGCACTCCTTCTTCTCCATATTCTCCTTTTCTCTTCCCTCCTCTTCCTCAAAGTATCTCCATGCAACAGGTGGAACACGGGACCCAGGAATGATAGACATCTGCATTGAGTTTGCGAAATATCGAACCGAATGTATTACAAGTGATCATCAGGTTCCGTACGAGTTCTGTTTCTAGATTTAATGTGATTTAAGTCGAGTTTCGGTGTAAGTTGGCTCTTACACCTACAGCATAGTATACTTAAATTAACTCCTCAAGTCACTCATAATGTACACACAACACATGGGGGACATCAAAGACTCCAATAAAACATTGAATACAGGAATTAAATGAAACAGTAGCAAGGCCTGTCATGATAACACATTTTGCTGGTCGATAGATGTGCTACAAATTATCCTCGATATTTGATTTTATCGGCAACATTTTTTGAGACAATTTTTTCATTAATTATTTTAACGTGCGGCGTAATTCACATTTGAACCACTAGATCGGGGGTCACCAACGTTTTTCCTTGTGAGAGCTACTTTTACAAAATGAAAATGGCCAAGAGCTACTCATTTTTGTAACATTTATTTTCAGAGCTTAATTTAAACTCAAACAAAGTGAATATGCTTGTTTTACCAGAACATTAACAAAATGCTGGTGTCCACAACTCACATTTTGTATTTCAGAATGCATTTCTTTCTACTGTTCTTTCATTATTAACTTAAAACCTAAATGAAAAGCAGGCTTGCGGGCACCTCATGTGGTCGTGGGGGGCTACCTGGTGCTCGCGGGCACCACGTTGGTGACCCCTGCACTAGATGGTACTCAAGTATAGTGTTCGGTGTACCTGTGTGAGACATTAGCTTGACACAGAAGTTACCTGTATGTATGTTTTTGCAATGTAGCCAGCGACGCTGTCTGTCAGTGCGCCCCATTTTGCACTGTTTTGTTTATATTTGCCAACCAAACCTCAGTGTGCGTTGACGGTCGGGACGAAGGCACTCACCGTGTTCATTCTGTTTAAAACCGAAATATTCCAACACTGTGGCTGTGGCATTAGTCTTAAAAACGAATGTGTATCCTGGCTCACGAAGCTAACCTCTAGGGTAGGGTAGTAGCTAGTAGCTAGTGGGCTACTAGCTAGTAGCTACGCCTTCACAAAGAGGCTGAATGAGATGAGAGCCCACTGTCTCTGTTCATTCCACTATAGAACCAATGCACACAGACAGATGCAGAGTGAAACCTCTTGTCATCCAGCCTGTGTATCACAAAGAGAAGAGCAGACACGCACCCATACCTATACATGCTAATGTCAATTTATCGAGGGCGTCATAATTATAAAACTACTTTTTTTTAATCGTTCCATTAATCTGTTTATCGATTATTGTGACAGGCCTACAGTAACAAAACATAAAAGCCAAAACACCAGCAACCTTTCCATCCTTTTCATCCTTTATGCTTAAGGGTACTGTAGCGCCCTGGCAGTTATGTGTAGTGTTACAATCATAAGTTATAGTTTTTCATTTTTCCCCCCACGGGTTTCTCTGTCATGGTTGCTCACTCCAGGTTACTGGTGTGTGTGTGTGTGTGTGTGTGTGTGTGTGTGTGTGTGTGTGAGTGACAGAAAGAGGAGCTGAGTCACTCAGGGAGAAGTCGTTTGATGCCATATGTTAGTCTCTTTACGTATTTTGTCAGTTGTCCATCCATCCATCTTCTCCCGCTTATCGGAGTACCCCGTTTTATTGTTATGATCATGATGATGACGATGATAATTATCGTTATTTTTGTACCTGTTGTGAGATAATTCAAACCTGCAATAATTGTTGTTGACAGCGATGGAGTCTGGTGCGTGTTACTAGTGACACCTAGTGGCCAGTGTAAACCACAGTTCATAAACGTCTTGTATTGCCTTAAACTGTATTTGCATTTTATTTCATTTAGTCATTTTTATGCTTGGAAATGCTTAATATGGGCCAAGAATATGTAAAATTTCTTTAATATACATATTTTGGACTAATAATAGGCCGTAGGCTCATTAGGCCCAAAAGCGTTATTTATTCATTCATTTTTTGAAAAAGCGCGATAGAGTGAGGGTGTGACGTTCGTACCACAGTGTGGCGAGTGATGACTGCAAGGGTTGATATGAGGTTTTAGCTTTTTTTCTTCTTTTTTCCTGAACTGGTGTCCTAATTTGTATCTGCAATGGATGTGCTGAGCCCCTCTGCAGTTGTACATACTGTAATTGACAGCTTAGCATTCTATACCGCAAGTCCTTTTGTCTGTTCACGGGAGCGATGACTTCTGAAATCGGAATCATTTCACACAGCGCTAGAGCGAAAGGAAGCAAAAGTAATGTAATTCATCGCATTATTAACATCCAAGAGAGGCGTCTGGAAGGAAGTCACACCGGCAGTTAGATCAGAACATGAAAGAAAAAGTGCAGAAAACAACTGCGATGATGAAACATCATGAGACAAATGGGTGAGCTGTGATTGCTATTTACCCTGTGAACATTTGAACCTGAGATTCAGAGACGAGGTGACGCCGTTCGGGCGTGTTTTGTGGTAAGGGTGTGGCAAAATATCGATATATCAAACTATCGCAATATTTAACCCTACTATGGATTATCAATACGCTCTCGCCGTGTATTGTATTTTTATTATTTTTAAAATACAGCCGCTATAAACGGCTTCTGCCGTTCTACCTCAGTGAGTCGCCATTTTGCATGTCATCCAGGAGGAGCTCCTCGCAAGAGTGGCAGGAATTTGGGCGGACGTTAGAGAGGAAGAAGAAAAGAAAGCAGAAGAAGAAAAAAACAAACAAATGCCACCCAATGGCGGTGAAGTTAAACGGACTTAGTGACGACTAAGTGCCGACTTAGTTGAAATAAACACTCATTCATAATGCTCGATATTGGCCTTCTTACCGATATCATTATTGGCCGAAAAACCTTTCTTGATTTTTAACCAATACCTCATTTTTATGCCAATATCTGTATCGGACATCTCTAGTCTTCATGTGCAACCATTGCATCAATGTTAAAACATGCAAGCATTTAAACCGTTGAATTTAAAGTTTAAAGATGAAAACATGATGGAAATCTGATTCACAGATGATATTTGAGCTCATTAAAAAAAACAAAAAAACTTTTAATTGTCATACAACTGTAAAAGGAAGTTATGGCCTGTAAAAGGTAAGCACAATAAAACAGTCTACCTAAACTTAACAAGTGACTATGCGTACAGTGCTGTTGCTGTCAAAAACACAGCGGGAAACAGATCGAGTTGAATCCCCTGTGGTGTATTAACATTACACATCATCGTGCTTTGAAGTTAAGTCTAAAAGACTTGAGGTACAAAATGGTAAGCTGTCAATGACAGTGAGGACTACCACGGCGGGGCTCAGCACGTCCCTCACAGCTACGAATTAGAGCAGTAGTTAAAAAAAACAAAGTTTTAATACCATATTGACCTGAATTTAGGATGGTAATGATCACGTCTTCCAAGAGTTTTTGTCCTAATGTACAGGACAAGTATAAACACAAAAATGCATGGAGAGTTGACTGTCTAAGGAAATCTACGAGCACGTCTCTCGTAGAAGTTGTACAAAACATCAGAGCAAATCATGTGTAATGTTAGCATTAAAGCGCAAGGCCTACGGGGATTACGACGCCGGGGCAAGAAAAAGCTTGACAAAAATAATAATTATACCGTATTGACCCAAATATACGAAGCCATTTTTTCCATAGACAAAAAGTCTGAATAAGGCCTCTTATATTCAAAGTCTTAAGACTTATTGGAGCCACAAATTAGAGCACTAGTTCAGCAAAAATAAAAGGAAAACAAAGATTCAGAAATATTAATATATCAAACGCCACATTTTTATCTAGAAAAAAGTATGAAAAAGACAGTTTGTCTCATATTTAGGGTCTACAGATGTTTACATGCAAAACAAACTGGTGACACTAAACAACTTCTCCCCAAAGATGTCAGAGATTTTCTTCCAGTCACATCCATTTTCTGCGCCACTTATCCTCACTAGGGTCGCGGGGGTATGCTGGAGCTTATCCTAGCTGCCTTCGGGCGAGAGGCGGGGTACACCCTGGACTGGTCGCCAACCAATTGCAGGGCACATATAGACAAACAAGCATTCACACTCACATTCATACCTATGGACAATTTAGAGTCGCCAATTAACCTAACATGCATGTTTTTGGAATGTGGGAGGAAACCGGAGAAAACCCACGCACGCACGGGGAGAACATGCAAACTCCACACAGAGATGCCCAACGGAGATTCCGATCTCCTGACTGTGTGGCCAACATGCTAACCACTGTGGTATTTTTTTTTAAAGCGAATATCCCATTGAATTCACAGGGAGGACAGGTTGTATTTTGCCAAAATGAGATACAGTAATGGCCGACAGCTCCGAGTCCCTTATATGCTACATTGCGAAACATAATCACCCATTCCGCGAGATCACAACGCACAATGGGAATTAGACATGTTCCATTGACTACCTGGACATTCCGCAAATCGGGCGATCTTTTTTTCGTGACGTTTTTAAATCATCCTGGCTCATTTGCCCCAACTGGCCATATGCCTGAGGTCATGTTTTATTCTTGAGGAACTATTTTCATCGAAGCGCACGCCTATACACGGCCAAAATGGTCCTCTTATAATTAAACAGTCATGGGTGATGTATGGCCCTCAGGGAGGCGGGTCATCGAGGAGGAGGAAGAATAGAAAAAGTGTGGAATAGGGGCGGCTGAAGAGATGAATGTTCCCCGCTTGTGCAGCGCTACTTTTTTAATTGCTCTCGGCTTTAATTGTTTCTGTCACCTTTGTACACATGCAGTTTATTGCGCCGTACGTATAATTAAAAGCTGGCCCTGTGGCTTTTGACTCTGACATTAAAGGAAAACTGCATGTTTTTCCACAATCCTTATGTGACACATGAACTCTCATGTCTTTGTCTTTTCTGTGCATTCTAATGATATAAAGACAAATGAAAAGAGACAGCTCATTATTGCACGTAATGGGACACACTTACAGTATACCGCCTACAAAGACCGCTATTAAAAGACCTCCGACAAGGTTTTATGGCTTTATACACATGCTGTAACCATGTAGTAATAGCTGCTTACATGATGACATGTAATACTTGCATTATTTTGCCATAATGTGGTCCTTTTAAGCATTACCCGAACTTTCTTCTTGGGCGCAATGATTTCACATAACACCTACACCTGGCATTAACTGCTCCGATATGTAGCGTTACCTTTTGGTAGTGGTCTGAGGCATTGTGAGAGCAGCGCTGATGCACTGATGGCGAGTTTGTGGTGAAGGTCGTCGCTAGCCGGTATGGCGTAGCAAAGTGTCAATACGGCAATGATATATTTCAATCGGTGTAACAATGTCAATAATAAAAATAACAATCTTGCGGTTATAGGTTGGTACATCACATATGTAAACAGAGCGTTGTTGGTGCTTTTTGGAGTTGATTTGCAGAAGGCTTTATACGCTGAAAAGTGTCTTTTTAGCTGTTTTTATATTTAAAACACACAGAAAAGAGAGACATGTGTTCATGTCTCACATAAGGATTGTGGATGATTGGCAAAATCCCCCCCCCCCCCCCCCCCCCCCCCCCCCCCCCAAAAAAAAACAAAAAACAAAAAGTGCAGTTTTCCTTTAAAGCTAGAAATATTTGATAAGTGTCTCGGACGTGTTGTTAATGTGCTCTGTGTTCCAAGGAAACTTTAACATAGAGGCAGTTTTTCGCGCGCAGGGTTAAGTGGTTCAAGTCACCGGCTCAGTGTGCTAACGAACAGCTTTTAGTTCAAGAAATAGTGCATTTAAAACAAAAAAAACCAACAAAAAAAAGGTTTTTATGTGCATGTCATTTAACACTGACATCTTCACTGAATGATTGAACGATGTCATACATTATACATGTGATACAACATACGGTATTTAAAATGGCGTACCAAAATTGCTCAAATTATAGCTGGGGCCTTTATTTACCTAAACCTCAAAGAGGACCTGGTTTTAATCAGAAGCAGGTGAGAAGCTGCAATTTCCAAAATGTGAAAATTCATTATGTATCATATATCACGTTATTTGTTTTAAATGTATTAATGATTTTGGGGAGCATGAGAAAGTGGAAAGGAAAACAGCTCTTTGACCACCTTTATTGATGCGTATATTGCGACACAGCAGCAAGAGAACCAATATTGTAATGCTGGTAAGGAGGAAACTTCTCAACCAGCATTCAAACCGCTGACAAGTTCATTGTAAACAACAGTACGGCAGTTAACTGCATGAGTTTCACACCAATATCTGGGTAGTAGCATTTTACAATGCACGCAGAGACGGATGAAGCTACTGACTGCTGACCACTCATGATACTACAAATGCAGCTACACCCATCATGTGGAGCCACAACTATGGAACACATGCGATTCATCGTGATTAAATATTTGAATCGATTGACAGCCCTCAGTAAAACACAAGTTTTATCTGTAATAACAAAAGCATAATGCGTAACGGTGATTCATGTCTCAGTAAAACTCCAGCAAGTGTAAAAGTAAACTGTCAAATTTATAACTGTCACACTTAATAAGACTGTCAAACATAAAAGCAACAAAACACTCTACTGTTGACTAGTGACAATGCCTGTAGCTTCCGCTGTACATTCTCCCGTGATGCTTCTTTGGGATTCATGTTGCCAAAAAATTCTTTCATGATTGCTAAACGGAAATCTTGCTACAGCGGTCGTCAGACTACTGTTCGCTGAACACTAACTACTATCATGGTGTGGGCACAAAAATAACAGCACAACATGTAAAGATAAGTAAACACACTACTACCATGGGGAATAATGAAAAACAACTTTGTTAACTCTAAACACGTAACTTTAGCAACTTTTCGCAAAACAAGCGCCGTGAGGCATGTTGGAAAGCTGGCGATATTCTCAGCAACGCTACAATTTATTATATTTTTTACATTTGTTTTATTTTTTTTTTTTTTTTGTGGAATACTTGCTGCGGCCCAGCAGCGTCCCCCAGGTAAGTTAAATTTGAGACCGCTGCTGTAGATGCAAAAAGAAGTTGACCTAAGCTTAGGTGCGAGGTGCAGGGAAATATCTACCCTGACAAAAATACGAATTAACAACAAGTGTAGGCCAACACAAGCAGAAGGCAGGATGGAGGGGAGGAGAAGCACAAGCTGCTTGGATTTCAGCAAAGCAACAATCCGACATCTCCCTGCAGCAGCTGCGGTGCTGATGGGAATCGGCCACAGATGCGTATTGCAACTCCGCCCAGTCAAGGACCGCCAGAATCTAAGGATCAAAAGAAGACGGGGGAAAAACAAACATAACCAAACCCCAAACAAAGAGCGAATCGTGACTTTTGTGCAAATTGAAGGTTTGTTTTTCTCTGGACAGTTAGGTCACAATCCAAATCAGGGCTGCAACTAACGATTATTTTCTTAGTCGATTAATCTAGTAATCAGTTACACCCTAGACGAAGGGTGTCCAAAGTGCCGCCGTCGGCTGTTTTTTTATTGGCCCATGGCACATTTCAAAAATACAGTTAGATAAAACAAAAATACAACAAACTAGTGGGGAAAAAACAGCAGTAGTTTTACAAGAATAGTCATAAGTCATGAAAGTCGTTGTTCTCACGCTCACCTGTGACGGTGACGAGCTTTGGGTCGTGGCAGAGAGAACGAGATTGCGGGCCGTCGTGGTGAAGAGAGAGCTGAGCCGGAAGGCAAAGCTCTCAGTTTACCGGTCGAGCTACAATATGTCACCCGCCCTCACCTAAGGTCATGAGCTTTGAGTGGTGAGTGAAAGAACAAGATCGCGGATACAAGTGGCTGAAATGAGTTTCCAGCGTCTCAGAGTAGAGCCTGCTGCTCCTTCACATCAAGAGCAGCCAGCTGAAGTGGCTAGGCCAGATGCCTCCCGGACGCCTCCCTGGCGAGGTGTTCCGGGCATGCCCACCCAGAAGGAGGCCCCGGGGCGGACCTAGGACACGCTGGAGGGATTATGTCTCACAGCTGACCTGGGAACCCCTTGGTGTGGCCGAGGACCGAGAAGTCTGGAATTCCCTACTGAGACTTCTGCCCCCGTGACCCAAGCCATTCCAACATCAAACTGTTCAGCACGTTCAGGACATCCAGGCTACCTATTTTTCATCTTATGCAACATCCCCACTCTTTGTAAAACCGTATCAGTTGGTTTCTGGTTTCTATGGCCACATTTCTCAACCGATGCAACCGCGCCTGTGCGAAAGTACGTTGGTAAATCTCACTCCTTGATGCCTTAAAGAGTTGCACCGGACAACAACTTGACAGCTCGGGCTTTTAGCTTGTAGCCTGGAGCTGCTCAAGTTCATTCTCAATTAGTGGGGTTCTGTGGACGCGCAAAGAATACAGACATTCCAGCAAATGTTCTACTGCTGAGATTCATTCAGTCATTCAGTTTCTATGCCACGTAACCCTCATTAGGTTGGCAGGTACCGCTGAGGTTTTATGAGCCTTGATAACTGCTATTTTCCGTTCTGTTACCGTGATTTTCTTTGTTGATAGCTATATGCACATTTTTTAAGATAGTGGAAATCTTCACTTTGAGTGCTCTAATTATGCTTTGCGATCAATCTCCACATCAGCTGCTATGAAAGCATTGGCTTTAAGGAAAACAGTGGAAGCTCTGTACTTGGATGTCCTTGAAGTTGCACAATTCAGAATTCAACTGTAATTTCAGGAAAAAAAACGCCTCTACCTGTAGAGTCGCACGAAACCTCACAATTTGTACCGTCATAATGTGGAAAATTAATAGAACGTCCTGAAGAGAAAGCTGATTATTTCTATTAACTGATTTGAAAAATGATCACAAAACCAATCACCATAAACTGAAGTTCTACTGCACGTTTCTCACTATCGTGGTAATTAGTATGCATGGAAAGTATTGCAGCGTCTGTTTTTCACAGTCATAATTTGTATATGTTGTTAAATACAGTGTTAACGGCATGTCTGGCTTATTATTGATGCTGCCTAAGTAGCATTATATGAGTTCCGATTAAAGTTTTGCAGCTCTCGTAAAGCTCTCTGACTGCACCGCTATTGTTTTTGTCATCAATCTTACCGGTGCTGTTGAATTGCTATTGGGTTTAATCATCCAGTTGCAACTTTAGGTTTCTTTTTTTTTGCTTGACTGATGGCCAAAAGTCGCCACACATGATGTCCAAGGTAGAGTAAAAAGTCCTTCAAATCTGACTTCCACTACGAATTATTGGCATTATTTTTTATCTGCTGTGCATTGAAAGTACATTGTTCATTGTCCATGACATAATCCTGTTCATACCAAGATGCTAAGCCCTGTTGTTGTGCTGTTCATCTCATGTTGCAGCATGATAATGCACAGCCCCGTGTTGCAAATATCTGTGCAAAATTTATGGAAGCTGAAAACAGGCACTTTCTTGCATGGCCAGGATACTCACTCCCCAAGTTAAACGCGAGGGGCCATTTATTGTGGCCAAACTAAAGCACACCTGTGCAATAATCATGCTGTCTAATCAGCTCATGAAAAAAGTGTTGCATTTATATTTCGGTTGATCGCAGCGGTCTTGCTGTGATACTCAAGAGTCAGCCATGGCTGGGTGCAGATGTTCAACAGAACTCCCTAAAATGCTCCTAATGCTCGCTACATCATGCTACATTATACTTTTAGACAGGATCCTTTTCCAGTTGGTAAGAAAGGCCTTCAGCCTGCCACAAGCTCCTCATGCAAAGCAGCAGTTAATGTTCCCTCCTTTGCTGCTGTGACATTAGAGTGGCCTTCTCATCCGTTGGGACACTAAATGTGCCTCGTTGCAGGAATGGGGGTTCGAGATGTGCCTTCTCCTTGCGTTCTTTCCTGGAAGTGATAGGGCTATTTAGGAAGGACTGTTTGTCCTCTCTCTTTCTCGAACTGGCTCACGTTGCAGGTCCCATAAAGGCATTGCGGTAATGGTGCAGCTTACATATGGACATAGATGTGCGGTTTATTTATTTATTTGCTGATTATTGCACAGTTTCAGAAATGGGCCATCTGCCCTGTTCTTTCCTACAGTATATGTACTTTTGCCTGTTTACACATATGCTGGACATATTTATGGAGGGTGTTTTGGCTGAAATTGGCATCGCTTTGCTATCCAGATTTAGGCAAATGGACACGTATATAAGAGGACCTTGAAAAGACAAATCAAATCAGAAATACTTTGTGTGCACATATGGAAGTATGAAGTGTGTGTGCATGAAATGTACATTTATGTCATTGGTCCTCAATTCTTTTTTACATCACACACCTCTTCAAAAACCTTTGCTTAGTTTCTGCATCTACAAATGTAACACAATCTGATCATTTAAACTGCAAGGCATGCCCACCCCCACCCGAATTGAGTCAGAGAGGTGGTTCCATAACTGAAGAGCCTGATAACTAAAAGCTCTACCTGTCATTCTACTTCTACAGATTCTAGGGTTTGCAAGTAGGTGTAAATTCTGGGAGAACAGTGCTCCACTGGGTCGATAAGGCACAAGAAGCTCTCTGAGATGTACTGTGTCTGACCGTGTAGCGCTTTATATGTGAGAAGGAGAATTTTCAACTCAATTCTAAATTTCACAGGTAACCAGAGCAGTGAGGCTAGTACGGGTCAGATATGATCTCTTCTTGTGGTTCTGGTTAAGACTTGTGGAGCAGTGTTTTGGACCACCTGAAGGGTCTTTAAAAATGTCCTATTAATAGGGAGTTACAATAATCCAGCAGCCTGGAGGTCATAAAAGCATGAACACGTTTTTTGGCATCGGGTAGTGGCAGGAAATTGTATTTTATTTTTTAATGTTTAGTAGATGCAAAAATGCTGTTCTTAACACTTGTCGTATTTGGGAACTCAGGGAAAGATCTTGATCAAAGATGACGCCAAGGTTCCTGACTTTCCTGCCAGGGGTAAGTGCAAGACCATTTAGGCTGGTTTGATCATTTGCAACCTTGTCTCTAAGGTGCTGGGAACCAAGGACTATGAGTTCAGTTTCAGTTTAAAAATTGGAGGTCATCCAGCTCTTAATGTCTTTAAGACACGCTGGGAGTTTGGACGGCTGACTAGTTTCATTAGGTTTCATTGATAAATAGAGTTGTGTGTCATGGATAAGGGGGACATACAAAGGCTGAACAGAGCAGGTCTGAGCACGGAACCCTGTGGGATGTCATTACTGATCTTCAAATGTATAGGGCAGGGGTCGGGAACCTTTTTGGCAAAGAGAGCCATGAAAGCCACATATTTAAAAATGTATTTCCGTGAGAGCCATATCATTTTTCAACACCGAATACAACCAAATGTGTGTATATTTATGGAAGACCAACAATTTTAGAATATAAGTCTCTGAATTTATTATTTTTAATAAAAATGTTATATTGAAGCTAACCAATAATAAATACATTACTTTTTACCATTAATGCAACTTCTGCTGCTGCATGGTTTTGCGCCCTACTCCGTATCTTTCTTTCCCTTTTTCATCAAAAGGGTTGTCTCTGCACAATTAGCTAGCTGACTAATTGATTAAAGGAGGGACGACCCCAATAATAAAGTTTTGGTGTCTGACACGGAAAACATGGGAAGGACAGCTGGCATTGCACTACAAAATCAAATGGATTAAAATGCATTAGAATGCATATTTTAAATGTTATTTTTAACACTGATTTCTGTAATGTTTTACTTTAAAATGTCAGGAAAACAAATTAAAATAAAACACATTTTATGGTGTTAAGAAATGTCTGAGAGCCAGATGCAGTCATCTAAAGAGCCACATCTGGCTCCCGGGCCATAGGTTCCCTACCCCTGGTATAGGGTCTTTATTGCCATGGATACAATCTTCAGGCGATCTGACAAATAGGAATAATATTATAAGAAACCTTTAGCTATGCTCAAATCCTCAGCTAATAACAAAAGAACAAAATATGGAGTCCCCGGTTTAAGAGGGAATTTTAAAATGCCAGCAACTCAAAAATACTTTCAATTGAACAGTATTATGTTTTTTTAGCTAAACATTCTTACAAGACACAAGCATGCCCTTATTTTGTGCCAGGAACACCAACCTGTCAACTGCATCAGGCTTAGCAACTGTCTGTCTAACTTCCTTGTACATTTGTGGTAGAGCTTGTCGTGCTAAATAATTGTGACTGCGAAGCTCGCTGGACATCGCGGGTCCATCCTTTTCAGCAGGTTTTTAAAGCCGTCTTTTCCACTGTTGCAACAAGGACGTGTCTTTAGCAATGTGATCGAACACCTCGTTATCATAGCACACCACTTTGCTTTGGAACGCAACAGGAGCGCCGCACATTCCTCGTATCGGAGTTTGTGCCAAGTTGTTTATGCTCTGAATTCGAAGCACCTCAACCTTACTGAGTTACCACCTATTCTTGCTGGCAGACGCTGTCGCTTCGACTGGAGCCGCCGGGCTTCTGGTCGGCCCAGTATGGTGTATGGTGTGTGTTGAAAATGTATTTTGACTGTTGCTAAGTGAGATAGCGGGCACGGGCATCGTAAAACGCTCCGTTACATTACCTAAAACACAACTTTGGCACACACACACAGCCGCATTAGCATGCTCCGAATTACTTTGGGAGGGGAATGGTTAGTGTTAGTGTGAGGACATGCCGCTAAGAATGAGCGGTCCGCCCGGGAAATATTTCCCCACACAAATGTTCTTCTCTGTGATTCCGTTAACATGGATAGGACTCTAAACTAACGGCAGGTCACAAAATCGGACAAATACTAGTTCTAAAAAATGTGCCATATTTACGTTAAACATTTTGTCTCAATAAAAATCATTGAAAAAAAATCATTCATCAATAATTCCAGACCACGGATATACTGAGCGAGCAAGTTTGCTGCTGTGTGGCGCACATCATCACTCGCACACCGATAGTTATCGGCAGAAAAATACCGATACCGATCTGAACGGATATGTCATTCAGATACCAATGTCAGCCTAAAATATCAGTCGGTATCCCTACTTAAGAATGTTAAAAACAATTTTGCCGGGGTGACAGTTTGACCCTGGCACCGACTTTTTAAACTACCATTTCTTTCAAAATGAACCGTTAAATTCGGAGGTTCCAATCTCTCGCTCTTTTATTTTTAATACTAAATGAGAAATTGAGATTTTACCCCCCCCCCCCCCACCACCCCCCACCCCCCCACCCACCCACCCACCCACCCCTCTCTCTATTGTATGTGTTTGTATTGATGCCCATATCCTGCCATGGAATGAGGAATTAGGGCTTGTTGGGAATATTCATCCATTTTCCAACGCAACAGCTGCATCGTTTTCCAGACACCCATACAGGTATTTTCCCTCCCACTGAGCATAGATATGAGGACAATAGTACACTTGGGGGCAGGCATGAGAGACTAATTTCCTGTATTAGTCCTTTAGGAGAGCACTTGCCTCGCCATGGACCACTATTCACCTATTCACTATGTTTTTTTCCTCCGTCCTGACTCCACTTGTAAAGGTGTAGTGTGGAGGGGGAAGGGTTGTAAATGCATCCTGCAGATGCTTCCTGGCATGCATCCCACATTTTCTCATTGGCAGCTGTTCTCTTGCTCAGAGTTAAGAAGGCACTAATCACATGGTTTGGTGCTCTGATACGACTTCAAGGTCTGTGCGGTAGCGGTGGCTCGCATCCAGACCGCCTTTTGGTTAGGATAGAGAGAGAGAGAGGTAGCTTTTGGACATGCGTCTGGCTTTCCATGAGAATCCGTTGGACAGTCAAGTACCAACTTGGCAGAAAGATAATATGCAGGTGCAGGTCATTTTATTTGTCTTTAGAATGCGGGAGGGGAAGGACAAAGTATCAAGTGGGGAGTCCTTGTCTTTCTTTGACTGAATTTACAATTGAATTAGACTGCTTTCACAATATTGGACTAGAATATTGGGGAACCGTACCAGGCAACTTTATGTAAGCAAGAAGTGACAAAGGTATTGGCGTGCCATCTATTGGCACAAAGGTCATTTTCCATCATTCCTTCCTCTTTGCTGTCATCGGTGACGCCCACTGAGCTAAAGAAGTCTTGCGAGAGGCCTCGCTTTCAACATGCTTGTTCAAACTGCGGGTTTTTGTCATTTGTTCTTTAAAGATATATTTTGTTCACACATTTTACGGATATATTATTAGCAAATTGACAAAATAATTGCTATCTCTTAACTCTGTGTTTAAAGAAATTGAGACAACATGAAGACAGTATGGTAGCTACAGGGTTTTACGTAGAAATGTTGGCCTCAGCGACATACAGTATGGTGCCACATCCATTTAACACCTGACCCAGTTTCAGTTACTTTGCGCAGCGTCGCCGGCTATAATATAAGACAGATTCATTGAAACACAACTCCAGTGTTATAGAGCATTTACCCAAATCATCCGTTTGTTGCTGTGGTTCTTGGGTGTTTGGAGGCGTCGTTAATATAGTCACTGAGTGGAGTAAAGAGCTGATGAGCACAATTTCATAATTGGTTGTGCTAATGCAGAATGGGTTTTGGAGTTTTTATTTTATTTTATTGACGCCTTGCCTTGAATGTATCATTTACAAACAACATGGTGTACCATGAAGTAGACTGTCTCTTTATTCCAGGAGAGTGTGCATATGGAAGCCTCCTTAATTGCTGCAATAGGGGAAAATGAAAACAATTACTGCAATGAGCAATATGGTCTCTTTAGGACAAGAAAACATACATTAACATTATAGTAACACTTGATTTTAATTCATATTGCAATGTGGCTTTATTAAGTGTAATTTTTGCTGCCTGGGGTAACGAGGAAACAACCCATTGCTAGTAAATGAAGATACTCCTTAATGTCAATTCATCATTTAAGCAGTATTGATTGTTTTAGAATGAGACCAAACCCGCCTATGAAACCACGGAGCTCAGGACCCAACTTCCATTCACTGCTGCATCTCACTATTGATTCATCTCAATTGTTGTTCTTTCTTTTTAAACATACCGCTGATTAAAAACTTCGCAGTGGAAATGACCAATTAATGCCCATTTAAAACGCTTATTTGCCCTCCTCTCGGTGCTAATGATGGCAGATGTGTGTTTTCTGCTAGCGGCCATTAATGTGTCAAGTGGCAAATTGGAACATCTGTGCCATCCTTCAATTGCAGTTGGAGGCTTTGTTCAGACTGTTCTGGGGGCACATTTTCAGTAAAAAAAAGTCATAAATTAAAACACAAGCGACATGTTTACGCCGGACCAAGATCCTCTATGTGAGTGGGATGCCCAGAAGAAAAGGTTGCTGTATAATACTATAAAATATTACATCTTAAGTCTTTAAAGACGACATTTCTGTCATGCATGCCTCTTGGACGCCATCTTTGTACTTTGTGATGAGTTAGAATAGAGTTTCTCACCATCTTTACCAAATTGCTGGCACTCGCAATTCTCATTGGCCCCGTGACGTGTTATTTCGCAGTCACACTTAATGAAAAACGCACAGTAAGTCAGCAACGTTTAGGGCAGGGTTGTCCAAACTCGTTTCATCGTGGGCCTCATACTGAAACACGGAAGGATGGAAGGGGCACTTTGGTATTTTACATTTTGTACACCAACCCATGTGGATATGGTAAGAAAAAACAGCCTGCAACTACTGTAAGCTTTACAATATGGGTGAAAAAGTGTATTATTAGGATGAATTTTTTCTCCTTAATTACACATTTTTGCTTGTTTTTTCCCCCAAATATTTCCACATTTACATTTTCTTGTAATGTTCTGACTTCATTCTCATAATATTTTGACTTTATTCTAGTAATATCGTAGCTTTTCCTCCAAGCTATGTTTCTTCTTTGCTTTGTTTGTTTCACATAATATGATGTCTTTAGACTTTAGAAAATAATTACATGTTCGTTTATTTATTATTGATTTTTTATTTTAATTACCAGGTTTTTTTCCCTGAAAATATAACAACTTTATTCTCATATATTGACGATTTTTTTTCTTCTAATATTTCAACTGTATTTTTGCAAAATGACTGGGATTTTTTTCATTTTGTATTTTTAGAATGTTTTATGGTCCAATTAAAAAAAAAAAAAAAAAATATATATTGCTTTAAGGATATATTTTGTTCACACATTTTGCAGATATATTATTAAAATGACTGGGATTTTTTTTCATTTTGTATTTTGGTATTTTTAGAATGTTTTATGGTCCAATTAAAAAAAAAAAAAAAAGAAAAGAAAAAAACAGCCATGACTGTACTATACAAAATATGTTCATTGCGTGTACAGTACACATAATTTTGCAATTGACTACTCTGTATTAAATATAAAGTCCATATTGGACAGAGAAAGAAAAAACAACATGTAAGAAAGATTAGTGGTTGCAGCTGCCTGTGATTGATGCCTCATGCACTAGAATAAAAGGTCAGTCACGTGCTTCGTGTCCAAAGTAGGAGCACGAATGAAAAGTAGAAACAATTAATGAATCACTTTCAAGGTGACTCCAAAGGCGGTGCATCATGGCTTGAAATTGTTAATCAGGCACTTCTCCATTGCACCAACAAGCATTAAAGGTGATTATTTGTTCTTGTGTTGCTGCAAGAACAAACACTGGCCTTAACAGCCATGAGCCCTTTTCTTTTCTCAATCAAAGTCATCTCAAGGGTCTCGTAGTCCGAGCTCTCTTATTATTACCTTGTTATCAACAAGCTGGAGCGTTGGCCCGCTCTCACACCGCTATAAATATCCACTTTTTTTGTGTGAAGTGTCACCAAGGAGGGCAGAGACCGACAGCAGGCCTGTACCGCCTCAATATGAAGATAATATTTTGCGCTTAGGACAGCAAGATGATGGACACACAATCGTGTCACTGGTGTTGTGTTCTCCGCTCAGTGCTGCTAATATGCCACACTTACGACCGAGCAGTGGCGCACGCTTGTTGGGCAATTATGTTTGTTTCCGTGCTAGAGGCGGCCATTATGAGATGCCGTTATATTGGTGGATGTAGCCAGGCTCCATTACAACAGCAGAGGAAGCAAACAAAAACAAGCCATTATCTAAATGTTGATTTGTTTTTTTAACTAAAGGACGACACATGATTATTATTCACATACACAATCATTTCATATCTCGCTATAATTCTTTATTGGCTGCTTTTGGTTACACTTTTAAGATAGAATGTATAACTTAAAAGTAGGGATGCTCCGATCAGGGTTTTATGCTGCTGATCATCCAGGACTGAATTAGGCCGATACTGATCACATGGATTAATTACACATTTTTCAATTTATGTTTGATGAGTGCTATTGGCCTCCATGAAGTGGAAAAGTCAAGACAATTTATAAAAATAGTATATATATATACTATTTTTATAAACTAACTACATGATGCGACGTTGGCGCTTGAAGGGCTATATCGGCTTTCATTATAGGGAAAAAAAACAATACCAATATTGGCCAATATAAAAATGTGCATGCCAATATCGGGTCGATGAGATCGGTGGGCCGATATTATCGGACATCCCTAATATGCATATTGTATATGTATGTATATATATATAACTGAATGTGAAACTTACTTGTTTTATTCCTAATGGCAACATTTCCATCATCATAGTTAATAAAGTGACAGAACGTACTTATTTCAATTTTGTATGTATTTTATGGTTATACAAATATTTTCTCTCAACAATATACTGTAGTTAACACAGTGGCGATGTGGGTTATGTGCTTGGAAGCATTGAAAAAGTGCTTTTCTTTCTTAGTATTTGCTTTCTTCTTTCACCCAAATAGAACCTTTGCCATGAAAGGGTTTGCAGTGAATAAACCAAAAGGTGCGATCTTTGTTCAAAAACAGATGCATCCGGTCTTTGTGAGACGGCCTCAAGCTCTGAGGTGCTGATCCAGACTTACTTCACGTCTTTCTGGGTGAGGAAAGTATCGGGTCAAGGGCGCTTGCTAATGCTTGAAAAAGCCTCGTGTGAGTGAGTGGCGATGGGTGGGAGGGTACAGCAGCAGCAGCAGCATCTCTCTTATCTGACTCTCATATCAGCTCTATAATTCCCTGCTGTAATTCACAGGGCTGGGGCTCAAGACGGCGTTATCTGACCTCACATCTTTCCACTTTTTTGCGTGATAGAGACGTGTGGCGTGTGGAAGACCAAGTAATAGGCTGATAGGGGCTTAGAGAGACGGCGGGAGGGAAAGATGATGTGTATTATAGTTGCTTTCGGGGGAACAATATGGAAATGGACGTCCAGTTCAGCTACAGGAGATTTACATTCAGATCATCAGATTTGATGATTAGGAGCTTCAATGTAATGCAGGTAGTCCGGCCAAGACGTTTGCAAATTAACAGGACATCTGTGCCCGCCCCCCCATGAATTGCAGTCAAAATGCTTTGAAAGACACGCTAGCATACATGTAATAAAGATATCGTCACAGTTTTATAATCGTCAGACAAGTGGTCAGTGACTTCAGGGCAATTCCTTCAAAGTTGCGAAGAGGTTTTGCTTGCCGGTGGTCATGCTTTTCAACCTATCTTGCTCAAATTTCACAGACATGTGCTTGTCAGTCCCCTAAAGGTGTGTAGTATGTACCAAATTTTGTGTTGACGTGGCTAAACATCGTCAATTTACAGTGCATTGAGCTGTGTGAGAAATTTCAAATCAATACGACTCTTATGCGGAGCAGTTCAGGAGTAAAAGAGTGAGCTTATATGGGGTGTCCTACTTTTTTTTAACTGCACACATAACTTCCTTGGTGGAGGTAATGCCGGAGAGTGGTTGTTAACTGTGAGTCTCAACTGTGCACAGATGGTGACCAAACCCACATAGGATGCTTTGGGACTGGTGTCATTGTGCTGCATAAAAAAAAAAGCTTATTGAGATCATGAGGGGAATCATGGCTGTGCCAAGGTTGAGTCTCAGTGGAAGCCATTAAAGCAAGGGTACAAAGGTGGATCGATCATAATTCAGCATTAAAATTCCGAGCTGTTACACCGTTTGATTTAGTCGCAGTGGCGTTTTCATGAGCCGTGTTTTAGATTGGGTTTTCACATTTTTTGTTGATCAAATAACCCGTTTCCTCAAAGGTATTAACTGCGACTGTGCAGCAAACAATTCAGTAATTGCTGTGGCACAGAGAACGGGGAGGATTAAATCAGCTCCGCTTCTTCCTTCTGCTTTCACTTGTACAGTCAAAGCAGTGCTGATGTGCTGTAGTATAACTTTGTTAAGCATGTTCAAAATAAACATGATCGTTGCCGTATCCTCATTTGCATAAGTACCAGATCGTACCTCTTCACAGGTAAGGCCGTATGAAATCAGTTTGATTTTTTTCCAGTTTTTTAGAATTCCATTTTTTACCTTTTAGGCTTATTTTACCACCATAGAGTGTGTGTGTGCAAAAATCCTTGCCAGTGCAATACATCACTGGACAAGTTTGCCCAGTAATTCAGAAACAAATGTAGCTTCAGTCACTTTTCTGACGTGATGACACATTGCAACAAAATCCTTAACAAACTGTAATGCCCGTGCTGATGGTTAAGGAAGATTTAGTCGCTGATGCAATTGCAATCGCTTTATTAACAAGCGGTAAAACGCAAACGTGTGGTGTAAACACACGCACACAGCCCGAGTGGCACAAACACAACCACACTTGCATGCTCTGCTAAACGAAGCTAACCCAGCCAGCTTCCACTTGTGACGTGCGGCTCGACACTGAAATATCGATACTTCCAATATCAGCTCTTCATGCTCTAAAATTGATTCTCAAATCAAAATATCGATACTTTTGATACTTCGGCCATTTGAGATAATACATATCATTAACAGGGACACGATGGAAAGTAACAAAACTATCGAGATCTTGTCTAAATGATGTGCGGTCTGTCGGAACTACTTTTTCATAATGCAGAAATTCAATTCATTTAAAAATCACAACAGCAGTTATCTAATGGCACTTTACACATGAAGGTCACATTCATAAACGAAAACAGAGAACCGACTGAAACCCCGCATGAGCAAGCACTTGGCGACGGAGGCAAGGAAAAACTCCCTGTGGGGAAGAAATCTTGAACAGAACGCAGGCACTGTGGGGCGGCCGTCTGTCTCGGCCGGTTCGGTTAAGATAGAAAAAACAGGGCTAGATGGCAGAGCAAGTGAGAAAACAGGAAAGCCTTTATCTTAGTCCAAGGAACGTAGAGGAGTGTCTCTGGTGCATATCAGCGTGTCAGGGGTCCGTTCTAACTATATGCTTTAGCAAAGAGGTGAGTTTTGAATTGACTTTTAAATAGAGAGAAGGTGTCTGCCCCTCGGATTGAGTTGGGTAGATGGTTCCATAACAGAGGCACCTGATAACTAAATGCTCTACCTCCCATTCTACTTCTAAAAATTGTGTGAGTGGCAAGTAATTGTAAATTCTGGGAGCGCAGTGTTCTACTGGGTTGATAGGGTACTAGGCGCTCTTTAAGATAGACTGGTGCCTGACCGCGTAGTTCTTTATATGTAAGAAGGACAATTTTAAACTCAATTCTAAATTTTACAGGTAACTATTGCAGTGAGGCTAATACAGGTGAGATACGATCTCTTCATCTGGTCCCGGTAAGACTCGTCCAGCAGTATTTTGGACTAACTGAAGGTCTGTAAAGATTTTTCGGGTGACCTATTAACAGAGAGTTACAATATTAAGAGGAAATAGAGCTTTGTCTGAATTCTTATAGTAGTTCTTAATAATTAATCATTATTTTGATAGTTTTATTTTACCTATTTTCTGTTATTGTTTAAAATACCATTTTCACATATTTTATATGATTTTGTCTTGTTTTTTCTGTTGTCGTATATTAGCTTAGCTGTATTGTAAATCACCCGGCTACCTCAATATACTTCAGGGTTTAAAATAAATACGTTACTCTGATATCTTGTATTCTTTATGCTACGATCTGGCTAGTGGTTAGCATGTTGGCCACACAGTCAGGAGATTGGGAAGACCTGGGTTTGAATCTCCGCTTTGGGCATCTCTGTGTGGAGTTTGCATGTTCTCCCCGTGCGTGCGTGCGTTTTCTTCGGGTACTCCGGTTTCCTCCCACATTCCAAAAACATGCATGTTAATTGGCGACTCTACTGTCAAGTGAGTGTGAACGATTGTTTGTCTATATGTGCCCTGCGATTGGCTGGTGACCAGTCCAGGGTGTACCCCGCCTCTAGTTCCAAGTCAGCTGGGATAGGCTACAGCACACCCCCGCGACCCTGGTGAGGATGAGCGGCATGGGAAATGGATGGATGGTTTTTGCATGGGTGCAGAGACAGGTGTGAGGGTTTTTTGTCATTGTTTTTTTTTATCTCTGGGTTTTACAGGGTTAATTTGACATTGAACGCCTCTCTCAGAGAAGCAAATGTATATTCTGCTCATCAGTAATGAAAGAAAAGAAATGAATTGAAGTGTGAACAGGAAATTGGACTGGAAACCCGTTATGAACAGGCACAATTGTCATCACTCACTGCTCTCACACGGAATGACAGCTAAAATTAAACTAAAATTAAAAAAGTTCCAGTTCCCAATCCATTATTTTGTCCTATTTATACACATTCATAGAATACGCTACTGTAGATTGCTACAAATTAAGACTTGGGGTGCAACGGTACATGTATTTATAATCTGATATTTTGGTATGGAACGTACGGTACGGTCCTGAGGAATGGGACTACAAGGTGGAGCTATTTATACCGCACTTAAAGCAAAAAGGAATTAAATATCATCATTTCAGTGTCTCTTTATTGTCATGCAGCTGCTGCTGGAGCAAACCTTCCATAATCATATGGCTGGGGGTGCATATGGAAGTTAGCGATGCGGTAGCTTCCTCTTCAAAGCTGCCATCCTGCAGGAGATTAATGAACACACTTCTTCGGGCTGCCTCCCTTCTCACCATCGTGTGATTTATGGACATCCAGATGCGCGTGGGTTGGGGGCGGGGGCGTGGTTCCGTTTGTTTTTTGTCATGAAGATTGAATTTTAAATGTTGTGACAAATGACCCCCGGGTTTTATATATGATTCATTTGTGCATGTCAGTGCGTGTGTGCATGTGTGTGTGTGTGTGTGTGTGTGTGTGTGTGTGTGTGTGTACAATCAGTAGTCATGTACACAACAGCTGATGAAGCATTTTTTCCTCACATTGCAAATGTGTCACCTTTAGGTTTCATACTGTATGTCACACCAATATGCTAGCAGTGGCATGAAACCTATTTAAGATAAGGCGATACTAATAAACTGCTGTGTGAAAAAAAACAAAAAACAATATGACACCCTTTGGGGTATTTCTGTAAATAACATTTGTGGCAGCCCTTGTAGGTTGTGCTCAAAATGCTCCGGAAGACATGCAAGCATACATTTATCCTCCATCCACTATATAACCATTTAAAAAATGGTCAATGGCTTATGGCCAATTACAGTCAAACCTGTCTTAGCGGGCACCTGTATAGAACGGCCACCTGCCTAAAGTGGCTACTGAAAAATCCCCCGCAGAAAATTTGCGTGTTATAGACCCTGTGTATAGCGGTCACCTATCTGACGCGGCCAGCGGCCACCTATTTTGTATCCCTTGGTCAATATCTGACCGCATATAGTGGCCAAAATGCCGACTCAAGCAGAAGCTTCATGCAGGACAAAGTTTGGTTTTTTAATCAATGAAGCCGTCGTGTGTAGACTTTAATTACTGAGTCCTAGCTCAGTCACAATCATTCACAAGATCCACACAAACTGTCAGTTGTTTTTCTTTGGAGGTTGTTGCAGACAGTGACACCATTTATTTCCTGGTGTGAGACAATGTGCACTGGTCAATACTGTAATGCCCCTTGTTGTGGGGAAGGAGAGACTCACGTCGCCGATGCACTTTAATCGCTTTATTAACAGCGGTTTATTAACCTAGTAGTTCTTTACAACTTTTATCCGCAGTCCCACAGTGCCCTCTACTGGTCAACATGTAACAGTATAATTAATGTCTAATCACAGACATGTTAATATGTGCGCGCACAAATTCAAAATGGCCGCCAACCTGTCTATAACGGCCACCTGCCTATAGCGGCCACTTTTGCAGTTTCCCTTTAGTGGCCGCTATAGACAGGTTTGACTGTACTTGCTAAGACATTTTGCTCGTTGGCGGCCACATTTTTTCAACCAACCCTGCTCAGATTTCACAGTCATGTGCTTCTCCGTCCCCTAAACGTGTGCACCACATTTCATGGCAATTCGACTAAACATGTTAAAGTTACAGTGGGTGTTTTGTACAGTAGCGTTCGATACATTTCAAGTCAGTACAGCTTATGGGCTCACAATTTTAGTATTAGTATTGGTATTGGTTCACTTCATTGTGAACATGCAAGCAGGTTACGTAGGAATACATCACATTGTACGATTCACAGTTCCACATGTCCAAAAAGTAGTAGGGAGAAGCAAAGCTTATTGAATCCTACCCCCCCATCCATTTCACATCAGTTACAATACAATTGGTCACCTCTTGTATACTGAGTGTATTTCTTGCCAATTATAAATATGTAATGCAAAATAATAAAGCAGTATAGCAACGTTGTAAAACAGAAGTCGAGATTCCTTTAATAAATTGAGGTAACAGACATAATAATAATCATAATAACAATAATAATAATAATAATAATAATTCCAGAGACCTGGTTGGATAATGAGTGAGTACGGACTGTGAACTCAGAAGACATGAAGAGACAGTAGGAAGTGCAAAAGTGATTAAACATAGCATTTTGCACACAATGGTTCAGGACTCTTCTTCCTTGTACTTTGTAAACATGAACGGCTTGTATTATGTCTTAAATTGGCTTATTCTAGCACATTGTTTAAGTTCCTTGCTCAATCTGTTCCATAATTTGATTCTACTCTGGGAAATGCTGAAGGTTTTCAGCGTCGTTCTCACGTACAAGTGTTTTAAGTTTAATTTTCCCCTAAGGTCATATTTCTCCTCTCTTGTTCAAAAGAATTGCATTACGTTTTTAGGTAGCAGGTCATTGTTTGCTTTATACATAATTTTAGCTGTTTGAAAGTTTACCAAATCAGCAAGTTTGAACAATTGTGATTGTAGGAACAGAGGTCGAAGAGTGAAGTGCACTTTTATTGTTATTTCCCCATATCTCCACACAGTAAGTTAGATATGGTCATACCAGAGAGCAATAAAGAGTATGGAGTGATTTTTGGTCCAGGACAAATTTTGCTTTATTCAGTACTGATGCATTTCTTGCCACTTTGCGTTGTATATTTTTAATGTGAGATTTCCAGCTCATATTATTGTCTTTTATGACTACCAGAAATGTATTTTCATTCACTCTGTTAATGTCCACGCCATCAATTTGTATTTGCGCACATGTGTCCCTCGTGCTATTAACAAATAGCATTATTTTAGTTTTACTTAAGTTCACTGATTGTCTGTTTTTCTCAAACCATCATTTTAGTCATTTCATCTGTGATTTTTTTTATTTTTATTAGCTCTTGTGTGCTTTCTCCAGAACAGAATGTGGTTGTATCGTCTGCAAATAATTCTAGCTTTTGGTCTTTCGTGACTTTACAGATGTCATTAATATATAGATTGAACAGTTTGGGTCCCAGTGTTGACCCCTGGGGTATGCCGCACGATATATTTAACCTCGCAGATATATATTCTCGTAGCTTCACATATTGCTTCCCGTTTGCTAAGTAGCTTTTAACCCAGCTCAGAACTAACCCTCTGATTCCATACATTTCTAAGTTTTTTATTAGGATATTGTGATTAATTGTATTGAAAGCTTTTGTCAAATCCATAAATACTGCAGCTGCGCACTCTCTGTGGTCTGTAGCGTTTTAGCGTCTAGCTAATGTTCTCGGTAATTTGGATTAGTGCCATGAAAGTTGAAATGTTAGCTCTATATCCATTTTGGCTTTCCATGAGTAATTCATTCTTATTTATAACATTTTCCAACCTGTTGTTGAATAGTTTTTCAGTGATTTTGGAAACTGTGGTGACAAGGAAACTGGTTTGTATTTTGTTTTGGGTTTAATAACAGCGCCATGAGGTTGCGTATTTGTCAGAACACTAATGGCACAGGCAAAACACTTGTAGGAGTGCATGTTTTGACTAATTTCCACCCTTTTGTTCAGGTGTAGAAGAGTTATCTTACACTAACAAATACATACAGTAAAGTCAGACTGTACAACAGTAGCAACTCTTATTTTTCTGAATTGCATGTTCTCTGAGGCTTTCGACTATCCACTGTATTGAATTGGCAAGCTAGAATGATAAAGAATGAATGCGTCTCTCTTGTCAAAGAATAAGTCATGCCTTCCCTTTCTTTCCGCTCCTCCATAAGAGCATATGGATTTCCTTTATCGTCCAGCCAGTGCATGAATGACGCGCTGCTGTTGATGTTTTCGTGATGGTGAGATATCGAATGGACCGTAGAGAAACGTAATGCTCCACATGAATTTCCTGAGACTTAGAAATGGGCAGAAAAAAAAAGAGTGTAAAACTAGCGAACAAACCGCAAGACATTGATTGTGTGTGACTAAATATAGGAGCCCTGACTTTGCATTAGAAATGAATATCAGGCACACCTGCACTGCAAAGCAAAGGGATTCTGCAGGACATTTTGCATTTGTGTATCTTGTACAGTGATTTTTTTTTTTTTTTTTTTTTAGCTTGAGCTGGTAAAAACTGATGATTAAACATGATGACATTTTTTTCTGAACCTAACGTATAGCCTATGGATGTTGCGTAGACTGCATACAGATGCTGAAAACATAGTGAAATGACTTAAAAGTTGCCTTTGAGAATACAGAAATGTGTTCAGCTGCTTGCATAACACAGCAAATTCAGTGTTAAGCTGCTTCCCAGACTAGATACTTTTCATGGCATGTGTTGCAGGATGCAAACTTTACATGGCAGGTGCATTTAAATCAGTACACAACTAGTATGAGTCCACGTGCTTCAAATAGTTATTTAAGTGATTGTTAAGAATGATGTCAATTGTGTGGAAGTGATTGCGGATAAATAGCGACCTGAAGCAATTTAGGCTAATGGAGTGCACTACTTGGGTGCAGAGGCACTGTTGATTCAGGCTCAACTAGTTTGTGAAGATGAGCACAGTTTTTCAAATTATGATTTTAATTGCTGTTAAAATTGTTGAAAAATACACTATTCTTCCATCAGATGGGACAATATTTTAAAATAAATCAATATTGTTTAATGTCGCTATTTGTATTGCTTTATTTGCTTTTCCCAGGGAGGCCTCATCGCCCTGCTCCTTCTCATTCTCCTTTTCACTCTCGTCCTCTACACTCGCCACCGATGGTGCAAGCGCCGCCGCGTCCCCCAGAAAAGCGCCAGCACGGAGGCCACACACGAGATCCACTACATCCCCTCGGTTCTGCTCGGACCCCAGGGGAGGGACACCTACAGGGGATCGAGAGGAACTCACCAGCACGGCAGCTCCGTCATCGGTATGCCCATCCGGGAGACGCCCATCCTCGACGACTACGACTGCGACGAAGACGACCCGGTGGGACGCTCGTTGAACTCCACCCCCAACCAGCTGCACAACAAAGTGAGCGACGGGAAGATCCAGGACGACTATGGGGTCGGGATCGGCTATGGAGGACATGCTGACATCAAGGAGGAGGAGCTTAAGCATAATTTGGACAAACGAGGTAGGTTTTCTTGTTAGTAAAATGAGAATTCCTACTAGTTTAAATCAACCGCTGCAGGATATAAATGAATAAGATGCTGTTGCTCAGTAGTGGTTGTCCTCCTTTTGCGGGCATGATTTGAACATTGGCAGCGATGCTGTGTGCCAGCTCCCAGATGGCCCGGCCTGGATGTCTGAATTTGGCTCTGGTCAAGACCACCCACGTACCCAGCATGTACTGCTCAAATTTTGTCAAACATTTAGCCTTGAAGTCTGACGTAGACGAAAAAATACATTCAATCCTGATAGTTATTTTAGTATAACACATAAAGGGGGCTTTCACACTTGTGATCTTTGGTTTCGTTACAAGCCACTCTGGTGCGCCACAAAAACACCAGTGTGAATGCAAACTTTAAAAAATGTTTGGTCCAAACCAGAGCACCGAACCACAAAGTGTAAACGCAGCCTAATTTGAAGCCATAATGAGTCCTTTCCTCATTAATGTGTGAAGCAGTGATGCTGCAATTCTATGTCGAAAGGTCAAGTGACCAAGGACGTCGTTCAACTTGATTAGATGCTGAGATGTGTCATCGGGACGCCTCTTGACCTTCGCCAGATGTAATCAGGAGGGTCATCAAGAGTCGGACATAAAAATCCTGCACTGTCTTCTAGTGTCAAGATGAATTCCGCACCGTAATTGCATGGCTGTGTTGTAGCATCTGTTGATATGCTGTTGAAAGTGGGGCACTTCTTTGCTCAGTTGAACTTAAATAATTGAAGCATGCTGATGGCGTTGGAGGAAGCCCTGGTTATTTATGTCATTCTGAATCATGCATTGGTGAAACTTTAGGAAATACACATTTTTTTGTCTTATATTCAAACTGCATAGTCACATTTGCACACAATACAAGTTTCCAATACTGTCACATATACTGTATTCATGTTCAATTTTAATTTGCAGGACTAAAAGGTTCCTTACGCAAAACAGTAATATGTGTCCCCAAAGCCTGTTTATGACCACCAAACGTGAGAAAAATCTGTCATATCCCTCATTGGTATGCTCCACTTTTGAGTGAAGAGGTGCTGAAAAAGCCACATTTGAAGTTCTGCGTTTTTATGAAGTCGTGAAGGAAAAACTTCTTCATGGATTTGATAGCGCCTCTGACCCACCCCTGTCTAGATGAGCCCACTGCTTCAGGTTTGTTTAAAACAGGCTTCACCCCACATCTTAAAATTAAGCGCTCTACCGAATATCCGTCAGTCATCTATAGGTGTGGGAGCTGTACATTTGATCATTTTGTTTTTCTTTCATGAATAGGGTAAACTAGCATGCAGTAAAATGTGACTGCAATGTTAACGCTTTAGCTCAGATAGCAATGCTAAAAGATTTAAAAGTGGCGAAAGGATTCCTCGAGTAATTTGAGTACCTCGATGACAAAAAATGATCGAGAATTTTTTTCTTCCCATGCAGAGGAAGAAGGAAGCGGATGTTTGGTTGAAGGAGAGGGAAGATGGAAGAGGTGAGGGACGACAATGACGATGAAAGAAAGGGAACAGAAAATAAAAAAGGCAGAAAATGTCTAAAAAGAGAATGAAAAGTGTGGGACCAGTTCAGGCTAAACTGCAAGTTCAACACCGTGACGTGTATCCGCTGTAACGCCGCACTTGCATACCACAACAGCACTTCATTGATGTTGCAGCATCTTCTCCGAAGACTCCCAGAATGGAGCGGAAGATCTGAGACTTTAAAATTAACATAGCGCAGATCAGTGAGATGAGCGTGAGTGACCTTCCTCTCATAGCGTTATCCTTGCTCAGGGCTAGGTTTCTCTTAATTATGACTACTGTAGAATACAGTATGTGGTTAGTTTGCTACGATGGTTTGCCCTTAAGAATAACATGAATTTATACTGAGTTTATTTCATCTGCAAAAAGACAGGGCTGTGAGTTAAGAAGATTTTAGCTCACTAATCAGTAGCTTGTCATTTCTAGCAGAAAATAATGTGGAATGGAACGTGGCAGTGTGTGTCTCACTCTCTTGGTTAGCCAGCCAATCGCAGGGCACATATAGACAAACAAGCATTCACATTCACATTCATACCTATGGGTCTCCAATTAACCTAACATGCATGTTTTTGGAATGTGGGAGGAAACCGGAGTACCCAGAGAAAACGCACGCACGCACGCACGCACGGGGAGAACATGCAATCATTGAAAATAGTTATCTCTCAATATATTAACTTTAACAATTATACACTCCCCTCCAAAAGTTTGGGAACACCTGCAGGTGCTGCGCTAGAAAGAAATGGTTGTCAAGGAGAACATGCTGGTGCAAGATGTCTGCAGACGCTGGAACAGCACCTATGCCATGTTGACTCGGTTCCGAGAACAGAGATGGCCTGTGACTGCCACACTCTCTGACCCAGCAGTGACCCAGAGAGGGAAACACTACCTGGATCTGAAACCTGAACAGTGGTACCTGGTTGGGGAGCTGAACCTTGTCCTCGAGTCCTTCAAATCAGCTACAGTGTTTCTGAGTGGACAACAACATCACGCTTTCTCCACTTCTTGCGCACAACCTTAAGCAAAACATACAGAGGCCGGGACTTGAGACTGCACCTGTGAGGCCATTCCAGACTCATGCTACAGAACAGAACATTGGGAACTGAGTTTACTCCCGAATCACCAAATATTACCCCGCTTACTGCTGCTTAGGATCCCAGGTTTTGAAAAGTGAAGTTCTTGCCTGCCTACGAAGTATTCAAGGTCCAAAGCACAATACAATCCATGACACTTGCAGCCCACAGTAAGTGCACAGCACAAGAGTCCCCACCAGCAGCACATGCCAAGAGGGCTTCATCATTCTTTGACTCAGACTTCACCACAAGTGATGAAGAGCAAAATGAGGAGCAGCAGTTAGACACATTTTTACAGCATGAGGT
Organism: Dunckerocampus dactyliophorus; assembly: GCF_027744805.1. Lineage (NCBI taxonomy): Eukaryota > Metazoa > Chordata > Actinopteri > Syngnathiformes > Syngnathidae > Dunckerocampus > Dunckerocampus dactyliophorus. The sequence goes on along the minus strand of NC_072835.1, from coordinate 16,233,800 downwards.
ACGTAAATAATATAGATTTCTTTATAGAACTAGCCGTTACAATTCTTGAAGATCTGAACCTACCTGCAATGAAGGATTATATTAAAAAAATGTTCATACTTTTGTTGTCACAATTATTCCACAGGTCTTGACATATTTTGGAGAACAGTCCTTGTCCAAGAAGGATAATCCACTGTCTCGATGGGAAAAGAATGCAGCACGATATCCAGCACTGGCACAACTGGCAAGGTGTCTGCTGTGTATTCCAGCCACATCCAAGCCAGCAGAGCGCCTGTTTTCAGCTGCAGGGACACTGCTTCAAAGAAGAGAACAAGCCTCAGCCCTGAGCGCATTGACATGCTCACCTTCCTTCATTGCAATCAAGAGCTCCTTTAAAAGTTTGCATGAGAGAGACAGAAAAGGGGGTTTGGTCATTGCCTTGATTCTTCTGAATAAACTGGTTTGAAGCACTCGATGTGTGAAACTTCATGCGTGGACTCGTTCCAAGGTCCTGTTCAAATGCTCTTGCTTCTCATGTGCCACAAAGGGCTCCTGTTATGCCTAAACTCTAAATTCAGAAACTTGTAGCTACCTCAGTTTAGTTGCACAACATCAAGGAAGTTATTTTTTGTTTTGTTTTTTAATTAATGCTGTATATTTTTGATACTCACAAGAATTACTAAGTTGAATGTACCGTAATTTCCGGACTGCAGAGCGCACCCGTATGTAAGCCACACCCACCAAATTTAAAGTGGGAAAAAAAAGATTAGTACATATATAGGCTGCACCGGTCTATAAATCGCAGGTGTCCATGTTGTAACAAGGGATATTTAGTACACTGAAATATTTTTTTTTTTACTTTTTTATTAAATAAATACTTTTTCACACAGCATTGAACAATGCATGTAATACGACTAAACAGTAGCCTACCAGAAAAGCTATTCATGGCCGTCTTCATCCTCCTGCTGGGAACTAAAATCACTAAAGTTGCCTTCTTCAGCATCAGAATTGAACAGCCTCATAATTGCTTTGTGACTCACTCTGTGAAAGCTCTCTTTTGTTGTAACTTTCGGTGGCACTTTTGTTTCGAGGCATATTAGCCCTTTAGCTTGTGTTGTGCTCTTCTTCACGCAATAGTCCAGCCTTTTGAAACTAGTTGGTTATAGTACATTTTTTGACACACTATAAACAAAGACACTCTCTAAACTTTGCAATCCTACCTCCACTTGATGTTCCCAGCGACACTCTGATAACGAGATGTAAGACATTTTTTTTCATTGGAGTTCAACATCTGCCGCGGTCCAAGCAGATGCTGTAGTAATTCTACACTTGATCAAACGTACTTAAGATTTGTCAGATCGAAACACGGTCACTGCATAAGTTCCTGAATGAAGGTTAAGGTCAGCTGTGACAACCAATGCTGGGACAGGGGTTTGAAATCGGTTACTTAACGTTTACTTAAACTGTTGTGTTTGTGTTGTGGTCAAAATGCTTGAAGTTTACAGACATGTACTTGCCAGTCCCCTAAACGTGTGTACCGCATTTCATGGTGATTCGGTGAAACAACCTAAAGTTTCAACTCAATCAGACACATGATTTTTAATAACGGCACTATCATGTTAGGGTACAGGCAACACAGTGGAGATTCATGTTTTGACATTTTTTTCTCCCTTTTGTATTCGTTTACATAAACAAATTGGTACACGGCTTTAAATTGACGCCTGGTTAATAATAAACACCCCTGGCAACTATTTAGGGAAATGCTGTATCCTTGTTTTCAACACTGTGATGTATTTTTAATGCCTCAAGTCGATTCCTATCTTGAAATCTATTGACCACCAGCGCTGCAGTGTCGAGAATAGCGACCGCCAATCACAGTTTTGAGGGAGTTGGGAATCGAACTGGCTTGTTTCTTTCAGTACCTGCTGAGATACGGAGAGGGGGCAGGATTGAAGTAGACCTGTTTTTTCCTATCCTTTGCAGACATGTGATGAACTTCAGTGTAACTTTGTAAAACATGTTCAAAGTAAACTAAACCATTACAATTGCAATTGCCGCTTCACAAAAAGGGGCTACTTTATCTGCCAGAATGTTTGCCTGACGTGCATTCGCTTTCCAAATAGGTCTCCCCTATGAACAATTTGGCATTTTCTGAGAGATGGACCACAAAGCTTTTAATTTAATGCCTCCGCTTCCCCCAGCTGCACTCTGCCTGAAGAGGTGGCATTTGGGGCAATTAACTCGTATCCCAGCGGCTGATCTGTGCCGGAACCCGGATGCCTTTAAATACCAGCCTACCTTTTATTTTATCTATTTGTCATTGCTGACAGATAAGCCTGTTCATTTGAACTCCATTCAATTATCTTTAAGAATTAAGGCAGTGCCACGAAGGGTTTAGCTGTTTTTTTGTTTTTTTGTTTAACCCATGTGACATCATTAGTGAGACAGAGCCACATAATTTGGGCATGCGTGTCAAAGATGAGATGCATAAATCAGGAAGATAGACGTTCATTACAAGTTCACAGGAGCAGTTATCACCGTCACAGAGCCATCAAGTGAGATTTGTGCCTGGAGTCACTGTTCAGATTTAGCTATGCAGGCTAGTAAGGTAACAAAACGTAGGCCTTAAAGCCCCGTTGAAGTAGTGCTGTGTCTGTGTCAATACATCCTTGTCAAAAAACCCCATGATTTTTGTTATCAACGACCAAACTTTAAGCTAATAGTAATGGTTTTCTTGCCGTACTGAGAATTTGTATGACTTTTCATTTGAAATATATGCTGTATGATGCACCTTTCATGAGGTGGTTAAAGCCGCGTGTGGCGGTGACATTAAGGGACATGTAGTTCCACAGAATTGCCCTTCTAGTGTAGGTTTTATATCATATAAACATAGAAAAAGCCGTGTACACACTCAAGCTTAAGCTTCAGAGAATCATATGACAGGTTTTTTTTTTTTTTTTTTACAACCCTTTGCTAGTACAATGGCTTTAGTGCACTCAGATAAAGGCACACCACACGTTGGAAAAAAGAGCTCACTTCTCCCTGCTGAGTCCAAGTCCATGTGTATGCAGTATATTGGCTTAGGGCTAACGTTAATTTGCTGGGCAAATTTAAAGAAAAAAAAATGTTGTGGCATTAAGTGGTGCACAAAAGTTGTATTTATTATTAATGTATTGTTATTGTTAAGGGTATTATGCTGATGATGATTGTTGTGTGTGTGTGTGTGTGTGTGTGTGTGTGTGTGTGGTAAATGCATGGATCGAAATCAAAAAATTGTATGTTTATTTTTATCAGCAGGATCAGTCATGTGTCGTCAACACAAAAGATAATCAAATATATTGGCAGTGTATTAAATGACTGAATAGTCCACTAAACTCAACATTCACAGATCAAAACCTGCATTTTTACACCTTTCCCCCGACCCCTAAAAAATGCATTGTTCTTGTCCACTCCAGTGTGAAACCAGACTGTAAGAGTCTCATCAAGTCCTTGTGCTGCATTGTGTAGTCAGAAAGCTGTGACGGAGCACAAAATGAACAAAACCCCTCAAGGAAAGTACACCATCTGATGAGGTCATTTAGTCTAGGGAGGACCGGGAATCGTTTTAGGACAAAATCAAGCACCACAGCTGCCAGGAAGTCTTCGTATGGATAGGACTGAGACATGACGCCTGAGTAATGTGATACAAGGCATAATAAATACAAATTAAATAATTGATTTTCAGTACAATTGGGTTTGTGAGGCTTCCACTGATCAATACATGCAAACTGTTGCAACCCAACGTATGACCCTTCTTACTAATACTATACTATACTAATACTAATACTTATTAGTTAATTGATTAACTTACAGTTAGGTTTTGTGAAGGAAAATATACAGTAGTGCACTACTGGACAGCGACCAGCGGAGGCGCTCTTGATTGAACATAGCAAAGTCAGGTTATGTTAAGCAATCAACAGTCGACCTCCTGTATTCAAAGCCTTTAAATGCAGCTTACATTTGTTTTCTAACACTTTAACATAACATTCTGTCAGCATAATCTTTCATGCTCGGCGCATAATTCATAAATGTTTGTTTGCTGTAACCTGCCATTGGTCAATATGCAATTTCAGGCAGAGCGATGTTGCTTGCAGTGTATTAAATTAACTTAATTGTCTCTGGATGCGATGAATCATCTTGGGTATGTGTGATAAATTGGCACCATATTGTAATTATATTTGCATAATGTCTCTCTGCTTCATTTCCGCTGGAAAAGTCCCCCCCCTCCACAAACAGCATTTCATGCTGTTGCTGGCAACATTGGAATCTTTCAAACCCCACCAAGCTATATATCAGTGTCTCTCCCCTGGGTAACGGTAAAGTCATTACATAAAATGCAGACGACCCAGAAGCAATTAATACACAAACAAACAATCAAAACCCTGGAATTGTTTGATGGAAACTGTAAACTCTGGGAAAATCTCCTGTGAAGTGATCACGTAGAAGAATGAAGAATACAGATATCTTCGAGTAGCCTCAAAGTTACAGTTGCGTGCAGATTTTAAGACAGTCGGTGGGCCTCATGCTTGACTACTTGTTTTTTTTTAACCTTAATAACATGAATTACATCCATACGTCCATTTTCGATATGGCTTGTCCTCACTAGGGTCGCGGATATGCTGCAGCCTGTCCCAGCTGTACATGAAATCCAATACATGCATGGTAAAATGGAAGCTAAGGCTTTTTTTATGATACGATGACAAATAAATAACAAGGATTACATAAATACTAAATCGATAAAGACGTTAATACGAATAAGGAGCATGTGCTGCCGTAAAATATTCGTTGCTGTTCGAATTTTGCGGCTTCACTCTATCACGGTTTTTCAAAAATAAATGAATTCATGAATCATGCTGCTTTGTGCTTGAATACGGCCTATTATTAGTCAATAAATATTCACATTGAAGCAAATTTCACATATTTTTTGCCTACATTAAGCATTTTCAAGCATAAAAATGTCTACCTTAACTAAAAATACAAATATAAGACATTAAGACTCATTCAAATTGTGATGATATTGTCGTATTCTACGCTGGTCAGTAGGTGTTAGTAATGCAGTTAGTTACTGCAATGTTTGGTGAGACACAGAAGACAAACAGGCTTTTATCGCAGGTTTGAATTAATCTCACAGCAGGCACAGTAATAATCATAAAGTAACACCGCACCAAGCTAAAACTCAACTCTGAACCCCCAACGTCACTTCTTGTCCTCCACACATCTGGAACATGTACTTCAACACACACCAGCATGAGTTTATGGCTTATCTTCTCCGATTATATGTGCGATGTTGTGTAGTATGAGTGTAAAGGTGACTATAGGGGTGTTGTGTCATGTCTGGAGGGCTCTAATAATGTAAAAACATATGGAAAAGGTTGCAAACAGGTTTTCTGTGCTCTGACTATGAACGTATTTGATTTAATAATAAGGAATCTTTTGTGGAAATTGACTCACGGTCGGTTTTGGAAAAAAAAATAACTCCCATAAACAAGGGATTACTCTATTTACATAAAAAAAAAAAATGAAATTATCAATTTCAATGAAAGTAGTTTACCTTTTTGTCTGAATTACATTATTTTTCACGTCCAAAGTTCAACAAAAATAGCAGTGATTTCATTAAAGGATTTTGTATGACCCGGTGGGAGTTCCTGCCAGGCGCAATACACACAACGCTTGTCATATTGTTTACCATTAATCATTAAAGCTCATCATTTACATATTCGCTGTCACCATTTCTGTGACATATAAGGAAAAAAATATACCTTAAACTTTCATGTACCTGCAGTTGATCTTGAGGGCAAGTCAAGGCAAATTTACTTGAGTGGCACATTTCCCATCTTGTGCTTTCACACAAAGACACAAATGCCAACAGCAATTATACCAGAAGCCTACAGGGCAAAAAACAAAAAACAACAAAAAACAAAACAAACACAATAAACAAGGAGATATGCAGTATGTTTCGCTTGCTGTGTGTTGCCAGCTTTCTAGTTTTTGACTCCATCACACTCTGCTTTATTGAGCTGGACTCATTTGTGTGAAGATGTCTACAGTAGTGCAAGTCAATGTTTGGCTCTCTGTCTTCAGACACTTTTAAGCATGAAGGGACACATCTATATTTGATCATGACTCATGGCAAGAGGCGAACAGTCCTAACCATTTCCCTTAACCCAACACAAAGCAACCCTAACCCTTAAGAAGTAGAGGAAATATGTCAACTCAAGACGCTTAACTCCTTACGTAAGCTAAAATTGAGTTAGTTTGCACCCTTTATCTTAATCTACTCCATTTTTTTCACATTCAAAATCAACTCGGGTTGATCATTTTTGAACACCTTGATTGCAAACCTCGCTACCCCTTTTCCATGGATAAAAGGCAGGTACAGTCGTACCTGGCCGCTTCACGGTTCCAACATCGCTCCCTCACTTTTACTGCATTTTTTTTAATGTTAGTAAATAAATGATTGCTGTTTCGTGGTTACTTATTATTAGTCAAAAAACATTGAAAAACGAGTCATGTTTTTAGTATTGTGCAATGGTCACTGGTCAGTAATGTTACATTGATGAGAGTGGAGTGGAGTCCGCTTCCATTCTGTGTGGAAGTGGTATTGTTTTTGCTTCATACCTTGTCATTCCTCTCCACTCGGTTTCAAACCCTTTAGAACAAAATAAATTGGAGGCTAACTAGTTAGCTCGGTAGCTTGCTGTGCATAAAGCGGCGGCCGCCGCTTGTAGTCCCTACAGAGATCCCGCAGCCTACGCATTAGAGTTGTGTAATGCGGTGTAAACAAAGACAGCAGTAGTGCTAATTAAGTGGCAAACGTCATAGTGAGGGCGACTGATGTCTACCTTTTTTTTTAATGCCATATGATCAACCCACTTTATGTTGAAGACACTACAACAAGAAGGAGCTTTCCCAATGCGGACGTGTGAGTTATGTCTTATTTCTTTTCATGTATACTATAATAGGTAATACGAGTGTAAAGGTGACTATTGGGGTGCCATTTCATGTCTACAGGGCTCTAATAATGGTAAAAATAACATGTTTTGAAGGTTATACACAAGTTTTGTCTGCTTTGACTACGCAAATATTCCATTTATTAATATTGAATTCTACTTTATGGAAATTCACTTATCGTGGTCGGGTCTGGAACCAATTAACCGTGATAAAAGAGGGACGGCTGTACTACTAGGTACTATGTCCAGTACTTCGGGTCTCTGGTTGGTAGAGCAGTTTTGTTATTGTCACATTTGAGGATACAAGGCTAACAATGGCAAACACACACACACACACACACACACATGCTCACAGTAGCTTACCCTGTTGCTGTCTCCACTTGGCTGCCCTCAGTCTCCTCTTTGATCAAATTTAATCCAGCCAAATGTAGCCTTGATGCTGAAATTTAGACAGATTAAAAGTGTGTGTAGTATGCCTTACCGGTAACATGAGGTTTTGTGTGTCTGTAGCTTTAATGCTAATGAGCCGTGTCGCCTGCGCCCCCTCTCAGGGTGCCTCCAAGAAGCGCTACTGTGCACTTCATCCACTTTGTAGTATACACTGTAAAATACACTGTAATTCTGCGCTTGTCCAATGTAGTCGAGGCCGAATATCACATACAACAACATGACATTAAGGAGTGGGACCGGAGGACACAAAGCTAGCATAGCTACGTAAGCTACAGTGCTAATATGACACTCACATTTTTAACAGCAACATCATTGTATCATCGGTTGGCCTCGACTTCACAGCTCCCACGTCTTCAGCTGACTGTCGGATAGAAGGCATAGTTTTATTTAAAGACGTGTAGCAAAGCCTACTTTTTTTTGCGGCTCTCTGTGTAAAGAAGGTGCAGTGTAGTGTACACATTTCACAAGGATTCTTGTAATAGGGGATGCATCACACTACCATTTAAATGTTTGAGTAGACAACATTCTTTCCTTTGTATATATTAATGCAGATGCCTTTTTTTCTTTGCTGCTCCACAAAGCACTGTCTGACAGCAGCGCGCTGCCTCTGTGATGTCTGATATACTGTATGAGCAGTCATCACTGTTGGAGTAGCCTCCGGAGTGGCAGGCTCACTGACGAGAAAGGAAGAGAGCGCAAGGATATAGAACATCCTTTCCATCAACTTCCTTTTCTTCCCCAATGGCACCAAAAACCATCTGAATGCCCTGGAGCATGTCAGTGTATGCCTTATAACACATAATATTAGAAATAGAGGTCCGATAGAGACTTGTAGGCATGTGTTACAAGAGTGTGGCTTTGTTGTAGAACATCATTAGGGCCGGACTTGGTTATCTGCATCAGTTCGATTCTTAGCCATTGAGTTTTCCTAAGGTAACAAGTGCAAAAAGCTCATGAGTTTAAAATAAAAATAAAGTATCTGTGTATATTATCATTGTACGTACGTTATTTGCAGTGCTGAGACACAATTGTTGAGGCAATTTGAAGTTCCTACTGAATGTAGTCTTTGTGCTGGCTCCTTTGTGTGTTGTTACAGAGGAACCTTGGAACTCCACCGCAGTATGTTCCAGATGGATGGGCAACCTTGTATTTTTTTGTTTTTTTTCCTCGAAAACAACATGCTAAACACGAGGCTACCGATTACCGTGGGGAAAATCCAGGAGCCAAAAATACAAAATGCAGAAAACAAGTCTGCAACGTCCAAAAACGCACAAAACATGATGGACATTAGGGAATTTAACAAATGTACCAAACTACATATAAAATGAATGTGTAATGTAAAAATGTAATTACAGTAATCCCTTGTTTATTGGTTCCAGACCGTGTGAAGTAGGATTCCTAAAATAAATGGAATGTTTTCACTTTTAGAGCATAGAAAACCTTTGCATGGCCTTCTAAATGCGGATTTTAACATTATTAGAACCATCCATAGATGAACTAACACCCCTGTAGTCATAATAAGAGTAAATAAGCCATTTAAGACATAAATAAGACTTGTGCGTGTGTGTCACTATAAAGGTGTTCCCTGTCGAGTCGACCACATATGCATCGATTGGCATTCAGAAACACACAATGCCTCAGTGTTTGTTTCCTGCTCCTTATATTCCTCATCTTTCCGGCTTTCTTGTGCGCGTAACCCCTCGTTCTCTCCCCCTCCTGCTTAGTGTCAACAAGTACGGCACCACACGTGTTGGCCAATCACGTGCACCTTTTTAAAAGGAAAAAAAAAGACCAGCAAAAATGACGGCTTGTTCACCTCAAAGAGACAGCTCCCGTCATATACTTCAAAGAACCTGCTCTGAGAGCCATTTTGTTTGCGACCGACCGAAGGAGGGAGCTGATAGGAGGCTACACAAGGGCCGGGGCAAGATAGAGGTGCAAAACAAAATGCAGAAAAGCTCATGCGGAACAAAAGCCAAAACATAAATAACAGAACGTGACATGGAAAGTATGAAAATACACATAGACGACATCCAGTATTTCTGCAGTTTCTGCTGCAACAGCAGCACCTAGAGAGGCACAAAACACTCTCAGATGAATTAAGGTGTAAAATCGTACCAAAATTGGGAAATGGGTTCCCTGCGCAGTACAACATGAAATCGTAACCTTTTAAACTACAGTATATTGCTACCCAAAACAGCAGCACCCACAGAGACATGAATCAGTATTAGGTTAAGTAAAGTTTCAAATATTACCCTCCGCCCTGCTCCATGGTCTTACATAATGTGAAGATGGTGTTTTTTTTATTGTTATTTTTTATAGTAATTAACATGTCAGTGCGGATGTGCTGGCTCCGCAATGTCCATACTTCTATCATGGCTCCATAATAGTTCTTTGTTTTTTTTCACTTTTAAACCACAGTTTTACTTGACATATATTTTATTTTTTTATTTATTGATGGAAATAAATGAGTAAAAATTGTACCCTACAGAATATAAGAAAGCCAAAAAAAAACCTAGCATGCTTGCACTATGTAATCTTGACACCCCTTGGCCTCCAATCACTCAACTCTTTCAGGCACTCTCTCCTTTCATCAGGCATCCTTTGTCTCCCCAAACTGTTTTGGCTTTTTCTTTGTACCTGTCTAACCTCTTACCCCCGCTTTTCATGTAGCTGTCACATCTTGAAGCGGCGGCGTCAACATTTCCTCCAATTGCTACACTCGACTTTTTTCCGTCGGAACGATGGCACATCGGATAAATCACATAGGGAATCAAAAGCTTTGGCTTGAAACCTCGCTATTTCATCCTTATTGAGCTGCTCTGCCGTCATTTGCTCTTCCAGGCGTGAAGGGGAGGACAAAAACAAGGCAACCAGATTGCTGTAGTTGTGTGGAAGGAAAGCAACACTAGAAAACGTCAGTAATACAAGTAAATGTAATAAGAAATTTGTGAGGATGTCATTTCTTGGGTTCATTTTTTTCCCCCTACCCTGCAGATACTTTTTCTTTTTTTGTGGAATTAAAACAGCGGGAGCCCAATGATCTTCAAAAAACGTTCTCATCATTTCCCTGGTGGCTACATCGGCTTCTGTGAATACAAATGCTGTTGAGCTGCCAGCCAGGATGGATAAGAACAAGACAAGTGCGCGTGTGAAAGAGTTGCCTTAAAATCGGCATTCAGGCATAAATGACATGGCGGCAGTTACTTTACTTTGATGTTCACTCTGGCTTTAAGTGAGTATTTCTTCTTTCCGAGTCATGTTTTAAAAATGAAACGTGTGTTTTAAATGGTGGCGGCTTAGGTATTGATATTTTTTCTGTCTTGTTATCTTTCAGCAGTACTCGATCATGTTTTTCTATAGAATTGTGTGTATAAGACATTCTTGCACTAAAAACAAAGACATTGTTCAGTTTTCAAACCTTTGGGAAATATTGTCATGGGCTGAATATAAAATTAGACTGTTTGGTATTCGTCAGAAGCTGGAGCTACGGGTCGGAAATTTCAACTGATTGTCTTCTGCATATATGTAAAATGGTGGGGTTTGATCCAAAAAGTCCTAATCATTGGTTATCTAACTGTGGTATGACTACCGCTGACCTTTTTCTAATAGGGAGAGAAACTAACAGTGAATATACATTATGCTGAGCTCTTATCAAATGCACTTCTGCCACCAAGTGGCCGTTTTTATCGCATTTAAATTGCTCTCAAATCTAATCCATTGGCGAGGAGTTGCATCAGCACCTCTTTTAGACTCTCACGCCAAAAAATAAGGAAAAACATACTAATACATTGTTGAGAAAGGATGTTCGGGTTTATAAAAAATTCTAACTACGTTTTTGGTATTGCATGAGTTAAATGTTATTAATGTTGTTATATTAGGAATACACGTGGAACCTTGGTTAGGGCCATTAGTTCCAGAAGGTGCAACTCCTAACCAAAAAAAATAAAAAAATCCCATATGAAATAATGTAAATACAATTAATCCATTGCAAAAAGCCAAAATTTTTTACACAAAAGACGTGTTTATTAGGGGTGCACGATAAATTTCAGACTAATAGTTATCGACCCCATATGAGGAATTATGAGGTTGAATTATGCGATTCCCCGCACTGTGCTGGTTAGCAAATTAACGGCCTGTCGTAACTTCTCCTGAGCTCACTTGTAAACAAACGTCACTGTTTCAGAGGACGACATTTCGTGTGGTAGTTGCACCAAATGCCTGCGCCATGATGAGAGAAAAAAAAACATGGAGCTTCAACACATCAAACCTTGTCAGCCACCTGCAACGTCAGCATCGCAAAGACGCCTAAGGGGCTTTTTCGTATTGCCGCGTCGTTTGAAAAATACGAAAAAGTTTGCCAGAGACGACCTGAGGGCTAAAGTAATCCGTGATTTCATCATAGAATGATGACGCTGGACGACCAGCCCTTTACCATTGTTGAAGATACTGGCTTTTATTGGCTAGTAAACCCCTTGGAGCCACAGTTTGTACTTCTGAGCTGCTGCTATGTTTTACATGTTGTGTTAATAGTGATGCCATGATATTTGGTGAGGACAAAACTACACGTACAGTTTGTCAAATCCAACTTTGTTTGAGTCGTTCTTACCTTCAGGTATGCACAAACTACAATTATATCTAAATCTAGATATAAAAAGTTATGGGGTATCGGTCTTGAGAAGTAGGAAGTTATTGGTATCGGTATTGGCTTGAAAAAAAAAACACACTGTGCATCCAAAACAATTCAAAATTCATATGAATACATATAAATGGTGAATGAAAGAGATAAATGAACAATTAAAGTTACTTCCGCCTTCACTGAAGATATGATTGTCATTCAGTCATTCAGCCGCTATTACATTACATTGATGAGACAATATCCACCGCAGGAAGTACGCTGTCCAGAAAAAAACCAACAAAAAAAACAAGGAACTCGCCCAATGTGTGTAATGTGTGAGTTTATGTTATTTTATTTCTGTCTAATACGTTCTATTTCCTCTGATTATATATTGGGTAATAATGTAAAGGTGACTATATGTGTGTTGTTTCATGGCTAGAGGGTTCTAAAAATGTGTTTAGAAGATTGTAAACACTTTGTCCATGCTATCACTATGAAAATATGTGATTTATTACTACCCTACTTCACGGAAATTCACTTATCATGGTTGTTTCTGGAACTAATTAACCACGATAAAGGAGGGATTGCTGTATTACTATTTTTCATGGTAGCATTGCAAAATCGCAAAGTACAACAGAATACTGTATATGGACACAAGTCAACCTATTTCCTTTGTTTTCTACTTTCATACAGTAACCCCATCATGGTAAGTGGTATAGAGAATATGTCGAGAAAAGGCAGGCTGTGCAAACATGTCTTAGTGCGTCAATGTGCAGTATGTTAGTAGATTATGCCTCATAATCCAGATTCTGGGTCACACTGTGAACTGGTTCGAGACACCTGAGGGCATAGGGCTTTTGTGGAATATAACCTTTGATTGCTACCTTGTCTTGCAGAGGTCCAGTTCAGAGGAAATACCTTCCAGGGTATGAGAGAAATAAGCCTCAAGTATTATTAGTGGAGAAAGAGAGAGAAGGTTTCAGTTTTCAGAGGAAGTAATTCCCATCGGAAGCTGAATCGTTATCTTTTTTTTTGGAGGATCTCGCTCTGTTTTTTGTTCTTTGAAGTACAAATTTGACATTTGTAGCGCCTCGTATTGATTATGCTCAAAATGATGTGGATACATACTGACATACATGTAATACAAATATTGTCAATGTTGTGCAATCATTAGACAAATGATCAATGACTTACGGGCTATTAGTTGCTAAATTGTAAAGACATCTTCCTTGATGGCGGCCATGTTTTTTAACTAATGTTGCTCAGATTTTACAGATATGTGCTTCTGAGGCCCTGACAGGTGTGTGCCAGATTTTGTTGTGATTTGACAAAACTTGTTAAAGTTGCAGTGAGTAACTTCAATTTCAAGTCCGTCCGACTTACTGTATGTGGTCGAACTGTGGGGTTTATGCACCATGTGGTGTATTTGTCTTTAAAATAATAGCACAGACGACACAATATGGGTGCAAGTTTTTACAAATTTTTACCATTTTGTGTGCAGCGGTTCAGGAGTAGAAGCTTACACAAACAAACACATATATACAACGTGAACGGAAATGTAATGTTAACAGGTTAGTCAGTAGTATGGAATGTGCTCATTTAAACCTCGCACAGTGGTATTACATGTTGGGTATGGCATGTTTATGTAGAGAAAATACCGTAATATTGCAGCCTTAGAATTGTTCATGTTGGTATTGTAACATGGGAATGAGAGGGGTATTCTAGTGGAGCAGCGATGCATTTTTGTTCTGACCGCAACTGGATGGAAGAACCATGGACATCTTTCAGTGGATACACATTATTGATGATTGATGGGTGGATAGATAGGTAGATGGATGGGTGCATGGGTGGCAGCTGAAATGCATTGCACCAGCAGACAGTAGCAGGGTTAGAATGTCCGTGGTTTCTCCCGTCATGCCTTCAGGTTAGAACGTCTGTGATTTCTCCTGTCATGCCTTTGAGTTAGAATGTCAGTGGTTTCTCCCGTCATGGGGAAACAAAGCAATATTTGCACTAGAGGTGATTTACAGCCCATCTATTATGCTTAAAGTTATTTGCCGGTGTAAACATGGCAGACGGCATACAAGGGATTTGGGTCAGAATTCCAATTTTTGCTTTAACAGACGTAAGTGACATGCAGCTCAGAGCTTTACATACAGCCATCATGGGCTTGAAGTGTTATTCGTTTGGGGCCGGGTAATAATTTATTTGAACCATTCTTTTTCCAGGGTGGAATAATCCAACATCCGTCTGTAATGATTTTGAAAAAAACGGAATTGGGTGCACAATTGCAGCTGCAGCTAATAGTTTCTCTCTGGCCGCAAAAAATAATGTGTTTGACATCACTCATTGGCTCAACCAATACTCAGAACAATGGGAAACTTTGTTAGGTACATTTAACCGGGTATTAGTTGGGTCGTATGTATATATGTGAACAGGCATGTGTCATTTTGACCCTGTGTACATTAGAGACAATTCAAACTTGCGCCTGCAAACAACCACGGAAGAAGTACGTTTGTATCATCATTCCACCCGACAAAAAGAATGGTTGAAATATATCATTAAGAGCCCAAAACTGATATTTAATTCTCATGATGAGTGTATGTAAACTTCTGATCAGAACTGTAAAACTGTCACGACTCAATGGATTGCATTATGGAAGCTTTAACACTGCACACAGACATTTTTGATGGTAGATAAGCTGCCAACGCAATGTCCTGCATTTTGTATGACCTTGCTTCCATTAGGCGGAGGCCTTAGTATCACTTGGCAGCCCTGACTTTTCCATAAGAGGGTCGGGAGTTTTCAGAAAGGCCAGAGTGGGTTTCGACACAGCCTTCACTTAAATCATAATGATGTATGTGCAGAGAGAGAGTGAGAGAGAGAGTGTGTCTTTCGCTCTCTCTCCATTGCACTTGAAGTGTTAAGAAAATGGATTGATGTTTTTTTTTTTTTTGGTGTGAATACCTGTTATGATGGCAAATCCCTCCCATACACGAGTGGAAATACAGCTTTCTTTCGTGTGTGCCACATGGCTAACACCCACATGCACCCCAGGGTTGGTACATCTGCACCTCGGTTTGCAACAACATGGCCAGGAGCAAAAGATAGAGCCATCAAAGTTCTTCTCCGACCTCAAAGATTGTTCTGTCAGTCGGAAACATTTTTGTGGTCCCTATGCTCCCTCTCTGCCATTAGGTAGGGAGAGAAACATGTCTCCCCTTGGGGCTTGGAGCAGACACACTTTGGCATCTGCACATTAGACAATAAAGTTGACTCTCAACTTGAGTCTCTACTGTTCAATTTTGGAGGTTCAACTGTATTACTTTATTGACCTGAATATAAGCCGACCCCTCTTTTTCAAGACCTGTATTTGGATTAAAACAAATCATTTTCCATTCATCATATTTTATTAACCATATTTCTTAGCAGCCTGACAGTTGTTTGATGACTCCGCTTGGTGGATCACCATTACCTCAAAATTTGCATCATAACTCCTTCCCTGTTGTTTGCTCAGGCTGGATTCACACTAGCTCACACTTAAAAAAAAAAACACACGCAAAAGCAAGGACATGTAAAGTAAGCTCAGACTTCACAAAGTGCAGATGAACTCTACACAGATCAAAGGCACGGACCAGCACTGAAATTAAAGCATAGAAACCGCAGGATTTACAAATAAGAGAAAATGTCTTTCCTTTCTTGTTTTCTAGGGGAAAAAACACCATCTTGTATTCGTGCCAGCACGGTAATTTGCAACAAAAATGATGTTTGCTGAGGTTGCGTTCACACTTGTGGTTCGGTACGCTGGTTTGGACCAACAATTCGTAAAAAATTGTCACCAAAACAAGAAGCGAACAAAATATGCAAGAGTTCAGGATATGATTGGGAAGCTTTGGAAACTTTTGCAAACAAACATGTGACAAAACTGAAATATTCCACACTCTTAAATTAAACTCTTATGAGCTATATTTGTTATCGTCATTATATTTGTCCAAACAAATGTGCCTTTAGTTAGACCAGGCATTAAAATGGATCGATAAACTGAACAAACAAGGGTGGTCTCATTTTTTCCCATGACTGTATATCGAAGGTATACGTAGGTGACAGTCAGTGTCGGTGATGCGAGGAGGCGGGGGATCCGGCAGATCTCTTCAGTCATGTGCCCGCCGGGACCCCCGCCTCCTGGCCACAACACTGAGGTGCGGTGCACCTGTTTTTGAACACTTCACCTCCGTAAATGGACAAAGATGAGTGTTTACGATGAGAGGCAGTGTGCTGGACCAAAAAACATGGACTAGCCTTAAAATTAAAAAATACTTTTTTTGTGATTTAAAGGGGAAAAAATATCATGATGTTCGGGTCAATACAGTAATTTGTAATGAAAAGTAAAGCAGTTACTCTGAAATTTAGGTCAGACTGAAACATGTCGAATAACAGTTACATATACATAAAGTGCAATGGTCTCCACATTTTGACCTCAACAAAGGTTCTGTCAAAATTACTCTTTGGTGCGAGTGAGAACATTAATATATGGCGGTTGACCTGCACTCTTTTCCTTTTATCATTTTCAAGCTCTAAGGAAAGTGAGCAAACTGCTCTTTCTCTCTCTCTCTCTCTACACAGTCACTTTCCCCAAAGCGAGGTGTTCTTGAGTCATCTATCAGCCACTATGGAAGCGTTGGCAGGATCCCCTGTAGAGAGAGATGAGGCAATATTGGATTGATGGAATCCTTTGAAGGCCAGAAAAAAAGTACAAGAAATATGGCTACTTTTTTCTAAATGGGGCAGGCTATTGGCTCATGATGTATATGATGCTCTCATTTCGAATATATCCGAAGAAGTAAAACAAGTTATTTCCAGCTTGTCCTTTCTTTGACTTTAGGAGTATCTTCCCACATTTTTCTTCAACGTCTGAACCGTATTGGTCACTTTGAAGTGTTATGATACGAGCAACATTTCCATTCTGTCATCCTCTGCTGTAGCTATTGACCCAAACAGAGAGGTGGTGGAGGATTTGATGCAGAGGTTCCAGGACAGTTTCCGCATTCCGAAAACTTCGCCGGACATTTCTCACTACCAGCACGTCGTCCACAGCTCATCTACCGGCCGCCGGAGAGTCCCCAGCCACAACAGAGGTATGACAGAGTTGTCCAATAATTGTTTTTTTTGAGGCACAATGTAATAGATGTTATACTATTGACCAGTATGAGACAAGCTTCCTCTGGGGGTTGCAACAGCTTCAGAAAAATAAAGAAAATGCAGTTAACATAATAAGCTAGCTATGTTAAAAAAACATTTATACATATTTTGTTACTGCATTGAAAGAAATACAGTAATCTAGTATATTGAAGAACATATGTAATATACTGTAGGTTCAAGATGAACACATTTTGCTTGATGGCAGCCATGTTTTTCAACCATTCTTGCTCAAATTTGACAGACGTGCTTGTTGGTCCCCTAAAGGTGTGTGTCAAGTTTTATGGTGATCTGGCTAAATGTCTTAAAGTTACCGTGCATTGAGCTGTGTGGGAAATTTCAAGTCAATCCGAATAATGGGGGTCAAACTTTGGGGTTTAATAACTGCGCCACCATGTGGTGTATTTTTCAGAAAATTAATAGCACAGACGACAGTAGGGGTGCATGATTTGACAGGCTTTCACCCGTTTGTAGAGTACACAAGAGTACACGAACAAACAGATGAAAAAAAATTGCATGACTCTATCTTGGTTTAAATACTGTAATTGCATTATTCAAACTGCATGAAACTAAAAAAAAAAAAAAAGATTCACGTTAATTTGTCATTTTTTAAATTTATTTTAGTATATGACAGATATTCTGAATAACAGTGCAACATGACCTTGCGCAATACAATACTGGCATTAAAACAGGAGTTTAGAACATTCGGATACTCCTACATTAAAACATAGCAAAGGGTTAATTGTTAATATACAGTGTGACAAAAATTACACACAATTATTAAAGTAGTTTTTTAAAAACATTTCATCGTGCAACATGATTAAACAGAACAACACTGGCATTGAAACATGGGTTCAGAACATTCCGATAGAGATTACCATATTAAAAATACTAAAAATAAATAGATGCGAGCGTCTTCACATACACACGAATGGAGAGGCGACAGTGCGCAGGGACACGGCAGGATACAAATATAACGCCGAGCCATTTGTGAGGTCTGATTCTGATGGTGCAAATGTATTACTATTTTGAAAGCTTATTCTTTTGAGAAGCCAAACTCTTGACTTAAATGACCCAGCAACTATGCGGAACTACGTTCCTCATCACAGAAATCCGACCAGAACTGGACTCGCGGGACCAAATGTGGGGCGTAAGTCACTGTTGATATAGTCCACTGCTGATGGGGATGTCATACAACTTCATGTCAAAAAATTCAAAACTATCCCTTTAACTTAATTAAGCAATATCATGTCACCGTTTTGAGGAAATCGCACACGACCAAGCTTCTGTATATACAGTATACTACAGTACATTGCTGTGCAATGGGCCGATCTGCAGTTGGGTAGCTATTATCCTCAGCATTTGAGTGGGAAGAGAAACAGAAGGATATGATGCTGGGGTGTGAGGGGGTCAGCTCCAGCACCACACAGCAGAACTGTTACCGTGTCACTAATGGCCTTCATTTGGCCAAAATGGCTGTCTGCATAATGAGCTGGTGGCATTTGTTGTTATCCTGGAGGGAAATAACACAGCAGGAATAAAGACAAAGTGTGCTTGAGTGCACTTCTCACAAAGCAAAGCACCAAGGTAAGCTAATATTATTTGCATTAGGAGAACGACGTGTCTTAACAGTTGCTCAGCTGGAAAAAAAAAACAAAAAAACTTCACTTGCAGTTTTGTCTGCTCGCCTTCGCCCTGCAGCTGTTAGTCTGGCCTTTTTTCCCTTGTGTCATGAATATATTGTAGAAAGTACACATTTGTTATACAGTATTTTGAATAAAGTTGAGGTGTACACACTCTACTCGTAGTCATCTCCCATCTTCATCTCCCGTAGTTGATTTTTGTATAAGACAAAGACATTAAAAACATGCAGAAAACGAACCTTATTCCATGTTTTTTCATTGTAAAATATTTAAGTCCCATTTCCGCAGTGTTGTTACCTGAATTTGTGTTGGTTTTGTTATGTTACGATTGAAAACAAACAGATTTCTAAGCGCTGCTTCGAAGCAGGCGACCATCAGGGATTCCAAAGTGAACAATATGTAAATTGGAGAAAGTGTGTTTGCAAATAAGGCTGCATTATAAGTAAGCACAGACCTCAATTCCAAAAATATATCCTCTTTTGAACTTCATTCAACTGCATATGGGACAAGAAGGGTACGAGAACCGATGTCCTCCAGCTTTATTTACAGACTTCCACTTTTTAACAAACTTTTGAGTACTCGAGCTGATTTTTTTCTCGTGTTTTACTGTGTTTGTGGTGAAGTGAGGCGGTGAATACTAACATGGATGTGTTATGATAACGTTGTGGGCTGTTTGCCTGATCTACTTGTTTCCAATCCCAACGAAAATCTAAGCATCTTCAAGCTCTGCCACCTCCAGTTCTGCCTCGTCTGTTGTTTAGAGATGCCGTCTCCACATACTTGTTGGTCTCACTACCGTCTTGTAAATATTTACCTTTTCTTTTGTCAGGACTCCTGACACTCTTCCAGCCCCCCGCCACACTGTCTGCACTTGCTTCTCTTTTGCACATTGTCGATTGCTCTGCGCGGTTGACGTGATCCCGACGCACGGGCTCCACATTTTTGGGGGAAATTTGTTGGTCGTGGCCAGCATGTAGAGGAAGTAGGGTATCAGAGGGGTTGCAAATGTGTCGTACTTATGAAGCGAGTGATTCGTGACACCCACGCGCTTGCCACTCGCCCTCCGTGGGTAGCTTTTAGATTGCGAGTGCGGCGTGTGACTCGTGCGCGCTCGGTGTGCTTCATGTAAGGCTGTCGTATGTTTCACTCGCTGGGGACGCACCGTGTGTGGGCATCGTGCGAGGCTCGTGAAGCCCACTCACTTTGATTGCAAGATGGGTGCACTGGCTTCCTATGGCACTTCCGCCCATCGTGAGTGCACAGCGGGAAGCGCCGCCCTTGCTTGCCCTTGCGACCTGGCTGCGTGCAAGGTTTCCCTGTGTGCACGCAGAAAATAATTTGCATCACAATTTTCTTTCCACGTGTGTTGCGTGCTGTCTGCGGGTTTGAAAATCCATGCGGGCAACGTGTGTGTCTCTTCCGATTTTCCCCATTTTTGCACGTAGCCAGCACGGAGGAACACAAACGTCGGGATGTAACCCCCCCTTCAGGTACTTAAACTCCTCCACCTCCCTCACCTTTACTCCTTGCATCCTCACAGTTCCACCTGATACTTTTTCATTGGCACACATGTATTCCATCTTGCTACAACTGACCTTCATTTCTCTCCAGAGCATCCCCCCACCTGCTCGCTGCAGATCACAATGTCATCTGCGAACATCATTGTCCATGGAGCTTCCTCTCTCACCTCATCTGTCAATCTGCCCATCACCATAGCAAACAAGAAGGGGCTCAGATACTTAGATACTTGATGTAGTGCAGTCTGCCAGCCACAGCTCACCCCACTTCTCATACATGTCCTGTACAACATACTTGTCTGTCACCCCAGAGTTTTTCATGCATATGCTTTTGTCATCTTTTGTCCTCAGGACTACATTGCATCTGTGGTGCTCTTTGTCTGCATGAAACCATACCACTGCTCTCAAACTTCTGCCACTTTCCTTAGTCTCATCACTCTTTCTCAGAGCTTCATTGTGCGGCTCATCAGCGTTATGCTGTATGCCTCTCTGCCCTTGCCACAACTATCAACATCACCCTTTAAAGCTTGGCCCCAATACTCTGTCCCTCTGTTCCTCAGGCACCCTTTCATTCTCGAAGACATTATTGAATAATCTTGTTGAAAATGGCACTCCTGTCTCATCTAAACACTTCCATACATCCACAGGTCAGGTCATCAGGCGCAACAGCCTTATAATGCTTGGAATGTCCTCATTTACAGCAGTCACAACGTCCACCGTCCTCTCGCTCTCATTTTCTATATTCTTCAGTTTTTAGACGTATTGTTTTCACCTTGCCCGCACACTATCGTCACTTGTAAGCACATTCCAATCTCTATCCTCAATCACGCTAACCTGCTACACATCCTTCCCATCATGATCTCCCCCTGCCTTGCCAATTTCCACAGGTCCGTTTCTCCATCCTTACTGTCTAGTGTCTCGTAGAACCCATCAATAGCCTCTCGTTTAATGTTTGCGACTGCTAATTTTCACCTTATGTCTCACAGCTTTGTACTCCTACCTACTTTCCTCATCCCTCTTGCTATCCCAACTCTTCCTTTTTCACGCTAAACATTCTTGGACCTCTAGCGCAGTGGTTCCCAAACTTTTTAGACATTTGACTTGAAGCCACGTACCCCCCCACTGCTGCACACTTAGACAACATAAACCATTTTTACATTTCATTCAATTGAAATATCAAACATGATTAATTGGTTAATTATTTTTTGTGAGTAATTCTGGTTTAACCTCCTACGACCTGGCGTCCACATGTGTGGACATCACATTTTTGGTTGTCAAGACTACAATGTTAAATTTTGGACTACAAGGGCCTGGCATCCACTTATGAGGACGTTAAACTGCCACCTGGTGGTGAAAGAAGAGTGTAACAAAGCACATGTAAAATTCAAGATGGCTGACAACCCACCCTAACATTCAGATGGCTCCTCCCAATCCAAAAGTTGACCAGATAAAAAATTCAAACAAATTTCATGGCTGATTCTTGCTCAGATATGTCTAGAAGTGTTCAATGTGTGTTGTGGAAGTTGAATTTTGCAAAAGTAAGAAAATTTGACAATTTACCATGCTGCTAAACTTGATGTACACATATGTGGACAGAGGGACTTAGTTTTGTTGATTTTGTTGAACATGTCCACAAATGTGGACAGAGGGAGTTGGTTTAGAATTTGTATTTTGGGATGATTTTGTTAGAAAACGTCATTTTATACAGTACAAACAAATATGGCATGTTTTAAAAATAAATCTATGTAGATTTGTTTTTGGTTTGAAACAAAATGGGTTTTTTCCAAGAGCGTTATTCTCTGCAACAAGTAATGGAAATGCTGGGGTTAATTGGTGGAGACAACTCCGAGGTGGAGGATTTATCAGTCATCGATGATCCTGTGGGAGATGCTGGATATCAACCTCCTCCCACCAGCAGTGAGGAAGACAGTAGTGGGTGTGAGGACCACAGCCCTGTCAGCCTATCAGGGGACGCAAACGTTTGCGCAAGGAATTACAAGGGATATCGGTCAGATCGTGACATTGCCACATCACGCACCCCCAGGCTTCGCTCTCAGACACCGCAGGAAGAGGCTGATGTCTCAGGCAATGTCTCTGAAGATACAACACCAGGACCCAGCCATGAAGAACAGTCCAACAAAGGGTACCAAGTGGTTTGACAATAAACCAGTGTTGATGTCTACTGTACATGCTCAAGAGCCAGAAGACACGTGCCAGAGATGGGACAAGAAACTGAAGCGGTATGTGACCATCTCTCGACCATGTGTTATCCGTGAATACAACTCCAAGATGGGTGGAGTTGACCTTGTAGATAGAATGATGAGCTACTATCGAATGAGTGTCCGGACAAAAAAATGGACACTGCGGATGCTGATGCACTTTACCGATCTGGCTTTAGCCAACAGCTGGCTACTGAACCGCAAAGACCTCACTCTTAATGGCACACCAAAGAAGAACATCATGCAGTTCCTTCAGTTCCGCATTGGAAGTGGCCATGACCTTATCTCAGAAAGACAATGACAACTCTGACTTTTCGGAGCCGGAAGATGACACAGAAGTTTCAGTCCAAGGGAAACAGCGTCCAGTGCAGGCAGTGCCCCAAATCTCATTCCGCAGGAAGGCTAATTCACATCTGCCAGAAGTGGTACACTCAAAGAACGCATCACGATGCAGAGCAAAAGGATGCTCAGGCAAAACTCAAGTGCAGTGTGTTACATGCAAGGTGTTCCTCTGCTTACAGGCAGATCGCAACTGTTATGCTGCCTTTCATACATAGGCATGAACATTTTCCCAAGGGGAAAAAATGTTGGAGCACTTTTGGTGTGCAAGTTTCACATTTCACACCATGTTCAGAAATTGAAATGAATAGTTCAACAGTAGCAATGAAAAATATTTTTGAAGGTTTACTTGTTTTATATCTGTCCTCCTGCAACTGATAGCAGCACTTCATATGACTTGCGTAAAGGGGCACAAGTTGTTGCTTTGAATTTTGTTTTTGCACTCGGAAAAAATGCTGCTGTGTTCAGGCAACAAATAAAGTTTTGCACATCATTACTCAATTGTGACGTTACTGTGTTCACCCAAATTTAAAACGAATGTCCTCATATGCGGACATCATTTTTCTCAGAAACTACATCATGTAAAAAGATAATTCTTTGTTTTTACACTCATCAGGTCCCAATTAGCCTAAATATCAAAGGGAAAATAAAAATGCATGCCTTGCAAGAGTTCGGGTCTTAGGAGGTTAAAAATTTGTATTGTGCATGGTCAAATTTTTATAAAGGTTTTCCATGAGCACTGCTACATAGATAAGTTGTGAATTTCTCTTGGAGATGAATAACGTGTTCATCCTACGTATCTTTTATTGTTATTGGATGTTGGCATCCTTGCCTTTGAATGCCTTGAACTTGAGCTTCACTTTTGTCCACTTGCAATCTCCATGATTGAAATCTGCACATTCATTTGATACCAAATTGAAAGGGAAAGTTCAACAAACATTTTCAGGGGAATCTCCACGCTCTCATCCCGACACGCACATACATTGACAGGTTTTCACAGTGCGGGGATCGGAACATCAATATAAGTTAAACCTTCGAGATTAAACACTCTTAATGCACAACATAACCATCAAACTTACTGACTTATTCATATAAGTCACACAGAGCGATGAAGGACTTCATGCCGTGTCTCCTTCCTTCTTTCTGCTGTGACGGTGCGCTCTGTGCTGTGAGGCGTTCATGTGCGCTCCTAATTGTGAGTGTTAGGCGCTAATTGTTTTTCATTTTTATTCATGTACCCCCATTGACAATTGGTGTACCCGTGGGGGTAGCACTTTCTATGATGTTCCCTGATCAATTTTGCAGATCCTCACGATCAACTTTTATCTGAAGTTCTCACAGCGGCTCTCGTTCCTCAACTTCCACCATTTGGTCTTCTGTTCTGTCCCTGTTTGTTTTCTCTTTTGCATGAGTCATTCTACATACTTTACCTCTATGCTGTGTGGCGAGTCTCTCTTGTCAACAATTTGCAATTACCATTTTCTTTCAGGTTACATCGTCTGCACATAAAGTAATCTACCTGCGTCCACCTGCCTCCGCGTTTACAAGTGACTCTGTGTTCCTCCCTCTTTCCGGAAATAAGTTTGTACCACAGCCATTTCCATTCGTTTTGCGAAATCTACGACCATCTGTCCTTCCATGTCCCTATCCTTCACACCATACCAGCCCAAAACCACCTCATCTCCTCTGTTCCCTTCACCAACATGACCATTGAGGTCTGCACCGATTACCACTCTCTCACCTCTGAGAATCCTCTGCCAGCCAGCTCCAGAAATTCTCTTTCTCTTATAACTCACAACCAACTTGTGGGGTGTACGCACTAACAATGTACATCATTACTCACCCAATTTCAGTCTCCATCACCGTGGCTCTGTCTGACACTCTCCTGACCTCCACGACATTGTTTGCATACTATTCCTTCAGGATCACACCTACCCCCTTTCTCTTCCCATCCACTCCATAGTAAACCCATAGTATACCCTCCTCCAATACTTCTTGCCTTGCTGCATTTCCATCTGGTCTGTTGGACAGCTATCACACTACCTACCTTTTCCTTCTACTGTGCCAGCATCCCTTCACACACTGCTACGCTGCTGCCTTTTCTCTTCTCTGTGTTTTTCCTCACATGTATCCCCCAACTGGTCTTCGATGAGCTATAATTCCAGCATTTACGGCATATAGGTTTCCTAGATGGTATATTTGTAGCGGATCTAGTCTGCTCAGAGTGATATCAAACCCGAACACAGGCTGGTGAGGCCACGGGGGGTCTCTGATCCAGGCGAGAGGATTTAGGTAGAACCTGTGTTTACTTTCTGTGTGCCGGCCCCAGTTGTACCGCTGCTCTGCATATTTGTATATGCGTGATGCCCAAAGGTATGTCACAGTGGCCGCCCACTCAATTCTCCTGCAATCCTTTTCTGCTGTTGCTAAACCCAAACAAACCCCGTCCATTTGTACATGTTGGTATAATGTACTCATGCCGAACATTTATCAGAGAGGACGGTAAATAATCCTCATGGATTTCATCAGCCAGATTTATGAGCTGCTACCTGAGACGTGTTTTGCTTCACAACCTGGCTCTACTCCTATTTGCTTTTTTTTTTTTAAATCTACACCACTGGCAGCAAACCTAGTTAACATGCCAAATGTTAGGTGTAAAAAATCCACAGTATTCCGACTTGTTGATAAGGTGAATTTCAAATAGAGTGACCTCATGTCTCCCCTGCAGTATGTTGCTTTTTCACCTGTGATCATGAGGAAAATATTTAGAAATAGTAAAGCCACAGGCAAGGAATGTCCGCAGAGGTACTGGGGAAGTGTTGTCAGCCATTACATCAAAGCAAGCACTACTTTATTTTGACGGAACATAGTGTATATATTTGTAAATGAATAAGAAAAGGAGGAAAAACAAATCATATTAAACTTAAACTCACATGTGTCTTAATCATTCTAAATTACAACCTTTTTGTGATACAATCTTCATCCTAATAGCACAATGTGGTAAAAATTATTATGTATGGATTTGTTTTTCAACGAAATATAAATATGTCTCGGTTTGCGCAAACTACTGCGGTTATAGTACGACAGAACATTGTCCTAGTCCTAGTCCTGACTAGGAATTGAGTGTCCGAACCAAGCATCCACAGAATGGATAGTGGTTCTTTTTGAGTTGGAACACGATAGACCGATTCCGTCGAGGGAATCCTTTAACCATCTTTATTATGTGTGTCTGTCACCTTTTCTCCTGCCAGAGCAGGATCTATCAAGCACTGTGCTCCGAGCGCTGTCAATGCCGCTATTCACATGATGAGGCGTCGAAGCGCACTGTGAACTCCCGAGTGTTAGAATAGACTTTCAGGCAGTCTCTGTGCTTTTTTTTTTTTAACTGATGACGGCTTCAAATGCCTGTGTGACGGGATGCGTTGTAAAGCGCATGCGTGTGATTGCGCCTTTTGATGTAAACAAAGTCGTGTGAGCCCACAGTCGTTGGCCGTGCTTTCTTGGATATAACGCGAGTGTCAGCTCTCGTGATAGAAATTTCGGCTCTTTTTAGACAGCCGGTTCTTTTCTCTCAGCTCACTAAAAAGAGCTCTTTTGGCTCCCGAGTGGCTCCTCAGATTTTTTTTTTGTTGCCTTAATTTATTACCAAATTATGTGTATTGTGTAATATGAATTAAAATGTAAAAAAAAATACATGATGTCAAATGTTTCTTATTTAAATGGATTTATTTAACCCTCAATGAACAGCTACAAAAACATATTATAATACAATGTTATATTATAAAAACAAAGGCTCCTATCAATTGACAAATTAGGTCAAACTAGGTCAAAGAGCACCACAGCGTGTTTAACCCCGTCCCTCCCCCTGCTCAGTGTGGACACAGTGACACCGCCACACATCTTGACCAATGACATTCGCCATTAACAGAAAAAAAGATGAGGAAAAACGAATCGGCTCCCAGTTGACTCCCAATGACGTGAATCGGCTCCTGTTGTCCATTTCTCAGAGCCGATTCATTCGCGACCGACACATTACTACTCGGCACTTTATAACGAAGGTGAGAAACACCACTGATACAAGGAAGAAGTCGTAGTAAAGTACGCCCCCCGGCACCCGTGTGGCTCTCTCCTGCCCTCCTCCCTCGCCACTCATTGGCCTTTGCCAACAAGTCCTCAATAAAGGTAAAAATGATGTTAAATGTGCGTGTATCACTTTTGTTCATCGTTCATGTGCATTTCACATTGTTTTCTGCATGTAAAACTAATAACTGTTCTATCCTAAAAGTGTTTTGTGTTCACATTTTAGATGTGTGAAACAGATTCCTTGCATTTCCATTGCTTCCTATGGGAAGAATTGTTTCAGTTTTTGTGCGTTTCAGTTTTAGACCAGCCCTTTGGAATGGATCCATCGCCAAAACCGAGGTTACGCTATATTTTGGTGTTATTATGACGTTTGCTGTTTCTGTTGTCACTTTTTTGCTCCTGGAATATTTTATTCATATAAATTACAGCCTTTTATCACACAACTATGACGTTATTCTTCTACTACTTTGACTTTTTCTTTGTCGTATTATTGCATTTTTATGAAAACCCTGACACACAAACACACACACACACACGCACACTTTCGCAGCAGACACATGGCCATTCATTAACAAGTACAGTGTACAACATAATCATCGACAGCCAATGTTGTAATAACAGTAAGGAGCAGGCAGCTCAGCCAGCGTTAGTATTGCTGATGAGTTCATTATAAACATGACGGCAAGTGTGACGCGCCTGAGTTTCACACCAATGTTTGCAACAGAAAGAAATAAACCGTGAACACAGAAGTCGATAAAGCTGCTGATGCCAAAACCTACAACAAATATCATCAAAAAGCCACATCAGTAGGTTACCTAAAGCCACAGCTCTTAATACCAATGTTTTTTGGACTCAATGCCGATTCGAGACGGGCATTTATTTGCTTTTGTAGACCATGCACCGCCAGCTTTTACAGCTTGAATTAATACAGCAGCAATTTTAATAAAAATGAAACTCTGCTGATCCATATTGACTAAGATGCTATTTCATTTATTTTTCAAAACATTTGACTCCTCCAATTTGCTGTAGCAGCCTCTCAGATGCCATGTTGTGCATTATAAATGGCAAATCTGCATACTGTACTTGCCTCCTCCTTTTTATACAATTGTACATGCCAGTTCGCGTTGCGTCGGACTAGAAAATATTTAGCCGGTGTCAAAGGGGCTGGATGCAGATGTGCCTTAATGTGATTACCACACGCAGAGCTACATGTGCTGTCAGCTTAATTCACCCACTCGCATTGTCACGCACACACACGCTCCCAGTGTGACCCGCTAAAACAGACAAGTTGACACAAGGCCGCTGAAAATCCAACATCTGCGGGTTTTAAAAAAAATATTTAAAAAAGCTTTGAAAGAGCCGCAAAAGTAGCTGAGGTCATGTCGAAGTTGCTGCACGCGGCTGCGTACAGGGGACTCATGCACATGCAGTATTCATTCACACAAGGGCGTCCCAATGCAATATACATGTGGCAAAATAAGCCGAGCTTGCCTCTTTTATTTAGTATTTCCACCTCACATTGTTTATTTGTGCTGCAGAAATCCTGAAGCATCACACTCTAACCTGCACGGCTCGAGGATAACGGATGCTGTCCAGATTTTTATAAAGCCTCCTGAGGCAAACCGGAATTGATGTTATTGGGCTACGTGAATAAAACCTGAGTGCTTGCCTGTTTGAGTCTTTGACCAGCGTTCTTCCTTAAAAACACCAGAGTACTGTAATCCTGTTGGACAGAAAATCTTTGACAGTTTTTGCAGTAGTTAAAAAAAAAAAGAAATCACAGCACTCTTGTCATTTGGAGGATCTTTGACTATCCCGCATTTGTCCTTAAAAGCCATACAGTACAAGGCTTCTGCCATATAGTAGATGATTTTTGACTAGCTTTTTGCAGAAGGTCCTTGCATATTTTATCGATGCATTTGTCTATTTATTCACATGCCTCTCAGGAAGAGCTGTCACTTCACAATTACAAAGTTCTCCTCAATTACCAAAAGGTGCACAGTTACAGTACTATGCGGTGGGTTCTATATTATGACCTTTATGTTAGCGGTTCTGCAGCAACGTCTTTCAATTATTTCCGCTTCCAAACCATATACTCAATTAGCATGTTGACTGTATGGCAGCCTGCTTATCTTTCAATTTAATTAAGATGATAATAATGCGGACATAAATCCTTAATCCATTGTCTCCTGCAATCTTCTCCCCAAGTACAATCCTACGGTACCGACCTACGTGTCAATCTGATTAAATTAATCACCTTGCTGCCTTGCATCCCACACCTTTTTAATCGCATAATTCATGCTTAAGTAAACAAGTTAGGCGTATGAATCTCTGTTTGATTGCCTGTTTGCTTATTAGAATCTTTGACTAGCTTTTTTTATTAGATCTTAAAAAATATATATATAATAAATATATATATTTTCCCATATGCAAAAAAGTACCATTTTGTCTGACTAGTGTGATTGGGGTGATGAAAATGATTGAGCAATAAAAAATAAAAAAAAAAACACTTATGAAATCTGAGCAATAAACGAATGCAATATTTGATAGCTTTATGATAACAAACACAGTTGTGGCTACGTTGTTAATAAAGCTGAAATTGATTTTGATGTTCAGTGAGCTGCTAATGCACTGTGGAAATTGCTTTCCCTTCATGCTAATTCATGACTGCTGTTTTTTTTTTTTAAGTAGGTTTCTTTGCCTCCTTATTCTCTCTTTTTATCACCACTTCTATTTGTTACCTGAGTGCTTTCTTTATGGGGTACACTCAAATGCATGGAGTTTGTATAATATTGCAATTATGATGCAATGAGTGAAGAAACTAATTCAAATAGTTTTCTTATTTATAGAATTATGACTATAATTCTAACCTTACTCCGAGGCCTGTCACGATAACAAATTTTGCTGGACGATAATTGTCCTACAAATTATTGCCGATAAACGCTATTATTGTCAACATGATTTTGAGACCATTGCTCCTTAATGTAATGATAATATGGCATGATAATGCATATACGCCGTATCAAAAGCAATAGACTTTAATTTCTCAAGAGTATTTAACTTTGCAATTGGAATGTCAAGAACTTTTAAATAGAATTTAAAAAACAACATGATAAATTACACAAAAAAAAACAATGGAAATAAAATGGCTGAAATAAAATTGCAAAGATTGCACTTAAATAAAAAATCACAATCCATCACAATATTTCTGATTTTCAGTCAAAAAATTGAGAAACAACTAGGGACGTCCGATATTGGCTTTTTTGCCAATAACCGATATGCTGATATTGTCCAACTCTCAATTTCCGATTACGATATCAACCGATACCGATATATGCAACATCACATATCTTCTGTCGTGGAAGGACTGGACTGGACAGGATTGAACTTATTACTTTATTATATATTAATATTATGTATTATTATCATGACTATTGCACTACGAATTTGATCTGTTTATTCTTATTCTATTTTCTTATTTTTGTTATCTCTCATGCTCTGCCTGTTTTATTTTGTGATTAAATTCATGATGACATTTTTGCACAGCTGCTGGAAATGTGAATTTCTCTTGGAGAGTAATAAGTATACCATCAATCAGTCCGATCCAGACACCCACAAGTATTAGCAAGCAAACATTTTATAGACAATAATTATAGTTTTAAATGCAGAAAACAATACAGAATAACTATAAGTGACAAATGCATGGAACTTATTATTTTTGCAGACTATCAAAGTGCTGGCTCTTACAACTTTGGCGGGCTCCATGGCGGGTTATTTAACAGTCACCCTCAATAAAAAATGCAGTGAGTCAGCAACTCGCAGGGTGCTTTTTTTGGGCACAGTACAGTAGGGCAAACGAAAGTTTTTTCGGTGTGATATTGTACGTAAACCCAGGCTGTGCAATTTTAATGAAATTAAGACCCATACAAACACGGTGGCTTACGAAACCCGGGGTTTGACGGTGTATTGCACGACACAGTAGCAACAGAACCAATGTTGTGATCGCGGTACGGAACCAACTGCTGTAGCCAGCAGTAATGCCGCTGATGAGTTCATTGTAAACCTTGGCAAGTGTAGCATGCATGAGTTTCACACCAACAGTCGTAACATTTTAAAGTGCATGCAGAGGTAGATGAAGCCGCTGGAAGCTGACCATATTTGAGACATCAAATGTTGTTACTGCCGTCTTGTGGTCAATGCCACACTAATTAGAGACACTGGCGGTTATTTGCTTTTGTAGATTACACAACCAGTGACTGTAAGGAACCCTGCACTTATTTGAATAGACACATCAATTGGAACATTTTATGTGTTTTCGTCCTGTTTTCTTTCTTTGGCAACCCGTTTAGGCGGAACAACGCTTTTATATACAGTATGAGTATTGAGCGTATATTTTTCAGTGAATATGTTTTAATAAACTCGGGTTAATTCAGATTAAGAGCGAACGACTTAATCAACATCTTTCCTCAGCATCACTGCGTCCTAAATAGTCATCAAGTGACTGATTGTCATTGGATTCGTTCTCCTCTTATCTTCTCCAGCAACCGGAGGCATGTTTGGTCCTCAAGGAGAATCAGGGTCAGAGCCCGAAGACGACAACCAAATGAAGTTTTACACCGAGCAGCACAGAGGACGACGGCGCAGCAAAGGTGAGACGGAAGACGCCTTTACATAAAGACGCAAAGGGAAGGAATTTAAAGATAAACACACGTAAAGCTCTTAAGCCTGAACACACATCCGCTGTCGGGCGCGCTTGTGAGCAAACACTGAAGTGTGTCGGGTTTGCGGACATAAAGTAAATGTTTGCTGGCGTGAGTGCACATGCTTTTGTCTACTCAGTAGGCTTTTATAGTAATTGAGAGACCCCTTCACAAGCTCAGTGACACCCACCCACACCCCAGAGGGATTAGCTAAACCAGCACTTTCACTGCAGACGGTAGGCCTACACTTTGTGGCCTTTCCAAGACTGTGATAGATACGTGGTTCAATAAGATTAATTCAGCGTTCTCACTCCCTGTCTTCCTGTTTTTGACCTTCAACTGAATCCCACCATTTCCAATTTTCTGTTTTTATTTAGAAATGCAGCACAGGGGATATTTGCAAGATGCTTTTATGAAGCTGACTTATAAAATACCAAAAGGTGCAGGTTAAGTGGCTCATTTCTTGGGAAATTGGAAGTTTGACAGAGCCGAAGGGCAACCAAAACAACCAATTTATAATGCTGACAGCAGAAATGATATCATCTCTTTTGGGAGCTTTGTCTTGTAGGCTGGATTTGACCCAATTCTGATAATTGTTTTTCACCAGATGATTGAGCTGATTCACTTGTTAGGTAATAATAATCCTCCAGGAGGATTTTAAGGACTTTATCTAGCTCAGGAAATAGGAGAATTTTCTCATAGTCACACTTGTTAGTACATGACAACCATTGATATTTAAACATTTTTGGGGGGGTGTATGTAAACATGGCTGTGTAACTAACAACTTAAGCTGACAGATAACTGTAACAGATTTCAAAAGCAAAAAAAAAAAGTGGTCTAAATTACAGACTCATCTTTACATTTTCACCCAAATGACTTATTACGCCCCTGGTGTACCGCATGTTGGTGGTCTGCGTATCACGGTTCTTACTGGTGATCAATAAATGGACACTTGTAAAGTAGAATAGACCAAAAATATACATTTTGCATAAATGCTCCAATTAACGCCTCTATTCAATTAACCGCTGACTCTGATATAGTTGGAATAACCTCTCAATTTGTTTTTTCCAAGTCCGACCTCAAAGCATTCTACCAAAAAAGAAAAAAAAAAGTCTGCAAGTGTGTGGTCTACAAAAACAAATAACCGTTGAGTCAAAAAACAGCTGTGGCTATAGACCACCTGCCGATGTAGCCTTATCTGCTTTATCTACCTCTGCATGTGCAAAGTGTTGGTTGCGCTACTCACTAGGGCTCTGTCCACATGGGAACGTTCTTGGGATTTTTTTGTTTTTTGGAGGGTTGAAGAAAAGCCACATCCACACCGTGCCGGATTAGTATATTGTTTCATCCAGACGGGAACGCATCACTGAGTGAAAACGACGTAATACACAAGGCACACCTTAATGTGGCGCTGTGAACCTGCACGCGGACGTAACCGTGAGACATTCCAAACCATAGAAGAAGGAAGAACGCATGCGCATCAAGGCACATCAAGGCACATCAAGGCACATCCCCGAGAAGTGGAGTTACTTCTGCGAGTCATTATGGAGTGTAAGACAACAAAATATCAGGAGAATGTCGACTGAGGTGAGTCATGTCCGTCAAAATATTCAGACATTATGTGGGTGGGTCGGTGACATCATCGTTTTTAGCATATAGCTAGTCCATACAGTCCATACCAAAAAATACAGTTTCAGGTCACACAGAACGCCATTCCTTTATGGATGAGAGGCTGAAACGATAAAATACTTTGCCGTTTTGACCTGAGAACGTTTCCATGTGGATAGCCCCTCATGTGTGTACTGCCGCAATGTTGTTTCCAATGAAGTCATCAATGGTATTAATAATGGCTCAGCAGTTCCTTCTGTATTACAACATTGGTTCTGCTGCTAGTGTGTTGTGCAATGCACATTTTATAAATGACCGTATGCGTGTGGTCCAAGGGCGTTACAGTTTCCTTTCCATTTTCTAATGCAGTATTGTATTGTATTTGTATTTGTATTTGTACTTTATTCATCCCACAGCGGGGAAATTCATTTGTTACAGCAGCAAGCAAGATACGCAAGTAAAGAATACAGTGTAAAGAATACAGTATTACTAAAGTTTAACAAATTAAGTTGCTATATACGGTCTACTGTATAAAAACTCATTGGACTCACTGTGATTTAGGTAAATAAACACCCCGGCTATAAATGTGGCATTTACGGTTGGCACTAAATTGGAATTGTAACAGTTTACTTTATCCAATGATGCTTAATAAAGTTACCATAAAGAACATCACCTTGGTTAGTGTCCGCCCCGGTTAGCATGTTTTTCGGTTAACGTCAATAATTCATGCTAAAATTTGGCCTCGGTGTGCTACATTTTCTGTTTAGCATACAATATGACGTGCGTCTTGTCGGGTTATTAATACACTGTGTTTTTTTATTATTATTTAAATACATGCTATTTAAAATATGGGAGAAATTTACGTTCCGAACTCTCTAATTTGGGTCGCTGCCTGTCAGTAAACGGTGATGGTGGGTCCCGCAGCCAAACCAGTTGAGAACCACTCTTATAGGGTATTTTCAATAACGTTTAGCAAATGATGAGCTGTGAAACACGAGCTCAAGGCTGTCACTTCCATTTAAGGATCTTCCATTACGCTCATCTATTGTGTCAGAAACCCTGATCAGAACATAATTAGCAATGGCGAGACCATTCAATGTTGTTTCTCTTTGTTTACCTGCAGGCCACCCACACAGTCCTCTAAATAAGGTCACCCTGACATTGATTACCATCAGCACCTGTGTCATCGCCATTGTCTATGCCACGCAGGATTCCTGCCCACTCACTGTCAAGGTCACGCTTCATGTGCCCGAGCACTTTGTCGCAGATGGTGAGTACGACACATGCAGTTACATTAGACGTGGTCAAAGAGTAAACCCAAAAAATACGTGGTAGTTGATATCATATTCACGTTTGCTGTCATTCACTTTGGTCTTGCGGATTTTTAACAACTTTTTGCAGTCTTTGTAGCCAACATTCATTGCCGTGTCTATTTCCAGGTATAATTGAATGCAGCTGTCCTTCAAGATGCTAGAGTAAACATTTATAAATTGACTTTAAACTGATATAAAGACTATCATGCGCTATCATGTTAGGTGTTATCATGCTAACAACTAGCATGTTAGCATTGCATTATCTTTTTATCTCATGTACATGTATTGCGCAAACATGCTAGGTGCTATCATGCTAGGTGTTAGCATGCGAACAGTTAGCATGCTAACTACAGCATGTCATTCCGGCATCAGCTCGTCAGCATTAGGGCGCGGGATTTGACGAGTGCAGCATTTCAGTTTGCGGTCAGCATTGCCAGAATTCTCATCCAATTTCTCCCAAAATTGTAGTTACTTTTATTTCCATTTACCTTTTTAGCTGGAGTTACTTTTCATCTCTCGATTATATTACTGGACACGCTATCCATAAGCTCAAACAACTGTACAATCTGTACTCCGCTACCTTGTTTCTCTGCAAAACTTTCATATGCGCCTGAAGCACAGCAAACCAGCATTTTTAGAAAATTTACAGAAGTTCAGCGAACAAGCGTGCGAGTGGACAGATGCAGAGAAGCCAAGCTAAGATGTACAACAACAAAAAAACTGACTGGAACGCCAGTTGTCAGTTGTAAGACAGATAGGGGTTAGAAAGGAGGACTATAAAATGGACATCAGTGCTCCATGGTTACACAAATAATGTACACCCAAGGCATGCAAGCTCGAGTCTCTAGCCTCAAGAAATGCTTTAATGTGAGGAAATAATGAGTGATGTAAGGTAGCGAGGAGACAAGTGATAAGGATGTGTAGCCGTATAAACAAGAAACCCTCACCAGGAGTGACTAATGGGCCGCTAAGACATCAGCAGGATAGGGAATGGCAATAAGCAAAAGCAAGAAAGGAACAGAAAAAAAGCACAGAGTGCAAATAACAGAAGTTACAAAAAGGGAAAAGCAGTCTTTTTCCTCATCATGACATGCAAATCTTTTGTTACCTATGGCAAGTTTTGTGTGTAGAATGATGAATTTGTACATGTCATGTTAGATTTTTTGTAGTTTTTTTAGGTATGCTTTGAAGGATGTTTCACACATTGTTAATTTCATTAAAAATCAACGATGATATTGATATCAGGCTGATATCAGCAAAAAAAACAAAAAAACAATATCGGATTATATACATCATGCCTGCATTTCAAATCTGCGATACTGGTACTCCGATACAAGCAGTCGATCCCAGACTCCGCCCCAGTGCATGTATCCAGTAGCGACCGGGAGCCCATGTGTAGGAATGACGTCAGCCGTGTGTAACAAGCAGTAAAAAGACGTTGCAGCTGAGTGCAATATTTGTCATGCACAAGTTTCCCATGTGGCACATAATTGGGTTCAATACAACCAACCTCTTCTGGACAGATTCTGGACCAGCATTCGGCATCTCAGGAGGGGGAAGCAGTGCACAGTCAAGACCGTGTATGGTGGGGATGATGTGCTGCTAACCTTGACTCGGGATGTTGTGGATCGGTGGAAAGAATACTTCGAAGACCTCCTCAATCCCACCGACATGTCTTCCTATGGGGAAGCAGAGCCTGGGGACCCCACGGTGGGCTCTCCTATCTCTGGGGCTGAGGTTGTCAAAAAGCTTCTCGGTGGCAGGGCCCCGGGGGTCGATGAGATCCGCCCCGAGTTCCTTAAGGCCATGGATGCTGTAGGCGTGTCTTGGTTGACACGACTCTGCAGCATCTTTACGAGTGAGGGAAGGATGGAACGTGAGATCGACAAGCGAATTGGTGCGGCGTGTGCGGTGATGCGGCCTCTACATCGGTCTGTTGTGGTGAAAAGAGAGCTAAGCCGAAAGGCAAACCGTAGAACCGATACTCATCCGCATTGAGAGGAGCCAGATGAGGTGGCTTGGGCATCTGGTCATGATGCCTCCCGGACGCCTCCCTGGGGACGTGTTCAGGGCAAGTCCGACCTGTAGAAGGCCTCAGGGAAGACCCAGGACACATTGGAGAGACTATGTCTCCCAACTGGCCTGGGAACGATTGTCTTATGTTCTGGTCAATACAGTGCATTGTACATCACAGTGAACGTGTCTAGACTTTTATATCCCTGCAAAATCTAAGCAATTGGATAAAATATATATTCATTTCAACATATGAATGTCAAACACAAATACTGTACATTGTTGCTTTTTTATTTCCACATTTTACAGTATAAAAACAAAACATGATGGAACAAGTTTTTTTCTGCTCCAAAATAGAAAAAAATAAGTATCTTCTTGTCTTAGATGCAAACTAACATGTGCGAACAAATAACGAAAAATGTATCACTCCGTTGTTTGTTTATTTTTTTTAGTAATTTATTTTTTTGTTTTACCAATGGTGTCACGCTGGAAACATTCCCCTATCCCTCTGAATAGAAATGATGTGTTCTTGTTGTTTTACATACTCTACAACCAGGAACTAGCCTGCTTCACAAACGTAGCGCTTCACGCTTGATTTTTTCCACTTTTGTTGATCTTCAGTCTTCTCATACTGAGTGGCATTCTATCATCTAATGTGGCATTCTAGCATTCAGACATCACAATTTATTGATGTATTTCACGTTGTAGAATATCCCATGCATCGTGTTGTTTACATTCTACATATAGCGACACGCCAAAATAATTGCTACAAGCAAAGGTGAAGGCTACATGGCAAGCCTCCTAATGTGTTGCCGAAACACGTTCACCAGAGAAGAACACAGGCCAGCAACTTTTCTCGTTTTACATTTAGATTCAAGCGACTTGTTTAAGTGCCTCCATCTTTATTCATCCTTCCATGACTGACAAAAGAGAATGGTAATGTGATCGCTACCTTTTGTGTCCCACTGTGGTGCAGGAATTGGTTTTAAATTGACCCATAGCCCTTTGAATGCCTCTGCCAGCCCACCTTCCACCAACCACCAGCCAGAAGTGATACCTCGCTGTAAAATAATCTTTATGCTGAAGCACAATCCACCCCTCAGCACTCTGACTGAAAGTAAAAGTCTTTGGCATCAATTAAGGATAATCTCGTTCAGTGATCAGAGTTTAATGATTGGCCTGGGAGCAATGAGAAAGAATGGTAACTCAGTGCCAATGAGCACGGTCCCACGACTGCACTTATTAAGGAAGTCTCGTAAATATATGCATTAAAGGTTTCTCATTTAAATACGGTGTAGACAAAGGGGAGTTTCAGTTTACGGTGACTAAAGGAATTAGCTGACTGAAACAACATCTTTCCAATGCCATTTTACAACTTGTTTTGTTCACAGGAAGTAGTTTTGTGGTGGCCATGGGTGGCCTCCTGGATGTTTCCAACTGGTTGAACCCAGCCAAGCTCATCCTGTACTATCAGACCAATTCGTCCACACAGTGGGTCCGAGATTACTGCGGACAGAGGACCACCGACCCTTGCGAGCAGATCTGCGACCAGGACACAGGTTGGTACTTAATGATATACTCCATACGACGGATGCAAAACATCATTCACATGCAGTAAAGGTAATATAATGAGCAATAAGAATAAGAAATAAATCAATGTTGGTCATTATTTGGGCACTCAGAATGATACAGGACAGTGCAAACTGACTAGTTTGTTATGCGCAATATTGTACAATTACTGGGACAACAATTTGGCAAACATTTTCATTCAAAACCGAATCATGTAAAAACTGGGGCTTTCAAAAACCCAGTTCTGACTGTAAAATATATAACGGTATACATTTAAAGACGCACAAAGTTTGAGTTCATGGTTCTTGCCCAGGAAAGGGTCGAGTGACATCTCCGGGTTGTGGATGAGATCTTAACCCCAATTGGGGGAGTCCTCGGGGTCTTGTTCACGAGTGAGGGAAGATGGAGAACGCTCGATGGGGGATTGGTGCGGTGTTTGCAGTGATGCGGGCTCTGGATTGGTCCGTTGTGGTGAAGACGGAACTGAGACGAAAGGCAAAGCTCTCAATTTACCGGTTGATCTACGTCCCTACCCTCACCTATGGTCATCACTACCTTTGAGTCGTGATCGAAAGGGCAAGATCACCGGTACAAGCGACCAAAATGAGTTTTCTCCGTAGGGTGGATGGGCCCTCCTTTAGCGATACCGTAGAACCGCTGCTCCTCGACATTGAGAGGAGTCAGACGGGTTGGCTCGGGCATCTAGTCAGGATGCCTCCCAGACACCTCGCTGGGGATGTGTTCAGGGCATGTCCGACTGGTAAGAGGTCTCGGGGAAGACCCAGGACACGTTGGAGAGGCTATGTCTCTCAACTGGCCTGGGAACACCTCGGGATCCGCCGGGAGGATCTGGATGAAGTAGCCAGGGAGAGGCAAGTCTGGGCTTCCCTGCTTAGGCTGCTGCCCCTGTGGCCCACCTTGGATAAGCGGAAGAAGATGGATGGGTGGATGGTGTAAAGACACAATGAATGTTATTATATACAGTAGGAAGCACTTACTCCCTGTTAGCATTTTTCTGCTAACCATAAAACTATATGTAGGCTGAAAATTAATTGTGCCACAAGGTGTATGCTTTTTATTTAGATTTAAAAAAATCCACCTTAACAACATGATTCTTAACAATCTATTAATGTGTGGGTCATAAATTAATTCATTCCTCACAATAGGCAGAGAGATGTTTTTTTTTTTTGTTTTTTTTAACTCTAGCGTGTTTCGAAAAAAAAAAAAAGGTTCCCCCATCGCACGCTTTTTCAAATCAAACCGTTTTGAGCATAATTGTGCTGACATTAAAACGACTCTTAAGCAAAGCTAGGAGTGCAGAGTGTCACGTTGTCGCATGAGTGGCATAACTCCCGCTGGTATTTCATGGCCACTACATCAAGCCTATAAGCTCATTAGAATGGATTACATTTGTAATGTATGTGAATTAATGCCACCGTGGTCAAGGGCACGATGAAGGCTGATGCATAATGGATTACAGCAACAGATACTCAAATGCATCAAGATGCCAAAGATGGAGCTTGTGGATTGTGCTGCGTTCAGGATGTCCGGCGTGTGTTTATACGTCGGAGAGACCGGTAATCGTCCTAATTCAATTTTGCAGCCGTTTACTCTCTCGCTACATTCGGAAGATTCTCCTTGTAGTAATGCCTCGCCCTTTCTCCTTGTCTCTCCCAATTTATTTCCCCTTTCATCTGTCCTTTTCAGCAGCGAGATTATTTGATGAGCGATTGCCCTCAAGTATGTTGTATCTCCTCCTCGGGGGCAAACTAATCTGTCCGCTGGCAAAAATTAAAGGTGCTCTTCAGAAAGTGCTTTCTATTTCCATCGTTGTCCTCTCTGTGTAAGTAACAACTTACACAATCACGACAAACCATGACGAACACACACTCTGGTGTTGCTCAAAACGAGCCATTCAAAGAACCCATGGTGAACACATGGTGTGAATGTTGACTAGACGATAAAGGAAGAATGGTCCAAACGCTGAGGTAGGTTAATGCCGCTCGGAGCAGTAATCATAGTGTTGATGGAGCTCAAACTTTCTATAGCTGACGCCATGTTCTTCTTCTTTAGGCAGTCAACTAGTGGAAACTGAATCAACAGTGCCTCTGCTGGTTGCCACCAAGCAGTGCACTCTTATCTCCATTCATATCCATCCCTACTTCTAAATAAATACAGAGTCGAGTTAGATCCCTTAAACCTACCCTTTATTATGCAAGACATTTTGGACAACACTACGTATAGTTCTGAATTTGTGAGAATTGTAAAAGATTTGAATTAAATTAACACTGCAGATTGTGAAACGATGAACTAAAACCCAGTGTTGATCTGTGAACTGTGCATTATTGTCTTTTTAAAAGCTGATTTATGTTGCATTCCTGACTGCTGGGAAGTAGGGAATACAGTCGTCCCTCTCTCCATCGTGGTTCCAACATCGCTACCTCACTCTATCGTGTTTTTTCAACAATTAATTGATTAATAAATGATTGCTGCCTGTTATTAGTCCAAACAAATGCATATTTTAGCAAATGTTACGTATTGTTGGCCTAATTTAAGCATTTTCAAGCATAAAAAAGGCAATACTTGACGTTTATGAAGCCTGGCTGGTCGCTAGGTGTCACTAGTAACACACACCAGACTTTATTACAGACTTGTTTTAAAATTACATATCTCACAACAGGCTGAATAATATCATAAGAATAATAATAATAGTCATCGTCCTCATCATTACAATATCACAGGCTACTTTTGTGGCTAGACACAACTTTGAATCCCCCAAATTACCTCTTGTTCACACGTCCGGAAGACATTTATTGAAACACACATGAGCACGAGTCTTATATATGTCTTAAATTGCTTATTTTCTCTGATTATATCTACTATATTGGGTAATACAAGTGTAAAGGTGACTATAGCAGTGTTATTTCATATCTAGAGGGTTCTAATGAGGGTAAAAAGTCATATTTGGAAAGTCACAAACAGGTTTTCTACGCTCTAACTAGGAAAATATTCCGTTTATTAATATTGAATCCTACTTTGCGGAAATTCACTTATCACAGTCAGGTCTGGAACCAATTAACTGCAATAAATGAGGGATTACTGTATCCCATTTGTGATGTCCAAAATTCGACTTCAAAGCATTCTACTTGAAAGTAAACAATAAAATCATATGGCCGATGACCTCAGAAGGATGCCGTTAACCTTTAGCGGTACATTGTAGTCAATTATGCTAACAACTATACATATGGTAAATGCTCCAATTAACACAGCTGCTTAATTAACCACCAAGCCTCTTATAGTCATCTACAAGTCGTCTAAATTAGCACCTGGTCAAAAGACCACAACAACCTCCCCGACCAGTCCAGGGTTTACCCCGCCTCTCGCCCCAAGGCTGCTGGGGTGTTTGCGAGAGCCAGCAATTTTATAAAGAAGGTGAGAAACAGTATTGACTTCAGTTTCACCAGGATGTACGGGAAGTCTGCGTCAACAAGTTTCATCTGTTGTTTTCTGAATGTCAAACTAAAAACTAAATTAGTCCCTATAAAATGTATTTTTTGTTAATATTTTTGGGTGTCTGGAACGGATGAATTAGATTAACATTATTTCCTATTTGAAAAATCGCCTCAGTTTTTACACATTTCAGTTTTCGTCGGAACTTTTGGAACAAATGAATGACAAAAAACGAGATTCCACTGTATCCTGTCAGCATCCAACATCTTCATCTACCTCTGCATTGGCTTTAAAATATCGCTGAGCTGACTGCTCTCGGTGTGAAACTCGTGTGTGTTGCACTTGCCCGTAACTCTTGTTTACAATGAACTCATCAGCGCCGTTAATGCTGGCTGAGCAGTTTGCTCCTTACGGCTATTACAACATTGGTTCTGTTGCTGCTGTGCTATGCAGTGCATTTTTTAATAAATAACCATGTGATCAAAGAGAGCTACATTTTCCTTTCCACTTGCTCCTGCACTCCAAATCATTATTAAAGTTAAAAAAATGAAGTTGTTATATGTAATGAGTTTCCGAAGCTTCTCTCTAATGCCCACCCTCTTCTCAGTTTAGATAAATAAACACGGCGACTACTGTACTGCATAACTGGAGCATTTGCTGTACTCTTAAAGCCAGCATTTACACTCTCATGTGTCACTCCATCTTTGCTCTTTGTGACTTTGCTTCATGATACGCCATCATTATCTAATAGAGCCTCCATGCTAACAAATCAGTGCGCCTATATCATTACTTGAAACACGCTATAATTATATCATCACCGCAGAGCAGGCGCGAGCAATTAAATGCAGAACTCAGTGTGCGGTCCGTCGATGATGTCGCCTTAATAACGTAATGACTGGAGTTATCATTTTATTACTATGAGGTTCCCCATTATTAGCCAATTCATCCTATCCCGCAGTTAAACGCCCTACTAAGGAGAAACGTATTACAGCATCCATCATCATAAGTATCCTCGTAAAGACCCGCCGATCTCCTTGCTTCTTTTGTTTTCCTAATTACAAATGATGTCTTCATCTACTTGTAACTGACGTGACTTTTCATTTGGTGAATGGGCGTCTTTTACATGGAAATGACTTGTGAGAGAAGTTGTGTTCAGAGATGGAGCGAGTAAACACTAAATTAATTGAGGCTAAGTAGGTCAATTAAGTTAGGTCATAACTCATAAAAAATGTGTTTAGGTTGAGTTTTTTTGTCCTCCACGTGCTTAAAAAAGTCACATTGAAGTGGATTCCTGACTGAAAAGGAGTAGGAGGAATCAGAGCTTATTTTATCGGAACCCTTTAAAAGGCAATATGACCTTTTAACATTGATTTTTATTTTTACCCAGTGAGTAACGAGATGCTCGACACACATAACAGCAATATGACTAATGCTTTCCAAACCGCAGCCGTTCTTCATCGCCTGGAATATTGTCTTGGGTGCAACTGTTATCCTGCCGTGCCATTATTGCTTCTTGTGTTGCTTTTCAACTAGGCATCGTTTACCGCTCAAAGGGCAATCAGAATATTTGTTGCCCCTCTTTGGCCACATCCTATGGCGGCCGTGTCCCCCCTGGAGGTAGCAGTGCAGGGCCTATAAACTCAGCCAGTAAATTATTAAACAGCAGGTGATAAAATGTGAAAGGTGTTGCCTGCGTGGCCGTTACACATTTTCTTTTTTTTTCCGCTGTTGTGCTTTCCGAAAAGCGGGCCAAGTGGGAGCGGGCATCGCCATTTATTTAGAGATCAGTCGGGGGTTTCTGCGAAATCTGACCTAAGACTTCACAAATGCCATCCTCTTAAAAGCCATCATAAATTCATTGTGGTCTTTTTTTATAGTCCATATACAAGGCAAGGCTTTATAGCAATGCATGTAAATATGTCTTAATGCTACGGTTTTGGTGCTAGTGTAGAGTTGTGCTTACAAACTGACAATTAAATTAAGCACACCGCTTTTTGGTAAAACTGATGGCTCCTGTGTGCACACTCTGTATTTCTATTGTGGACAAAACACAACTTGAGGATTAAATGGTACTGTTCTAAATGGTAATTTATTCAGCGTCTGACAATAAACGTCTTTTTTCTCTCTCCATCTCAGGAGAATGCAGCTGTCATGAAGGCTATTCGCCAGATCCTGCCCATAAACACCTATGTGTTCGCAGCGACTGGGGTCAGAATGAAGGGTAAGTACTGCATCGCACGCGGAAACGCACTTGCCGACCTTACGTAAGCGTTCGCAGGTTTCTCTCTTAGCAGTATGAGCGTTCAACATTAAAGGGAGCGTATGCAGCGGATTCCTTCCTAGAGGTGCCAACATTCGGACGTACTATACGTATTATATCCCGCCCTCTTCCTGCTTTTGCCGACGTAACACATGCGCGTACTAGTTATGGCTGTTGTCCACTAATGT
The DNA here is from genome assembly GCF_027744805.1 of Dunckerocampus dactyliophorus. NCBI lineage: Eukaryota > Metazoa > Chordata > Actinopteri > Syngnathiformes > Syngnathidae > Dunckerocampus > Dunckerocampus dactyliophorus. The sequence goes on along the minus strand of NC_072835.1, from coordinate 16,189,666 downwards.
TAGCAATTTAGCAAAGTTTAGCTACTAACGTTAGCTATCATTGAATGTTATATCATAGCCAACGATGACTGCTTTTGTATATATGCATGCACTACAAATTTATTTAATTATTTTATTCTGGCCGAACAAAAATTTAAGGCAGTTTTCATGCAGTATAATTCGTAATTGTGAAAAATGTAAGACTTATTTTGTACAATCTGTTTTTTTAAACCCCTATTGGTAACATATTCTAGTTGGTGTTGCTGTTATATTTTTTGGTTTGAAAAAAGTTAATTTGTAACGCGTCCCGGGGCACACATTGGCCTAGTGGTTAGCATGTTGGCCTCCCAGTCAGGAGATCAGGAAGATTTCCATTCCAATTTTGGGCATTTCTGTGTGGAGTTTCCATGTTCGCCACAGCTGTTAATGATAATGTTTTCAGACCAGGCACTAATTAGCGACCTCTGCAGTTATTTGCTTTTGTCGACCACGCGCACGGCGACTATCAGAGAAACGTGCTTGAATTTAACTTTGTAAAAGCAATAAAATAGAGGCAGTTTGTAGTTGGATTAAAGGACTAAAGAATGGTGATGTATGGGGAGAGAGCAAATTCAGGGAGGAACAACAAGATCTTCAGAAAATGAGCAGTGGGGAGATAGAATGAGTCAAATGAGCCATGCGGCCCACTCTGACATTGTTTAATGTCTCACATTGCTATTCACCTCCGCCTGTCATCTGCTGGATCCCATCCAGCCACGGATCGAGTTCCCGTTCACCGTTTTAGGGAAGGGCGCTGACAGACGGTAATCTTGCAAATACAAGCTAGGGATGCATCTTCTAATTGAGCTGCAATATTTATTTTTACAGTAGATGCTGTATGTATTCATAATGCAGCAGTGTGATGATGCCACTCACTTGTTCTTCTCTTAAGACCTTGGCCGTATGCTAACTTGGAGAAAGGTTATGACCTGGTTACCGGAGAGCAAGCCCCAGAAAGGATCTTCAGGTAAGTTATTTCTTTACTTCTGGAGCATCTCAAATGTGCAAGCATGACCTCTGTTGACCATCTTCCCAGTCGTGTTGTTTCTTTGGCATGTGTTTGTGAGGGTGATGGAGCATACAGATGCCTGCAGTGAAACAGAGACACAGATGGATGGACAGGATAATGCAACTCGTGCTTGGTTGTAGTTTGAGCCTGTCTCCCCCCGTGGGCCCTCTGGTGTGGAGAAATAGCCCCAGGGCTGGTCCTGGACGGACTCCTTCAAATGCTTTTACTGCCATTCTTGGTAGACTTCCCATTTGTGATGGGATCATCTTGGAAGTGCGAGACAAAGTCAGATTCAAGCATTGTAGCATGGTAGTGTTTAAACGTAATATTTATTAGAATAAGTAAAATCGCTTCACGAATAATAATAATAATACAATAAAAACTCTGTGAACGCCAATGTATTTTTTAACCCGACACTAATTACACAACCTGGCAGTTATTTACTTTTGGAGACCACGCTCCTGGTGACTATGTATCTTATATATTATTTATTTACACATATTTCTATATTTTATTGCCAAATTTTGTTAGCATTATAATCACAATATAATGATCATAATACTTGTGATAATCATATTCACAAGTTTGGGCAGTGACTTAAATGTGTTATTTGCTTATTATTGCTTAGTATCAGTATTGCTTATATATAATTGTAATAACTATTATCTAGTAGTAGTACTACTTCTAGTCACAGTTTATTTATATTTCATTATGTTGTGGATTCTCTTAAAACGAAAAACAGCAAACGAACAAAAATATCTAAATATAATGGAATATTGAATCTTTAGTATGGATGTTAAATTTTAGACCTTTTCAATTAAATGTTAGATTTTTTTTGCACAAATGTTATTTATTTTCCAATAAAAGTATTTTATTATTTTTTTATACAATAAAACATGTAAAAAAAAAGTTATCAAAACAAAAAAATTGTCACTGCCAAAAATAGTTGTGTGTTTATGTACTGTATTATTATACGCAGTCTTGTTCATAAATATTTTAAAATATACATACAATATATATCATATTTTATCATTTACTAAAAATACGAATTTACTGACTCACATTTGAACTCTTTTCAAAATGTCTAATAATTATTATTCGGATGGAAGAAAGGGTTTCAGCCCAAACCATTGACAGTGAATTACAGTAATTGATCAATGTATTTACCATACTGGCCCAAATAAGTCAGTATTTTTTCCCTAGAAAAAGTCATATACAGTATGTGGGGTCTGGAGATTTATTCATGCCAAACAACTTCATCGAAAATGACTGGTTTGTCTTATATTCAGGGTCGTCTTATATTCTGGTCAACACAATACATTTAGTCTATGGAGTGTTGCATCTTTAGTTAAGGCGATTGAAAAAGACACGCTTAATTACAACGGGAATTTGATTTGACAGACAGGGAGTTTTTGGAAGGAACCAGCAAGGTCTTTTTCCGGGACTCTCAGCGCTATAAGGGGGGGACAAAAACGGTGTTTTGCGAGCTAGACTTAACAACGAAGCATTTGAACGTCACTTAGGGCTAAGATATATTCAGATGTCAGCGAGTCGCTTAAGTTTGACAAGGAAAAAGACATTTTTGATAGCAAACGGTAAGATGCCGAACATTTTCAGCTTTTATTTGACGTAACACCAAGATAACATTGAAGTTTTTTTTTTTTTTTAATAAAAACTAAAAAGTCACCCATCTGGTAATACACTTCAAACCGCACATGAAAAAAAAAGTCAGCTAGTTTTCTGCCCGGTGCAGGTTGAACTGCTGGAAATGTTCTCCACTCTCCGGGATGTTTGTTTGTTGTTTGCATGGTCACGTCTGTCCAAAGTGGTTTGCTTGAAAATGTACGTCTCGTGATTGTGCTAACGCAGATCACTCTACAGTCTGGGTCAAGGCTTGTGGCTGCCCGTCAGCAAGAGCTTTGTGGTGCCGCCGGTGGAGCTGTCCATCAACCCCATCGCCAGCTGCAAGACCGACGTGCTGGTGATTGAAGATCCAGGGGAGGTCAGGTCAGTCGGAAAACAGCTTGCATGTTTTTGCTGTGATTTGTTATTCTGTTCTTACTTTTTGGTACATAATCCTGATAAACACGAATCGCAATGATACCCCACTGGGGTCAAGGTAGTGAATGCACCATTTCCATTTTGTGGGTTTTTCTTGCTTTAAAAAGGCGAAAAGACTGTATTTTCCAGTGACGTGCCCCCCACCCCTTCAGGATGAATCTAGTGCTGCAAGTGCCTCCCTTTTGACATTTCTGCGTATTTTATTGTCCAATTAGCAAGAATAATGATGGCACACTTACATGAAAGGCATTACACGGGCTGTGGAATGTTTCTGCCACCTTATATCATTGGCAGCATGCCAACAAACAGAAACTGACAGGCGCCGTGATCCAATTCAGTGCGCTCACTGAGTGCTCTCAGACGGTAGGCAGGGCTTGCTCACTAAGCCGAGAAGAGACGCTCGCGGCACCCTCGTCTCAGATTTCTGCCCTGCGTTTGATGAAGAAATGGGCAAATGTAGCGTTTGTTACTTAAGAAAATATCAAAAACGATTGGAATAATACAGAAAATACACGTATAATACAGTTTCTCAAAAGGCCCCATCAATTCTAGAAGTAGCCCCAGTTGAAAAAAATGTCTGGAAGGTTGTTAGCAAGTTAGAAAACAACGGAGAAGATAGCAGTGATCACTGTGAGAGTCCTCGATCTGTCAAGCAGTTAAGACATACAGTATCATACTTGTCCTGTTTTGGTTTTGATTTACCATTAAGAATGAAAAAGAAGGGTTGTCTTATATACAGGGTTATCTTATATTTGGCTCATTATGGTATTACAAATTATGTTTTTAGGAAAAAAGTTGCATATTTTGTGAAAAGTGGTATTTAAAAAGAAAAACGTCAGAAAGTCAATTTTTTTTTGCTTTGTTTTTTAGAGCTGCCTTGCAGTAAGGACTCAAGATGATTAAGGTCTCTTTATAATACATATAAATAGCTGGCGTTTTATCATAAGTCTTCATATACTGTATGATTAGTGTTAAAAATACCTATCGGAGAATTAATCACTTTAAAGAACGCATAAAAAGTTTGAAGATAAATGACTATCCTTTTAATGACTGATTAAAAGCCCACTTCAGGTAACGTGCCGTGTTTTGTACTTGATGAGTCTGTGTAACATGGGGACATCTGTCAGATTGTCATGAATAATGCAGTGACGTCTCATTATCCAAAGTACTTTTTTGCCCTCATGGGGAGCGTTTGGAGTTTGTAGCTCGTGGTGAGTTTTAATGCAGGCATTGATGTCATTTAGGCCTATGATAAATGTGTTGTGGCGAATTACGCCGGAGCTGCTGCTTCTCAAAGCGCACCGTTTCCTTTAAGCGCTCTTACAAAATCAATTTGGATGTTTTAAAGCTGAATCATGTCAGTCGATGTTGAAGCAGAAGTGGAATCATTGATTTTATGAGCAGTGACATTTAAATAAGGACAAATTTGAAAGCGCATGCAGAGGTAGATGACGCTGCTAGATGTTGACCACTCATGATTCAAATGCAGCTACTGCTATTTTGTGGCATGAATCAATTAATACATACATGTAGACAAAATACACCAAGAGGTTGCCTACAGCCACAGCTGTTAATACTCATGTTTGTTGACCTAGTGCTAATTAGAGACCCCAGCAGTTATTTGCTGTTGTGCACCTCGATTAGTTGAATCGAGGCATTTATTGGCGCATGTACGGCAATGACAACGTCTGAAAAATGGCAACAATACTAAAACTGTATTTATTGTGACACCTTTATTATAGCGTATTTCTAGGTGCAAAAGTATTACCAACATCACCAGCATTTGAATGAAGGTTGTAATTTGAACAAGACACAAAGCAAAAAGTCTGTAAACGATACTATCCAAAGCACAGCAAATTCACAGAATGCATTACTTCTTTACACATGTCTATAATATTGTTGTTATACAATCTCCAAAAGTATCAAACGTAAAGCAAAAAGGCACAAAACGTGCCTTTTTCATACCATACCATCTCAAAGCAAGCAGCAATATGATACGTTCACTTTTGGCTTGTCTTGCAAAATGCATAAAGACCGAAATGATTCATACCCTGTGCCCATATTTTCAGCTGAAGTGCATTTTGTTTGGTGAATCTTTTTAGTTGGAAATGGCACAAAACAATGTAAATATGCATTGCAAATATTCATCGAAAAATACATAATTCCATTTTAACATAATTTAATCAATATTTTGAAATAATAAAATGTATCTATATTCTTTTTCATGTAAATAATGTAGTTTATTTCACGATATGTAATTGTCTCTAACACAACTGTAAGTGTTGCAACTTTATTAAGTGAAATTCACATTTCCAGTCAAAATATCCCCATTCAATAATAAAATTAGATAATAACAATAACAATAAGGATTCCCTGCTTAGAATGTGGCCAAAATGTGATTATTATTTTTTTTTTAACTGTAGCAGACATTCTTTTTAAAAGCTGTATTTTTACACTCATATTTTGCACTTAATGCAATTCGGTTTTAGGTTTTTGAATGTTTACCTTGAGCTAACTCCAGCATGACTGACAGCTGTAGCGCTTTTCATCAGTGGAAAAAATGACGTCTTAAATCCCAGCATAGCCGTAGACGTGTCACCCCATGTGATGAATGACTTCACTCAGTGTGATCAAGCGCAACGTCAAAATGTGCCATTACTCAGTGCGAGTGACACCAGAAACAAATTCATAAATCCACCTCGCGGGATCTCAAACGATGTGCATATCTTTATTTTATCACTGCTGTTTTCCACCTACTACGCTTACTCCTTCATGGGAATAGGATTTAGTTTTTGGTTTTTTTGCAACAATATTCAACAAGAGTCAGCATATTTGCGAAGAGCATTAATCAAGTGCAGGGGCACACCAATAACGCACTCTGTAATCATGCCGCTGCACTGCTCTAACTTTGGGCAGTGTCCCTCGGTCGTTCATCATGTGCACAAGCAAGGGAGATTTATAGCAAGTACATTAGTCACTGTTTAGATGCAATGAATATGCTTCAGGGGTCAGGTGAGTTCCAAACGAATTGATCTCACTTTGCACACAATTTGGAAATTCTACTTAGAATATGTCTTTGTCTATTTTGGGAGCAAAGGTCTAGGATGTACAAATGACTTCCAGGTCACTGATGAAATATAGGTCACTGATGTCCATTGGTGTTTTTATATAGAAGCATACAGTTGTCCCTATTCCGCTTTGCACAGTTACTTAATTAATAATTACTGTTTAGTGGTTGACTGTGGTCTATTTTTAGTCAAAAATATTGAAAGACGTATGTAGTATTCTGGTCTCTAGAGGTAAGTAATGAGACATTACATGGGCACTGCACGGAGTCAGCCGTATGTTCAACATGACAGAGTGACAAAAAGCTCCTCCCATTCCATGTGGAAGTGGTACGTTTTTGGCTTCTTACTTTCTTCGTCTCCCCCACTCCGTTTGAAACCCTTTCTTAAGTTTAGAATAAAATAAATTGGAGGCTAAATAGTTGACTCGGTAGCATGCTGTGCTTAAAGCGGCAGCCGTCTCTTGCGTCTCTGCAGTGATCCTGTAAAGTTGTACAATGTGGTGTAAACAATGAACAAATAAGAGTGTAAAGGTGACTATAGGGATGTTATTTCATGTCCACAGGGCTCTAATAATGGTAAAAAATGTATTTAGAAAGTCATGAACAAGTTTTCTATGCTCTAACTATGAAAATATTCCATTTATGAACTCATTCAATACCAAAGACGTAGTTACACGTTTTCATAACCCTGAACAAGGTATTTAAGCATCTTTTACGTTGTTTTGCGGGAGAGGCAAAAAGAGGTGATGACGCAACTCTCCACTAATGGATTTCACTTCAGAGCAATTTTAAGCCATAAAAACGGCCACAGGAGCTCGGCAGAGATCATGTGAATGGAAAAATCACACATGACAGGAAGGAGGAAGTGAAAAAGCATGTGCAGAAGCATGTGCAGAAGGTTGTATACTGTAGTTCGGTTCCAAATATGAAAAACTAAATACTTCATGGTGTTATATTTGTAAATAAATTGTTATTTTGATGTAAAACAACCCCTTTTTTGTGTTGTTTATGTCGGTATAGACATTTAGATATTTATAGATATTTGAGCTGTCACAAAAGCAAAAAAAAATATTTGTGTCAAAGTGAAAGTTATCTTGAATTGTATCTTTTCACAAAAAAATATTTTTCTCCCTTTTCTTGTCGGGAACTGAAATTTTCCTGAAACTTACATACAGTATGTTCCACTGCTGATTACTAAAGGACGGAAAAAGGTAGAAACTAACATTTTTTTTCTGATGAAAGACAGGCATCTCATCTTTCTTTTGGTAGTTTCAATGTGCATAAAGTCATAGCACCCAATGTTCTGTGTGCCTTGAAAGATCAGTCAAAATCGTCTAAAAAGGTCGGGGTTGTCTTTTGAAAAATGGCTGGGATTGAATGAGTTAATAGTGAATCCGACTTCGCAAAATTAACTTCTCGCAGTTGGGTCTGGAACCAATTAACCGCGATAAACTGAGAATGACTGTGCATACTACAAAAACGGAGTTTCTCTCTCCTGACTTATGCTTTTTTAATTGTAATTTCTCTTCCAACCAATGTTATAAATTAAAAAGAAAAACACTGAAGTCCTCAGTCTCCTCTTGGACCACAGTTTATCTATTAAGGTTTATCTCTGTCCCCCTGCACCGTTTAAGGATTCGGTCTGAAAAACGAAGGTGTTTTTCAACTGCCTTATAGACGTATCTAGACATTAACAGATGGCATTATCCGTTCCAAACTTTCGGAATTTTCCAAATTTTTGCCGGTCAGCTGTGGATAACAATTTACGGTTCTCATATGTTATTTTTGCCGTTTTTAAGCGATACTCTCGCCGAATCTTGCTTTTAGGCTGGGCAGGCGGACAGCTGAAGAACTCACCATATGCAAAATTACAAAATTAGAATAAAAAATGAATTTTTTCACAACCATGACATTTTAAATACTCACATATTTCCTGTAGACCAGTCCAGGGTGTACCCCACCTCTCGCCCAACGTCAGCTGGGATAGGCTCCTTAATGAGGATAAGTGGATGGATGGGATGGACATATTTCATGTAGGCAGCCTGCTCGTCATCATGCTCTCTGTAAATCGCTTATGGGACTTGCACACAACCTCGAAATGTGATAGTAGTCCAGGGGCTACGACTGTTGTGATAAAACTGGATGTTCATACATTTTTCAGCATTCATTTTGGTTCTTTACTTAAGCAAATGTTACTCGGGCTCATACTTAAGTGGATGTTTCCGAGACGTACGTAGATGTTACTCATGATGTCCTACCATCCATGGCCAAAAAATTGGAATTTTTGACCGTCTGACACCGTAAATATTTAGACAGAGGCAGACTGAATTTTCAAACGGAGCAGTGGGACAGAGACTTTAATGTGGCCAACAGCCACACGCCAACAAGTGTAGACACATTGTTTTATACACTTTTACTAGACAGAATGTCCCAAAATCCTAGCTGGACGTCTTTTACAGCATTTGTTCTCCCAGTTGTCAGCCATTTGGACTCCCCTTTAAAAGACTTCAGAATTGATTGTTGGTTCTTTTCCCCGTATTTCCGTCTCACTATGCAGAAAGCCAGTTAGTATGCGCTTCACAGCTGCGGCAAGCCACAATTTTTTTTTTCTGTTTGTTTGTTTTTTTGGCCTGCCTCACCTTCTCCATGCTTCATTTTTCCTCTATATTAAGGAGTCATTTGTCAATGTTTGGAGGTCCTGGTAGAAAGAACGGATGTCCCATATTGCCTTTGTAATTGCAAAAGGACGACGTCGAATCACAGAATAATGCATGAAATTAGTTTCTTTGCGTGCGGATGTAAGACCCAACATAGAAAAGGAGCGAGATGTTTTTAGGTCATTGTTTAAAAATAAACAGAGGTAAATAAAACTGTACATAAGGTAGACAATTAAGGACATGGGAGAGCTTGTCACAATATGCAAACTTGCACTGTGGACATTTTCCCGTTTCTGCACAGTTGCATAATGGTAGTGAAACCTAACAGAGTGAGAAAAGTGGACAGAACACTTGCACCACATTTTCAAGGGTTGTTATCAGACAACTGTGGCCAAACAAACCTTGGTAGAGAAATAGTCTCATTCAAAGGCAAATCTGCATCTACAGCCGTATTTACTTCCACAATAGCACTGGGGTTAAAGCGGTTCAAGGATCTCCTCACAGTCTTTTTTGGAGGTACTGAAAACCTTGAAGTAAATGTAATGTCCTCTCGGTTGCCATGGAAACTACTGACGCTGAGAGTCTTTTTTTTCCGGTTGTTTTTCTGGTCCTTTTCACTGGAGTACCACAGTTATGTGTGGTTATTCTGTGCAGGCCTACGTACTGTGCATACCTACAGGTACATAGCTTTGAGATATCCTCAAAGTACTGCAGCTGCTTTGGCTGAAAGGTCAGAGTGTACAAATATGTGGCCTAAGGATGTCATTAGCGTGTGGATCATGTACCCTGGATGGCTGTCTTCAAATGGTATAGTATATACTGTATGTCAAATCCATCTCCAACGGGTTTGGCAGGAGCTGTAAGAAGAAGAGCGAGACAGGTCTAACAGGCACAATGGAACAAATGCTTCGGACCAAAATTATTGAAATTTGTTTTACTGGAGAGGTACTCGGCAATGCAATATTGCTATCTGTTAATTAGACACTGTGAGAGGAGTTTCAAAAACTTTTTGGATGAGTGGAGAACGCATTAAATTTTGGAGACGGTCCGGATGAAAATGCAGAGTAGGGAATTTATTTTCCATATTTTTAACATTACAAGCTTTTGTATGTACCCTGTTGGCCCGAATATAAAACTATTTTTAATCAGTTATGCAGTTGTAATCCATCATTTATCGCGGTTAATTAGTTCCAGCCCTGACCGTGATAAGTGAATTTACACGAAATAAGATTTCTTTTTTGTTTTTGTAGTTAGAACATTAAAAAACTGTTTAGGACCGTCTAAATTTTGTTTTTAACATTATTACACCCCTGCAATTGACTGACGACCAGTTTAGTTTATTCATCCATTTTTATGCTTGACAACGCTTATTAAACAAAATATGCCTTTTTTGCTAATAGGCCATACTCACCACGAAACAGATTTATTAATTTATATATTTCTGAAAAAGTGTGATAGAGTCAAGCCGCGAAATTCGAACTGCGATGTGGCGAGAGACGACTGTACACATTTTTTTTCGATAGATCATTTGATATTCAGAGTCAGGGTACTGTATAAGAATGTATACATGCAAACCAACAGGTGGCGTCAAAGACTTCTCCCCGAGTTATTCAGAGCTTTTTTCCTGCTACACACTCACACTCATAGGGATCGACGCACAGTCATCAAAAATCTAGGACTGGCTAAAATAACGCATTAACGGCAGTAACTCATTTAATTCATCACGTTAACCTTTTAGGGTAATTAACGCCCATCATGGCAAGTCACACCTCTCTGTTATGATGGCGGACAAAGACACAGAGTCACACAGAGTCTGACTCTTTTTTTTATAACTTTATTCTGTCCTGGACACATCATGTCAACATTCTCTCCACACAGCCGCTAGGTATATTCAAATACCATAACAACATAGTTATTATGTGTGCATGTGTGATCTAAATAAACAAAAAGGTATTCTTAGCAGCATTTTAGTGTGCTGGAAAATCCCAGAAAACAAGGGTGGACCGGGACAAATATTCGGCCCAGGACTTTGTGGTTCAGACTGGACCCACCCTGTGGATCATGGGCACTACGCACAGAGCTGACTGTGCCAACCCGCCCCCTATTTTGTGTTGGCAGCGGCATGTTCCCAGCCCATCCTGGGAGATAGTTACCATAATTACCAAAGCAGGGCAGAGCAAAAAATATATCGAAATAAATAAACGTCCGTCAATCAGCCCATTATTTATCGGCCCGCCAGAAAAACTCCCCGTACTATCAAAGGCCAGTCCGCCCCTGCCAGAAAAGACTCAAAACATGTAAATTCAACTGAAATTACGTGGTGTGTTTGAATGCGACCCCTCATGGCTCATAATAACACAGTTAAAGTGTGATTCCAGTGTTCTGCTACTATTAAAGAGAGCCGTATTGTGCAAATAGATTCTCCGTGTGACGTCTTTTAACATGCTGTAAAGATTAAAGTACCCCGCCTCTCACCCGAAGTTAGCTGGGATAGACTCCAGCATACCCCCAGGACCCTGATTAGGATAAGCGGCATAGAAAACGGATGGATGGATACTGAAAACATAATGTCTGATTTTGTATAAAAATATTTCCACAAATGGGTCTTGGAAAAAAAGAGGTTGTTTTCTATTTGGGCCAATATGGTGACACTTCCTCATCCACACACATATAATGGTGTTTTCATTTAAAAGACTTGGTCCAAAACAAAAATCCTTTGTTTGTGAGGTGCTATTTTATCCAATCAGAATCCCCAAAACAATCTTAATGGTGCGTTCTGACGTGTGTGCACCTCAACATAATGCGGGTGTAGCTATCTATCAAGGGGCACCATTTGGGCATAATCCAAATTAGAAGTGTTGTAGAATTGTTCAGGTGAGGTCAGAACTTTGCTGAAACTATTATTATTAAGCATTTTCTTGACGAGCGGTGGATATTTACTTCCTCCGAACAAATTAACCGCAGTAAAAAAATATGACACAAGACCATGAAATCCTCCCTACTCGACAGTACACCCGTCTCGCCGTCATTTATGATGCTGCTGTTTATAGAGTCGAGTCACTCTCAAGGCGCTGCGTGGTCTCTGTTGTGCTATTACTCTTTTTTTGTTTGTTTTTTTGCAAATAAAAACACAGAGGTCGCTCACCCCGCCCCATTCACTCTGACAGCAACCGTGCGCGGGGGGGCCCCAGTGTATGGAGCATGACCGGGCATACTGCAGTGAAGCAACGCGCTGTAGTCTGGCTGACAAAAACAGTCTTTGGACATGATCGATGATTTTTGTAGTGTTTTTTCACCCGGGAAGCATTGTGGTTCCAGGGGTTAGCATTGTTGGCTCATAGCAACTCTTAGGACAGGGGTGGGCTAAGTTTGTTTTTTTAAACTGGAAGGCCATTGAAAAATGACCCTACTAGCATGATGTATAGCATATACTGTACAGTGGTGTGAAAAAGCTTTTGCCTCGTTCCTGATTTATTATTTTTTTGCATGTTTGTCACACTTAAATGTTTCAAATCATCAAACGAATTTAAATATTGGTCAATGACAACGCAACTGAATAGAAAATGCAGTTTTAAATGAAACCTTTTATTATTAAGGGAGAAAACAAATTCAAACCCACATGGCCCTGTGTGGAAATGTGATTGCCGCCTAAACCTAATAACTGGCTGGGCCACTTTTAGCAGCAACAACTGCAATCAAGCGTTTGCGATAACTTGCAATGAGTCTCTTACAGCACTGTGGGGGAATTTTAGCCCACTCATCTTTGCAGAATTGTTGTAATTCAGTCACATTGGAGGGTTTTCTAACATGAAGCACTTTTTTAATGTCTTTTGCCACAGCATCTCAATAGGATTCAGGTCAGGACTTTGACTAGGCCACTCCAAAGTCTTCATTTTGTTTTTCTTCAGCCATTCAGAGTTGGACTTGCTGGTGTGTTTTGGGTAATCGTCCTGCTGCAGAACCCAATTTGGTTCCAGCTTGAACAGATGGCCGGAAATTCTCCTTTAGGATTTTTTTGGTAGACAGCAGAATTCATGGTTTCATTTATCACAGCAAGTCTTCCAGGTCCTGAAGCAGCAAAACAGCCCCAGACCATCACACTACCACCACCATATTTTACTGTTGGTAAGATGTTCCTTTTCTGGGACACAGATCTTCCAAAATGTTACATTTTTGTCGTGTCGGACCACAGAGTATTTTCCCAAAGGTCTTGAGGATCATCAAAACAATTTCTGGCAAAATTGAGGTGAGCCTTAATGTTCTTTTTGTTCAGCAGTGGTTTTCATCTTGGAACTCTGCCATGCAGGCCGTTTTTGCCCATTGTCTTTCTTATGGTGGAGTCATGAACACTGACCTTAACTGACGCAAATGAGGCCTGCAGTTCTTTGGGTATTGTTGCGGGGTCTTTTGTGACCTCTTGGATGAGTCGTTGCTGCGCTCTTGTGGTAATGTTGGTTGGTTGGCCACTTCTGGGAAGGTTCACCACTGTTCCATATTTTGGCCATTTGTGGATAATGGCTCTCACTGTGGTTTGCTGGAGTCCCAAAGTTTTAGAAATGGCTTTATAACCTTTTCCACACTGATAGAGCTCAATCTCAGTTAAGTTGTGTTTTAATAGGGGGGGCAATCACTTCACACACGGCCATGTAGGTTGGGATTTTTTTCTCCCTTAATAACAAAAAGTTTAAAAACTGCATTTTGTGTTCAGTTGTGTTGTCATTGACTAATGCTTAAATTTGTTTGATGATCTGAAACTTTTATGTGACAAACATGCAAAAAAAAAGAAATCAGTTTTTCACACCAATGTACATATTTCCCTAATAATCATGTAATAAAGCCAAACTGCTTAATTTGTGATGTAGGTTTTATTAATTTATCTTAATTAATTTCTTAATTTAATAATATGTTCACATAAAAAAATTACACAACCGATTCTGAACAGACTATCAGTAACGGCTTAGACACGGAGAAGAGGTAGGATTAAATAAGGTCTGGTTCTTCCTACTCCTTTTCAGACATGTTGAATGTGCAAGCGTAAATATGCCATTTACTTCAATGTAATTTGGTAAGCATGTGCGAAATAATTCAATTCATTCCCATTACCATAAATTCTATACCTCTTCCAGGCTTTTGTTCAAGCTTGGTGCAAGTTGTACTTCAGTTTAATGAGCTTCCTGCTCTGAAATAAACAACTCGCTTAAGGGAAAACCTACCTTGTCATTTTAATAGAAATGTATGCATTCCACCGTCTGACAGAAAGAATATATCTCAAGAGATTTCTGTACATGTCTTTTCCGTGTTGGTGCTTTTTCTCTCATTCCCTTTCATAAAACAAGAACGCACGACTTCCATCTTAATTGCACGAGAAGTTGCAAGGTTATAAGAAACTACGTTCCAGACAGCGAGGGATTATGTTTAGCTGCTTAAGCATTCCTTTCCATTTGTCATTTCTACTTTTCAGGACATATGGAAAGGCATTTTCATATGCTTTCTTTTTTTTTTTTTTTTTTTTTTTATTTAAACCCAGAGACGAAGCCATGATGTCCACGTATTTCGAGACTGTCGAGGACCTCCTGGCATCTTTTGGGCCGGTCCGTGACTGCTCCAAAGACAACGGCAACTGCAAGAAAAATTTCAAGTGTGTGTCGGACCGCTTGTTGGACTCATCTGGCTGCGTGGTAAGTAGGCAGCGTTTGCTTCGTTATTTTATATTTATTGGTCTTGGTTCCCTGCAGATGTCATCTTGTTTACCTCGCCTTTTACCTGTTCTTGTATCAAACTCAGGTTAAAGATGCAGGACACTGTAACAAAAACAAGATTCCTATTAGGATCGATTGACTTCTTGGGAGAAACTGGGAGAAATAGCCACATTTCTACCAAGTGGAACGCTTCGCTTGGGTTTAGGTTTGATCAGCTAATTCCAGTCAGGCTCTCCAACCACCGGGTGTGAACTGATAGTAGTGATAGTATCATGTGTAAATCATATAATTAGGTTTGTCCGATAATTATCGGCCCGATATTGGCTTAAAATGTGATATCGGCCAACAGCGCTATCGTTTTTTAACCTACATTGAAAGCTCATATAGAGCTTTTAGCGTAATGCCGCGTAACTGCAACATTTCTGAATCAAATAGTTAATACTGTGCCGCTCACAAGCCTGTGAGGATGCCTCTCGTTTATACAGTCACACGCGCACAACAATGTCTTTCATCTTCTCAGATGGCTCAGATAAGAGCACAGGTCATAATTCACTACACGACCGCAAGATGCATTCAGGGACACACCGAACATCACAAGAACGTCTTTATTATGCGTCTAAATAAACAGAAAGACAAAGAAAAATAATAAGTGGAAATTTTTATGCGGAAGTACAGTTTCCTGCATTTAAGTATGCTCGGAAATTTTTTAAAATACACTCAAAATGTGAATTCAACTTGAATGAGGTGGTGTGTTTGAACGCAAACCCCCATTGCTCATAATAACTGGTTCTATTCTTATCACTCACGTTGTAACCCTTAATTCGGGTGTACAATTTGCTACATTTAAATATGCTGGAAAATACACTGAAAACAAGTCAATTTCAAGTAAATTTCAAGTAAATTACGTGATGTTTTTGAATGCAAACCCTCATTGCTCATAATAACACATTTTAAATAAAGTGTGATTCAAATGTTCTGCTACTATTAAAGAAACTAGTGTTAGGTAAATAGATTTTTAAAGACGTGTGGTATCTTTTAGCTGGACTGAAATGTTCAGTTAATTTGGAGCTGTTAATACATGCACATGCATATATATATAATACATTTATCTTTCTTTAAAAAAATACAGTAAAAATTTGCATATTTCAGTAATCATTTCAAATGTTGATTAATCATGATTAATTCATTTGAAACCCATTGTTCATCTGATTAGAAAAAAAACAATAATTTGACAGCACGAATATATATATATATATATATATATATATATATATATAGTAGATTTAATGTTATAAAATAAGAACATGAAATGTATCAATCAAAATAATAATCAGCAAATTCATGTATTTTAAACAATACCCCTTTAACTAACTAATTATCTACTCAGAGATGGGTGGAAGAGAGACATCGAAACAACTGTACTCATTTAAGATTGTTGTTACTTTAGTTGTTGTTACTTTTATTTTACTCAAGAAAAAGATATGTGCTGTTACACATCGGAATCGGAAATTGAGAGTTGGACAATACCAGCAATCAATATCAGTTATTGGCAAAAAAAGCCCATATCGGACATCCCTGCATATAATAATAGAGCCGTAAAGGTGCCGTAAAAACAAAGAAATACCAAAGATAAATCCCACACGAGTGAGCCGTTTTGCATCACTGCCACCAGGGTACCAGTGAAAGGACGTTTTAAAATAAACGTGGGTTGGTGGGAATAAAAGTTCCTGGAAATGTTGGTGGAAAATGGACTATCGACTACCCTTAGAAGTTTCTAGGTTAACCGGCTGGCAAACGTCTTCCCTTATTAGGGAGAGGAAGAACAACGTTACAGCTGTCTCGAGTACAAAGACTTTGGAAAGTTAAAATACTGCCATAGAGCACCATATATATATATTCTGCACGGTGCATAGAAAAAAATAAAAAAAACAAGGAAAAGTGACAACTCTTTGGTTTCGAAGATGAACACAGATGTGGTATTTTTTCTCCTTTTTTTACCCTCATTTAGGTGGGTGTTATTTCAACCACCCTTGTCAGAGTAGGTGCTAACACAGCTGTGATATGCCACACGGATAGTGTCAAATCCATTATCACAGTCCTTCAAGGCTGTCTGCAGCTCTCAAGACATTTTGGAATCCATTTGAGGGGAATTAAATTCTAGTCAGAGACGAGCGCAGACGTTTTCAAGACATTCCAGAGGAGGATGCAAGCGGTTTTATTATTTGGCTGCTAACCTTAGTTTTGCAGTGAAAATGCTGTTTGGCACCATTTTTGGTTTGTTTTTTTTTTGGTAAAAAATAAACATGTTTATGACACATAGAGTACCTCACAAGTGTACAGCTTTTACAGCAGTATAGATTTACTGTTTACTGAAAATGACTCCAACACTGTAAGGAGCCCAATCACACCTCCAAGATAACAAGTGCCTTGTGGAGGAAGTTGAAGGTGAAGGTGATGGAATTGCCAAGTATGTCTCATCCAGACCTGAACCTCATTGAGCACCTGTGAGGCATCCTAAAGCGGAAGGATGGCTCCACCTGTGCTGTCATCATGGATGAGTGGAAGAGGATTCCAGTAACAACTTGTGCAGCACTTGTGAATTTCATGCCCAAGAGGATTAAGGCAGTTCTAGATAACCACGATGCTCACACTAAATGTTCAAACCATGGACTGTCTGGACATGAGTACACACTCTGAGGTGTACTCATTTGTGTTGCCAGCTATTTAGTCAATGTCGGGTGTGCGTTGAGTGATTTTCAGTGGATAGTAAATCTGTAGTGCTATACAAGCTGTACAATGACTACGCTAAAGCATATCCAAGTTAGTATAGTAGTATAATTAGTAGAGTACCTTCCCTTTCACTTTTGTGAGATACTGATATACCATATGTCCTCTTAAAAGGGAACCATCTGCACAGATAGTGTGATATTGATGGTCTACCTCCCATCAGTCTGCATCTCTTTTGGGAGAGGTCTGCCACAGTTTTGTAGCTACAGATTTAAATCCATCATTTTGACCTGACGGGTTTTAGGGAATTTGTCTGTCTCCAATCTCATATTGCGGTGCTTTTGCACAGAAAGACTGCAAAGGATAACAGTGTGAAGCCCCGAAAAAAGAATGCTTGACTGCTCCTGGTTTGCATAAAAGCTCAGCAGGGAGGATAAATAGCAAATCCTTCCCGTGAGAAGTGTTGTCATCACCTTTTACCCACAATCCTCTGTGTGGCCCTACAGCATCGGTATGTTTACGAGTGTGCTGCTGCTGGTGCAGCATTGCACAGCTCGTTTGCCCTCACTACCGTTTGAAATTCAAAGGTTTGTGCTTTTAAAAAAAACGTTCTATGAATTATTTCATTCCTGTTCCAATCCGCACCTTCAGCCAGATGCTGCAAATTGGACGGCTGCAGCCGACAAGGGGGAATCGATGTCTGAGTGATGTCTCCGACAGGCGTCATGAATTCTATCTTAACGGATGTTTGTGATACTTATAACGGTATACTTAAATCATGAAGTATTAATGTGCAACTAGAAATTGCAATTCCCTCATAAATTGAATGGGAATGCAACACGCCACTTCTGCTACGGTGTTGTGTTGAAAGAATTGCCAGCTACAGTATGTTTTTTGTTGTTTGTTTACATTCAACAGGATTGTGCAGCATAACATCTACACTCACTGATGACCCAACTGAGGACAAAAATGCAGCTTTAGTTTCATATCCTAAGTGCATTATAACGGGCCATTCATAGGAACACAGTCTTTGGAATGGGAGTGTCTCCTGAGTCCATTCAGTGTGGCTGAGATCCAAACCTCAGTGAAGTATTAACTGTCGTATTAAACTGCCATAATCTTAAGCAAGGAAGCATTTCCAAAATCACTTTGCATTTACTTTGAGAGACAAAAAAAAATCCATGCTGGGATTTTGTAAATTAAAGAATTACAGTCATAGCCATACATTCATTTTGTGTCAATATTTTTAGCCATATTTTTATTTTGTTGTTGTTGTTTTATTGAGAGCCAATAGAGTTGCATTAAACATTTTATTTACAATTTCCCAAAATATATATTAGGTGAAGACATTCATTTAATAATGATGTATTAATATATATTATATATTTATATATGTATTATTATTAATAATAATTATTATTATTATTAAAACTTATTTATTTTGTTATTATAATAATAAATAGTGTATTATTTATATAATTATTTTATTGTTTATACATTTGATATTGTTTTATTGTATTTTGTGAGCATTAATGAATCAATTGGAAGTAATTAACATGAAACAACACAATGCTATTTGTAATTATATTGTAAATTATTAAATGATTACATTAAAATATTACAATACAGGGCCGCATGGTGGCCTAGTAGTTAGCATGATGGATGCTTAGAGACCCGTCGCATGTTTTCCCAGTGCATGCGTGGCTTTTCTCCAGTTATTCCGGCTTCCTCCCACATTCCAAAAACATGCATGTTAGGTTAATTGGTGTTTTAAAATTGTCCATAGGTGTGAATGGGAGTGTGAATGATTGTCTATGCATGCTCTGCGACTGGCCGGCGATCAGACCGGGGTGTACCCCGCCTCTCGCCTGGAGTTAGCTGGGATACAGTTGGCTTCAGCTTACCCGAGCCTAATGAAGACCGGCAGTATAGAAAATGGATGGGTGTATAAATTCAAAGAATAAAAAATACAGTAAAAATAAATACATTGGCGTCTTTAAAGTCTTGTGGGACTGGTCTTTTTGTCCCGACGACATAGTGCACATCATGTAGTTTCTACGAGATGTAGTCTCCTCCTTTATGATACATTTCTGCAGCAATACCTCAGGCTTGGGGACTTTGTTTGCTGCACGGCTATTTAATAATACAACTTCTTCCAAAGTGATGTTGTCGTCCAAATTGTGTTAGGTGGGACACTGGAATTATTACTATTATGGATTGAGTAGTTGATTGAAGTGTTTCTTCCTCCTTTATAGGATTTCGGGTCTTTCAGTAAGAGTTTTGTACCATCAGTGGAAAGTACTGGATTTATATGAGCACCTCGAGGCCCGTAAATGGTTTTGAAAGCCTAGAAGAAACCTCCAGTGTCTCATGAGTCTTCTGCCTAGTCTTTCCATCACTTGTCTTCCATTTTGTAGGTGAGCTTTGACTTTGACAAATGTAGCTTTGGACTCCGAGCAGGCGGGTTTGGAAAGACATGATTTTAGTGCAGCCCTTTTGACGTGGATTAAATCGTTGATGCCCTCATCGCAATCATTGTACTAGTCTGCATGTTTTGCGCTTGGGATGACCAACAGCATTTTTTTGCTTCATTATACAAGCATGTGATGAACCTGTGTCATTTGTTCTCCACATTGGTGTTATTGTTCAGTGAAGTTGGGTTGGAAAGAGGAAGAAAAGCTTGAGTATTTTTTTCTTGGGTTTGTAAATTGTGAGCTTTATTCAGCATGTGACCATAAAATGGTCTGATTAGCAGTCTGCTGCTCTCATAACTTGTGTGGCATACAGTACATCCTTCATTGCAGTCTGGCTGACCACCATATAATCCAGATGCCAGTGTCCGGACCTTGCATGTTAGATAGAAGTGAATGTATGGGGCATCATTGAATGTATTGGTAATGCTCAGATTATATTACAGTATCACAACATTATAGAAGTATTTCCATTATAATTGAGATTATCACGTCTGTGCTTGCCAAGAACTCCGTTCCCAGGTGTTGTGATCACTTCCAACTCTTGCATTGAGGGCCGTCTATCTTGCATCAAGAAATATGATGTTTTCCATTCTAGGGATGTTACTAAGCGTTGCTCTTAACTGGGAGTAGAAGTCATCAATGTTCGCTTGAGCACTGACCATTGTTGACATGTTTGTTTTGGCTTTGGCACGCCTGTGCAGTGTGAAGGAAAGTGGGGTGGGGGACGCTTCTCCAAGACGTTAGAGCAAGACACTGCACTGCACATAGGGATCGCGATCGGCTGCAATAGTACTAGCCAGAGGTCATCAGCTTTGAAAAGCACTTATCAGAGCATCCCTAATTATTATTATTATTATTATTATTAAGAGTTAAGCTAAACAAGTTTTTGTTTTAACAAAAGTACAAAGATTTTTATAATAATAAGGTATATAAGTAAGGGTTAGTCTAATCAGTTACAACAATGTTAAATCAATGCCTCTTTGCAAATATAAATCAAAACTGAGCACTGTTACGTTTTGAAAGGCAGACCTATTGATTTGAGCCTCATTTTGTGCCAACCTTGCATCCGGTAGGCACAGAATTAGATTGGGCGCTGTAGAGTCATAGCCCTCTTGAGTTGAAATGTTGATGCTCCCTGTGTTCCCTGGCAGGTTGAGCCCATGTAATATTTCTATGTACTGTAACAAAAGCAGCCTTTTGTTGCCTTTGTGTTCCCTATCAGAGAAAGCAGCCTTTAAATACATTTAGCCATCAAGCTTAGCTCCACAGTCTGATGGAGTCGTGGGACAAAGCAACCCTCAGGCCTCGTTTGTTATGTTGTCACCAGTCGAGACAGGAGAGAGTGTAGCATTATTTAAACCGAGACCGCTCTCCTCGGAGCACAATGGAGAGCCAGGGATGCAGAATGGAGCCATTAGCCGAGTGTGTATTTATGCACAGATTGTTCTTATTACCGTGTCTCATCCTAAATAGCACGCTCCTGACAAGTGCGAGGACACTGACATGAAGATGAAGTCAGCCCATTAGATAAGGAACCCACTGAGCAAGCTGAGAAAGTGATGGGTTTACATAAATATATATCGTTCCCTCCTAATACGAGGATCAAGATAACAACGATTAGAGATCTGTCTTTCCTGAGCGGCATCATCAGAAAAGAGTGCGATAAAACAGGAAGCCATGGGTGTAATGTGTGTCCTGGGCTTTCATTTAACCGCTAAGCTACAATGGATGCTAGTCTTTCTTACACTACATTACAGTGAAAAAAGTCGCAACACTTGTGACAGTACTATATAAATGATATAGAGTAGTCAGTGTGCAGCTTATAGCAGTATATATTTGCTATCCACTGAAAATTACTCCATGCAAAGACATTTTTGTCTAAATAGCTGGGACACCACTATTCACACACTGTCAACATGTGTAAATTGTGTCCACAATGTCAATATTACTGGAATCCTCTTCCACTTCATGATGGCATCACTGGTAGAACTGGTTAGACACCAAGCACTCCTCCACCTTCCATCCTCTTGAGGATGTCCTCAGATGGGTTCAGGTCTGCAGGAGGCATACTTGGCCGCTCCATCGCCTTCAGCTTCAGCCTCCTCAACAAGACATCTTGAAGATGTGTTTGGCCTCCTTATTATGTTGGAAAACTGCCTTGCAGAACCTTTCCCAAGGGAGGGGATTGTGTGTTTCCAGAATGTCACAGTCCAGTCATGGCCAAAAGTTGGGAGAACGACAAGTATTGGTTTTCAGTTTGCTTCTTCAGTGTTTTCAAATATTTTTTGCCGGATGTTACTATGATATATTGAAGTACAATTATAAACATTTCATACATTTCAAAGGCTTTTATTGACAGTTACTGTATGTAAAGGGTAAACATTTGTTGTGTTGACCCTTTTTTTTCAATGCACCATGGCATGCTGTCAATTCACTTCTGGGCCACACCCTGACTAATGGCAACCCATTCGTGCATAATCAGTGCTTGGAGTTTGTCAAAATTTGCACGTTTTTGTTTGTCCACTTGCGTCTTGAGGACTGACCACAAGTTCTTAAAGGGATTAAGATCTGAGGAGTTTCCTGGCTATGGACGCAAAATTTTGATGAGTTTGTTCACTGGGCCAGTTATCACTTTTGCCTCATGACAGGGTGCTTCATCATGCTGGAAAAAGCATTTGTTTTCACCAAACTGTTCTTGGATGGTTGGGAGAAGTTTCTCTCTGAGGATGTTTTGGTACCATTTATTATTCATGGCTGTGTTCTGAGGCAAAATTGTGAGTGAACCCACTCCCTTGGCTGAGAAGCAACCCCGCACATGAATGATTTCAGGATGTTTTACTGTTGGCATCACACAGGACTGATGGTAGCGCTCACCTTTTCTTCTCCGGACAAGCTTTTTCCCCCACACAATCGGAAAGGGGATTCATCAGGAAAAAAATGACTTCGCCCCAGTCTTCGGTAGCCAAATCCCTGTGCCTTTTGCCAATACCAGTCTGTCCCCGATGTTTTTCCTGGAGAGAATTGGCTTTTTTGCTGCCCTTTTTGACACCAGGCCATCTTCCAAAAGTCTTTGCCTTACTGTGCGAGATGATGTACTCACACATGCCTGCTGCCATTCCTGAGCAAGCACTGCACTGGTGGTGTCCCGATCCTGCGGCTCGATCAACTTTCTGAGACTGACCTGACGCATGCTGTACTATCTTCGGGCGCCCTGAAGCTGTCTTCACAACAATTGAACTTCTTTCCTTGAAGTTTGTGATGATCTGATGAATGGTTGGTTTAGATGCAATCTGCTAGCAGCAATATCCTTTCCTTTGAAGCCCTTTTTGTGCAAAGCAGTGATGACAGCACGTGTTTCCTTGCAGATCACGATGAGTAACAGAGGAAAAACAAAACATTTCAAGCGGAAGCCTCCTTTTAAATCTTCCAGTCTGTTCTAAATCAGTCAGGATGACAGTCATCTTCAGCCAACACTCTCACCTGCGTTAACCGAAGACTCACTGACATAAATTCAGCAGGTCCTTTTGTGGCAGGGCTGACATGCAGCGGAAATTGTGGTTTTGGGATTAAGTTCATTTTTATGACAAAGACGGACTTTGCAATTCATGCCATTCATCTTACCACTCTTCATGTTTCCCCTCAATGACCCATAGCTCCCCATTGATCAGCATTATACTGTACATCAGCCCTGGACCATGACGCGACCACCACCCTGCCACATCTGTCTTGGTATTCACTTGTTTTGCCAGCTACGTAGACAATAATGGATGAGTGTTGAGTCATTTCCAGTGCATCGTAAATCTCAACTGCTGTACAAGCTGTGCAGTGACGACTCTAAAAGTATATGACACAGGTTTCAAACCTGTTGACAAGTTATCGAAAATTTAAAGTTGATGTGCACTCAAAACTTGCTTATTTTTGCAGTGTTCAACCGCTGCCACATGGTTAAAAGAACATAACTGTACGATGTTAACTTCATGAAAAATAGTGGCAAATGAAACCTTGCACTCAGAAAATACCCACATCTGTGAGAACCGTGGTGATGGTTGGACACCACATGGTTGTTAGATATCAATACATACTTAACATGTTATTCATGTGGAGTAATTTGGCCCCATCACTACAGCATAGTTTTGTGCTCTGCAGCTGGTATGTGTTAGAAGCAAAACAGAATGTGTTCAAGTTGCTTCCTATACTAATTAACGCGTGTGATGGTGGCACACAAAAAGTAGTTGTTTTTTTTTTGTTTTTTTTTCCAATTTTGTTATCAAGTTTCTGTACTTTGTCAATATTTCCGTGTAGCAGAAATGGTCTGCATGACAGCACATCAATATGATATTCCACGATATTCCTGTCAGGTTTTTCTGTCCTTTTTTCCCTCCCAATATTCAGAATTAAATGGTCAGTGAAGAAAAGACCAAACGTTATCCCAGATTCATTTTTATCAACACTATACCTCAATCATGTAACAATTACAACCATGGCATTTCCTTTTCACCTACGACTAACAATATCAAAATATACATAAAAAAGAAGATCTTTAACCCTCTCTGTTTAATTTTTATGGTTTTGTTCCTTTCTGAATAATTATTGGATGCTTGGCAAGATGAGTAGAATTGATTTCATTTCTATCCTATCAGGTTATGAAGAGATAGCTGCAATATCGTATACAGTAAATACAATTTGACTTCTCCTCCAATGAACTTAATGAAAACTTGGGTAAGTGTGCTTGTTCTTGGTTTCTTGTTGGGGTTTTTTGCTTTAAATTGCTCCATTTTTTGAAAGCTAATTAGTGTGTTTTTAATCCCCTCAAGTGTACTCAGGAGTGCAACATCATTTCACTCGTAATTATTGGTGTAGTGTCTCCTCTCGTAATTGGCCTTCAGATTGGGCACACAGTAAACGCCTTACATTTGTTTTAACTTTTGCTTTATGACAACACTTGTTCTATCAGAGGACTTACATAAACGGATATATACATATATAAATATAGATATATATTTTTAAAATAAACACTCATAAGCACAAAGTCTGTCGTGCACTTTTGTCTATCATGGCCTTCTATGCATTAGACACACTAGTTCCAGAATGTGTCCCCAAAAACCTTTACTAAATGTAATGCAATGTTTTAAGTAACATTTTAACATTGTATTTCTCACTTTGTGCTCAGAAGCCAGACACTTTCTAATAAGTCGCCGTAAGGTCCATTTCCAGTCCTGTGGTTATCGTTAGTGTTAACCCTTTTGACGCTCAGAGAGCTGAAGCCTCGCAAGATTTGTTGAACTTTTTTTTTTCCCGGAATACTTCAGTTGAACTCCAAATTGCACCACTTGTTGGAGGCTCCACTGCATTGTCTGCATGTTTTACACCTCAGTCAGTAACTCAGCATTCAGGGTTTTGAAGGCCTTTTCACCGTGTTCCGCCATCACATTGAATCCGTGCAAGAGAACAGACTTCATAAATGTAAAAATATAAATCTCTCCTGCTCCCAAGTGTTGGTGTCTGCAGAGAGAGAGCTCTGCTAATGACTAACTTTAACTCCTCTTATTCAATCACAGAAAGCCTGCATGACAATCGCAAAATTACACAGCACGGCATGATGAATGGCTCCATTCTGGGTTCTTGCCAATGGACATTGCTATTACATTTGTGAGGTGCAGCAAATGGATCTGACTATCTTATCCTTTTTTTTCCACAAAAAGTTGTAGAAATCCTGCTGAAATCCAGACTTATGCATTCAAAACATTTCAATGGCCACTATACATACAATATTTCCTAAAAGTCAAGGTTTAATACTTAGAAATGAAACTTTGTAGCAGAGAATGTATTGCTTGTATAGCATTATGTATTTGCTGTGTATAATATACAGTATACACGGTAATATACTGTATATATTTCATTCGAAAGAATGTAATGAATTCCAAGATTAGACAATACATTTTTGTCATTATTTGTCACGCAGTTTGCTTGTATCATGAACAAGAGGGGACCCGATTCAGGTAGAAAGACACAACACCCCAATATAAGATGGTATTTTTTCCCCCATTTATCCCGTTATTTTGATATTTTTGTCCCCCTGGAGAGCAGTCTGGCTGGGCTGTCACTCAATTAATTAATAAATGATCGCTGTTTCGCGTTACACCCAGGTCTGTTATTAATCAAGACATATTGAAATACAAGGGTGGATTGGGACAATCACCACCAACATGAAATAGTTTGGTTTTGGAACAGCTGACATGCAGTCCAAGCCTCATTGCCTCCTCATTGAACACACGAAGGGCTCCCTCCAGGTCGTTTAGTTTCTAGTGACTGATCTGGCGTCATCAGATAGATAGACACATAGATAGATAGATAGATAGATCGATATAGTTTTGATGGAAGGTCGAGGGTGCGGAGGATGTTCCACAGTGTGGCTCGGTCAACCGTGTCTCGGTTTTTAGATCGATGAAGGCAATGAGCCGGTGTTGGTCGGAATTCCCTGGCCTTCTCAATGAGGAGTTCCGCAAAGTAGAATTCCTTATTCACAATGAAATATTTTGTGGCTAGAGCGTAGCAAACCTGTTTATGACCTTCTAAACATGGTTGTTAACATTATTCAAGCTCTCTAGACACCCCTACCTTTGTACTAGTATTACCCAATATATTTGACATAATAATAGAAAATAAGACTGTAGAATAAAGACTCACAGGTTAGCATTGGGAGAGATCCTTGTTTCTTTTTGTACTACTGGTACTTCGTGCAGTGCCTATTGTCTCATCAATGGAACGGTGCTGACACTTAGTGACCAGTGTAGAATACCACAGCGTGTCTTTCAATGCATTTTCTGAATGTCTTATATTTGTATTATTGAGTACATTTAGTCATTTTTATGATTGAAAATGTTTAATTTAGGCCCAAAATATGAAAGTTTGCTTGAACATGCATATTTTGAAAAAACGTGATAGAGTGAAGCCGCGAGATACGAACTGCGATGTGCCGAGGGATGACTGTATACTGTAATCATCTGGAAAATGTTTTGCAAAAAATTGGAGTTGAAAAAGAGAGGTTTGCTGACATTCAGGGTTATTCTGGTCAGTATGGCGTATACTTAGCCTACTATAAGAAGGATGTTTACTAGCGTTAATGATACACGGCTGCCTGCATCTGGCAAACGTCAGGTAGTAAGTGAGCTGAGGTGCTGTCATATTTTTTTTTAATTTACACATTTCCCTCCTTTGATTCCCTCTCTGCTGACACCCACTGCTCCCCTCTTCCACTCTGATCTATCAGGCTACCTTCGCCTCCTCGGTGACGCCTGATTAAAATGCATGTGCTGACCTCTGTGCCTTCCTCCGCTTCTTCTGCCTCCCTTATCTTCCCCCATCCTCCTCTCCTCCGTCTGCGTCCTCACGTGCAGTGTCCTAGTGGGCTAAGGCCGATGAAGGATGGCTCCGGTTGCTATGACTACTCCAGGGGCATCGACTGCACGGATGGCTTCAACGGAGGCTGCGAGCAGCTGTGTCACCAGCAGCTTGTACCTCTCGAAGACGAGCCCGGATCCAGCAATGTCCTCATGTACTGCGGGTGAGAATAACACTACAGTTATGCACCAATTTATTTAGTATATTGTGCCAAATATCCTAACAAAATTAAGTAGTATTCCACAAAAAAATTATTTTAAAAAAAGCATAAATATATGTACAAATACAATAAATGGTTGCATCGCTGCGTGTGTGACCGGCTTCCCAGCATGCCTTGCGGCACTTGTTTTGTAAAAAGTAACAAAAGTTATATGTTTAAGTTTAAGATGGCTGTTTATTATTCCCCATAGTTGTAGTACATGCCCTATGCGTGTTTACTTTTTATGCAACATTGCAGTATGCGGTATTTTCTTTATATGCAATCTATAGCTTGATTGATTGAAATAACCAACTGATATACACCCCTGATCAAAATTTGAAGACCAGCTGAAGACCAGTTTACATTTTGCACTGTTGGATCTTGGCGCAGGTTCTAAGTACAGCTTTAAAATGTAAAAAGAAGAACTGGGAGTGAGACAAACATTTCAGTAAGCTAACAACTTGCAAAATTGAAAATTTGCACACACAAAAAAAACATAGCTCAAAAAAAACGTAAAATCCCCCTAAAATGGAAATAAAATGTTCAAAGAATGTCATGAGTATGACATTATTGTTAATTACCTCAAAAATTGGTTTGGGCGTGCTTGATGCTAGTGTTTCCAGGAGGCTAGTGGGAATGCTTGCTCCAGGTGGTGAAGATGGCTTCACGGCAGGCATCCACTGTCTGGAACTGATGTCCATTTTGGTAAACTTCCCTTGCCATCCATCCTCAAATGTTCTCAGTTGGATTTAGATCAGGCGAAAACGCAGGATGGTCCAAAAGAGTGAGCTTATTCCTCACGAAGAAGTCCTTTGTCAGGCGGGCATTGTGAACTGCAGCACTGTCGCCCCTGCACAACCTGAAGCTCCATTGTTCCGTTGAAGGAAAAAGCACCCCAGATCGCGATAGCACGCCCTCCACTGGAAAACATCTCAGGTGGGATCTCATCGTCAACAATCTGAATCCGTTCAAAGAGAGAACGTTTTTGTTCGTTTTCCCCTTTGTTATCAAGAGATCATGACAGTGTGAATACGTGACGGGAAACGACATTGAATCCACATTTTTGCCAAGATTTTGGCTTTTAAAGACTGTGGTCTTAAGCTTTTGGTCAGCTGAGGACCAGCCTATTTCACTTTCGTTTGCAATACATTTCTTACGCAAAACATTTTTTTTTGTCTCTCTCCCGTTTCTTCTTTTTGCATTTTTAAGCTCTACTTAGGAACTCCTTAACATCCATCAGAATGTAAATTCTTGCAACTGTTCAACTGGTTTTAAAATTTTGATCAGGAGTGTATATCAAATCGTGCCTTATAGTCCAGCAATTTCAAGTGGAGGATATCCGGGAACTTGGCTGCAGTCCTGGGAAGAAAAATATGAAAATCAATCCAAAAACAACTGACTAAATGTCCAATTGATGTTAATACATCAATCATTTAATCAAATCCACTGCTCCGCAGGTTGAACCTTTGATGTTAATAAACTTGGAAGTGTAGTACAGGTAATGTTTTAACTACACAACTAACCAATGCAACTGCTTAAATGTAAAATTAAGACATGGAGAAACCATTGCCTCACCGTTTTTACTTTACTGGTTGTGCTTGACAATATTAGCGTCTCGTTTCATTATCATCACTGATGCTTTTGTAAAATAATGGATGGCAAAAAAAACTAAAGCAAAGAAGAAGCAAAAATAAAAACTGGGTGATAAGGTAGGGTGAACAAAACAAATTGGTTAACATCCTGAAACTTTGGTCAAGAAAGTGGAATAACAGAATTAAAAAACAAAGCAAGAAGGGACGAGAGCCGATATTGTTTTTTTGGGCAGTAAATCGGACAATATAATTTTTTGCGGTTGGGTTTGTAGGGTCTGCTACATATACACTTCTTGGTGATGCGACAAGAATTGTCATTTGGGTTTTGGATTGTGATTCAGCTTCTGTGCCAATATTTTCTGAGTTGACTGTTCCATGCAGGCTAGTCGCTTCAACTATTCCAACTACTCGCTTATTCTTCCTATTCTAAACAACAAAACGCATTCATTTGTTTTTAATTCTAACAAGACTTCAAGTGGCAATAGTGGACGTCAATAATAAATTGGCCTATTTGCATAGTAACTAAAGCACTCTATCCAGGAAACTCTAGTTGGTAACGTTTAGAGGAGCTTCTCATTGAATAACATGGGAACGAGTGTCCAGACTTTCGACTGGTACTGTAAATGCAGCATTACAGTGTTCCCTCGTTTATCGCAGAGGATAGGTTCCCAAAATAGCCCGCCCTAAGTAGCCAACTTAATTTTTTTACAATTATTATATATAATACGATGTATAATAATTTAAACACTCTCAAAAAAGTTCAAACAAAGTTTGAATTTTAATGATCAACCTACAGGTCGGACACCTGAAATTATCAAGTGACTCACGCATATTTCACTCCTCTGACTGTTCCTTTTTGTCCTGGCGCCGTTCCGCTGTACTGTAGCGCTTTTGTATCCTCGTTAAAACATATTGCTGCAGACGAACCGAAGATTAATTTACAAGCTAGCAAGCAAGCTAGCGATGACACAGGAGACATGCCTGGATGGCACAAAGGAGATTGACAGTGGTCTACAGCCAATCAGGACACAGGAAACAATGGGCTGTGCAGACAGAGAGGGAAGAGAGACACTCAACTCCCCACAACGCAATTCTTCTTAAAGGGCCAGGCCCAGCCTGTAACGCTACAAAAAATCAGAAGCAGCGAATCCGCGTAAGGTGAACCGCAATAGAGCGAGGGAGCACTGCATTACGAAATAATTACTTCGCATGCAATAATTGTTTGACTGAACGTATTAATGATAAAAAAATATGCTTTTTTCGAGATACTCAAAGCCTGTTGACAGGAAGCAACTAGTGATAACTAATAGTGATAATGATTATTATTTTTTGTTTTTTATCTAAAAAAGAGGGACGTACCAATTAGGCATCAGCTTTGGGCCATTTGATTGAAAAAAAAAAAATCCAAATAAAATAAGCCAAAATACATCTCTTAACTCACATTTTGTGGAAAAAAAAAGGTCTATTTAGAGTGTTTTTTTAGAATGAAACATATTTACATTCATTAAAGCAGGGGAAGCTCTTTAACAAGCACCCCCTGCTGACAAACCAATCTTAGTCCCAGCTGAAGTTTTAAAATCATAACATACAAGTCCACGTGTGGTAACATAGCCATTGAAAATGTCTTTAAAAATGTCTAACCTGTGAAAATGTCTTTGGAGATATTGGTATTTGGTTGACGGTATTCAATACACTTAATGTGTTATGCTAACACTGACTGTTAATTAACTGTGCAGCAGTGCTTTTTATAATTGGCTGTCATTGTTGAGAACATTTCTACCGATTTCCGATGCACAATTCAGCGATGGCCATCTGCTGATCCATTTGCATAACTCATATGCTAGATAGGCTGGCTGGATTGTGCTCACATGGAACTGCTGCAAACTCCAGGTCAAGGACATTCTAATCGTCAATGTAGAGATGGCTTCATTTTCGACACGTTAGCCTGACTGGTACCCTAATTGAAGGACAGCGGAACTAGATGTGAAGCTCGCCGAGCAGCCTGTCTTTGTCACTGGAATATTGTTAACCCATCAACGCTGCTCACATGTCTTCCTCCTCCTCCTCCTCCTCCTCAGGTGTGTGCAGGAGTACAAACTGGCAGCAGATGGGCGCTCCTGTCTTCTGCAGTCCGACAACTGCGAGGGACCCAAATGTCCGCGGAAGGCCGCTCACTTCAACGGCACCTTGTTCGGAGAGATGCTGCATGGATACGACAACAAAAGCCATCAGGTCAACCTGGGACAGATTTTCCAGATGACCTTCAGGTAAATTAGTGTGCATGATTGCATCCCACACGTTACCCAAAACCAAAACATGTCTTGGCCTGCTCACGGCCACACTGGATTACCGACTGTTTCAATATTCTTCTACCATTGATTATTGGAAAGCATGAATTATTTACAGCAATATTTCTTTACGTATTTTCCTTTTCCACATGCTGCGAACACCGAGGAGAAAATGGATGTCATAGTTGCACTGAAAAACGTGATTGTCCATAACGTAATGTCCCAACGTGGCTCATGGGTTATGACACAGACAAACTAGGACAAACAGTATCTCAACTTTTCAATGATTTATCCAAACTCTTAACATAAAAAAGTAAATAAAAATAGTAAAATAATTGGAGTGAAAACCAGCATGGTGCAGCCAAGCATCTGTTGGGGGGGGGGACAGAGCTGCCAGAAATGGAGCCTTTTATTTTCCGGGAGCGTCCTCTCAGGTGCTCCAGATTAGACCAGTCGACCAATGGGTGGACTTCAACCTCAGAGAGAGAGCGCACATCATCATTATTAATGTGACACACCTGAGAACCCCCGGTACCTCAGCAGGGCCTTCATCCCCACCTCCCCCGAAGGGAACCCTGACCACCAAGCGCACAAACTCTAATTTACATGAATTAATACAAATTAAACTGAACTTAACATTTACCACCAACAGAAAAGAGAATCTTGAAATGACCTTATTACCCACGTCTAACAAAATCCTCCGTACCCAGGGAGCAAATTAAGGAAATGGAAAGAGGAAAAAAAAACAAGGAGCATAAAAGGACATTGCAACAGTTCTTTAACTTATTTTAGCCTGTGAAAAGGCATCCACCAGTACATTAGCTATTCGTTTAATGCAGGGTTGGGCGATTATTTCGACCTGCAGGCCACAATGGGTTAAAAATGTTTGGCTCGTGTGTACATCCATCCATTTTCCTCCGCTTATCCGGGTCCGGGTCGCAGGGGCAGCAGTCTCAGTAGGGAAGCCCAGACTTGTTCCCCCGCCACCTCTTCCAGCTCCACCGAGAGGACACCAAGGCGTTTCCAGGCCAGCTGGGAGACATAAATCCTCCAGCGTGTCCTTGGACTGCTCCGGGGCCTTCTCTCGGCTGGGCATGCCCGGAACACCTCACCAGGGAGGCGTCCGGGAGGCATCCCGACTAGATGCCCGAGCCACCACAACTGGCTCCTCTCAATGTGAAGGAGCAGCGGCTCTACTCTGACCGAGCTCCTCACCAGCTCTCTTAGGGTGAGTCCAGCCACCCTACGGAGGAAACTCATTTCAGTCGCTTGTATCCGCGATCTCGTTCTGTCATGACCCAAAGCGCATGACCATAGGTGAGGGTGGGAACATAGATCGACCACTAAATTGAGAGCTTTGCCTTCCGGCTCAGTTCCCTCTTCCCCACGACGGTCCGGTACAGCGACTGAATTACTGCAGACGCAGTGCCGATCGGCCTGTCGACCTCACGCTCCAACCTTATACTTTAACTCCTCCACTTGGGGCAGGACCTCATTCCCAACCCGCAGGGTGCAATCCACCCTTTTCCGACTGAGAACCACGGATTTGGAGATGCTGAGTCTCATCCCATAAGCTTCACACTCAGCTGCAAACCGCCCCAGTAAACGTTGAAGGTCACAACCCAACGAGGCCATTAAGACCACATCGTCTGCAAATAGCAGAGAATTGGACTTCCTTGACGCCTTGGCTGTGCCTGGAAATTCTGTCCATGAAAATTATGAACAGAACACTCCTGATCAAAATTTTACCAGTTGAAAAACTGCAAGAATTTACATTTTGCACAGTTTGTTCTTAAGGAGGTTCTGTGAACTGCAGCATTGTCCTGTTGAAAAACCCATTACCAAACGGACAAGGGCCTTCATTCTTGAGGAATGTCCCCTGCAAGATCAACACACAGCCATCTGCCGTTTTACGCCCCTCCGCAACCTGAAGCTCCATTGTTCCATTTAAGAAAAGAGCACCCCAGATCATGATGGCGCCCCCTCCGCTGTGCCATGTGGAAAACATTGCAGGTGGAAGTTCTTTGTCATGCCAGTAATGTTGGAGTACAGTAGTTCCTCTGAGTTAGCGCCTACAATTTTGGTAAATATGGAGGTCACGGCATATAAATGGAGCGCTGCTGGTGTTTTTGCATGTTTTTTTTAATACAGGGATTTAGAGGCAAAATAGGTGAATCCCTATTACCTGAATCGTTAGTGGAAAAACTGCCAGCACGAGGCGGCTATATCGAACACACAGAGAAGGGAAAGACGTGTTCTTGTCTCACATAATGATGGTGGATAATGGGCAACATTTCCAAAAAGGTGCAGTTTTCCTTTAACATAAGGCCTACTACTTTACTTCAGCAATTTAAAAACAGACACTGAGCCTTCACGATGTCTTTGCAAAACTATGCCGTGGAATTAGCTTTAGCCTCACTGTCACTGACCGCATTTGATCCTCCAAGCCTGTGCCAAAAAAACCTCTGCACAACACATTATCACGAGTAAAAACACCTTCCGTAAAGTTACCCTACTGGTAACACAAACTCATGTATGTATTTCACTAATACTTGTTTTACCTGGATGCATATTTTTTAATTTCTCCAACACAATTAATTCACCAGCACCGTCAAAGGTGGAAATAGTGCAGAAAACCAGTGTTTTAATAGCATTTTCTGGCAAACTCAACTTTTGTTTGTCCCTACAAAACCTTAGTGTTGCTGTAGACTGAAATATTTTTTTATTCAATCAATAAATAACACTGAATGTCTTTACTCTGTTTCAGATTGGGTAGGCTAGGTTTTGCCTGTGTAGACTGCATTTAGAGGTGAAAACAACATGAAAACCAGAGAGCTGTCTGTTGGTTAAAAACAAGCAATTGTGAATATGAGAGAAGATGGAAAATCAATCAGAACCACTGTACAAACATTGGTCGTAGCCACTACAACTATTTGGAATGTCCTGAAGAAGAAAGAACTCACAAGTGTACTAAATAACAGAAATTGAAC
Source organism: Dunckerocampus dactyliophorus (assembly GCF_027744805.1). Taxonomy (NCBI): domain Eukaryota; kingdom Metazoa; phylum Chordata; class Actinopteri; order Syngnathiformes; family Syngnathidae; genus Dunckerocampus; species Dunckerocampus dactyliophorus. Next base: position 16,155,484 of record NC_072835.1, on the reverse strand, counting down.
AGGTGGACCAAGGAAAACATCAGCAGTTGACAACATTAGGTAACATCAGCAACAACCTGCAGAAGGCAAGAGTGAAGGTATCACTGTCTGCTGTTCACAGAGGACTTCATGAACAAAAGTACAATGTCTACACCAGAAAATGCTAACTCACTAGCAACAAGACTAGGAATTAAGCCAGGCTGGAATTTGCCAGAAGGTACAGAGATGAGTCTAAACAGTTCTGAGACAAAAGCTTTGTTGACTGATGAATTTCAAACAAAACAGAAAATGCATCAGTCTCTTTTTCAAGAGCGGCGGCAACCTGAGGTTATTTACATCAAAATGACATCCAGACCTCAACACGAATTCTTTCCAGCTCCGATTATGTTATTTAACGTCCAATTTGTGTTTCATTTTTTCATGCTCCAACTGCAACATCATTTTTATTTTATTTCTTTCTCTTTTTTTTTTTGCTGCTCAAAATTTAATCCGTGTGTCTGAAAGGAAAGAGCCGACCTACTTAAAGAAGAATCAGTTTGTTGTTCAAACCCAACTCAAGCAATTTTGCTTGTACTGCAGCTTCGGTATTTCATTTTAGACGCTTGTCACCAATCACCGCCACTGAATAATATCCAGCAATTGAAAGCAGCTTTCATGCAGACATCCAGGGGCTTCCTGCCTGAGAAGGAGCAGCAATAAACCCCACATGACCAACCATGTTTATAAATGCAGACCAGGTAAATAAACAAAAGCCCAGACAGACAGAACAGAAGAATGCCTGTGCACAACAGGGACTAACCCCCTGATGGTTTGCCATTTCCCCACTAGACTAGTAATCCCCTCCACTATCTAACATCCCCCCCAGTCGTCATATGGTCACGTATGGTGGGTACTTGGGCGGCAGTGACTCAGGAGGTAAAGCAGGCTGTCTGTTTGATCCTTGCTCCCTCCACCCAGTCGCTGTCATTGCGTCCCTGGGCAAGACACTTCACCCATCTTGCCTCCAGTGCTACCCACACTGGTGTATGAATGTCCAGTGCAAATTGGCAGCCACATTTTCATCAGACTACCCCAGGGCGGCTGTGGCCACCGATGTACTGTAGATTATCACCACCAGTGTATGACTGAGGAGTGAATGAATAGTGGGTTCATTGTGAAGTGTGCCTTGAAAAGTGCTATAAAATATAATCCAGTACTTACACACGATAGACCGCTGGTTCAGAAAGGCGCCTAGCAAGTGAGCAACACACCTAAAACCACGGACATGCCCCCAAGCAAAAGCTTCAGCCACATTCACCGCAACACTACAAGAGGATCGCCCAAAAAATCCAAAAGGGAACAGTGCTACGAAGTTTACAAGAATAACCTCATGAGGAAAAGTAATGTCATTTCAATAAAACAATTAATTTATCATTTTGTAAGAAACAAAACAAAATAAAGTTGTAGTTTTTGGAAAATTTGCTTGCGGAAAAAATTTTGAATATTGGATTGAAGTCATAATATTGCAAAAAGAAAATGTACAATATGAGGTGCACTTTTTTTCTTGATATAATTTAGCATTTCCAACATTTTCAGCATCTGGCCCTCAGTGGAAAAAGTTTGGACACCCTTGATATAAATTCAATGCCTCAGCTATAATTAGAGTTTTTAACCATATGTGCTAAAATGTCAGTGCCAGTATATACTTTTTAAATAAGCATAAAAAAATCTGCCAGCAGAACAATAAAAGTGTTGGGGTCTAACATAATTGTTACAGACAGTCAGGTGAAGATCCCAAAATGCGGAGCCAGACACAGTTCAGGCCAAAAATGCAGTCTTTAATGTAGGTGGAGCAGGAAGTAAGTCACAAAAGAAATACAAAAGTCTAGAGTCCAAACTGAGGTAGAACGGTGCAACTAAGGTAGCAAAACATAAGGCACCGTGGAAAAAGGCAAAAATTCGGCGTCGCAAGGGGCAAGGAGGACGTGGAACAGGCTCTAATCACGCACGCACCAGCTTTTAGGTGAAAAGAACAGCAACAAACAAACTGGCGCTTCAGAGGCAGGATGCAGACCAATAGCAACAATCCCACATCCTCCTCCAGCAGCCAGGTGGCTGAAGAGCCCTTGATGGCAGAGTGGCTACAGGTGCGCCTTGTGGCGCCGCCCGCTCAGGCAGTGAAGGAATCTAAAAAGAAGGTGGCAACACCAAAAGAAGCAGAACCACAACAGACCCTAACAATAGTAACAAAACATAAAAAAACAAACTTTAAAAAATTCTGCCGACCAGTCACATTTCTTGTTTATTTTCAGTTTTTGCAGCGTGGTTTCTAACTTAATGACTCGGATATAAGATGACATATTTTTGAAAAAGACGGGTCACATGCACGCCAAACAACTTCTCCCGAAGTGAGTCATAGCTTTTCTTCATGTCACTCACACACAGTGGTGGTCATTTCTAATTCATTTAAAACATCTATTTTCCCCAAAACAGGTCTTGAAAAAGAAGAGTCAACTTATATTCCTGGTCCTCTTATATTTATGCCAATACAGTATTATTAGTCTCTTCTCATATTCTTCTTCTTGTTGCTGCTCTTTCTTTTGGAGTCAAAGAAAAAAAAGTCAAAGAAAAAGCAAAAACATCTCCACATATAATCCTTGAAATGATATGCTGATGTCAAACATGATGGCGGTTTGGACGCTAACGTTTTTTGAGACATTAGAGGCGTATTTTGGTGAGAACTGTGTAACCTCAGGTTCCACTACACCACATTATTTTGTCACTGGTGTATAATGAAGATGCAATCCTCCTTTGAACCTTGTTTCACACCTCTCTGGGTTTATTTGTCTACATCTCTGAAGACGCATTATGAGCAACAGTGCTGTCTTTCATCAGTTTAGTTGCTGCACTGAAAAAAAAAAAAGAAAAAAGAGAAAGAGAAAGCCTTGACATATCACGGGAGCACAATAGGTTCTTTGCTATACTTTGTGTTGTGTCGGTACAGCGGATGTGAGTGACAAGCAGCCGTGAGTGACATCCCGAGTTTTGGGAGGATTGAGACTTTATCCCTTCTCCTCGTAAACTGTCAGCCCTCCCTCCAAGGTGCTGCACGTTGATAAAAGTCACATGTGACGAAAAAGCTCCTGTACGGAGATGATGAGCGGCTATCTAAGCAGAATTAAACTGGGCCCTGTATCGCACTTCCCCCCCCTCACTGACTGCCTTCTATTTGCACACATGCACGCTACACTGACACTTTTCAAGGGCACATCATTTCTGGGTCTCCCCTCAGGTCATGATAGTCGTGCTTGGCTAAACACCCCCTCAGGCTGGCCTGTGCATCGGACTGTATAATGATATGATTTATGTTGCTTAGACATGCAACTTTGTTATCATAAACCTGCTTAAAACATCATAAAAGTGCAAAGCAGCAGGTTAGAAGTGGTACGTCCATGTCTGCATTCATAATATCACTTGAGAACTACTTCAAACGGACATTTTAGTGCAGATGCACAACTTTGACACACATTGTTCTTTACTTCAGTTCTTTGGTAGCTGTCTGCTACACTTTAATGCGTATTATTGCCACCTAGAGGACTGGGGTGGAATTGCACTTATAGTCATTTCCCATTCAAGATTTAGTTACTTATTGACACTTTTGGATTTAAAAAAGTGGGTACTAATACAGTAGGTACTATGAGGTACTGGTGTAGTATCTGGTCATCCTAGATTATGTGGGCAATACAAACCACAGCTGGTTGCTCATTAGCTGAACTTATTCATCATAGCAGTGCCAGTGGAACATTTGAGGATTCACGACTACAAATGCCAAAAATAAACACGTAAAAATGCCAGTTTACCCTGTTGGGTTAGTAGTCTACTCTATAATCTCCACTTTGCTGCAGTGGTCTGTCAGTCCCCTCTTGGCTAGAGGAATTACTGTGTTGTACTCCACAGTGTCCACTTCGCTGCAGCACTCCATTTTCTTGACACCGTCAGTCCTTTGTTCTATGAATTAGATCCCCAATAGCCACATGTCTAGAAGGGATTACGGTGTTGTACTCCATAGTCTTCACTTTGCTGCAGTGGCCTTTTTCTTGCTGCGTTTAGTCTCCTCTTGGATAAAATTAAGTCTCCAACAGCCACAAATCTGGAAAGAATTACTCTGTTGTACTCCATAGTCTTCACTTTGCTGCAGAGGTCCTTTTTTTTGCTGCAGTCAATCTCCTCTTGCATAAAATTAAGTCGGCAAAAAGAATTACAGTGTTATACTCCACAGTGTCCAATTTGCTGCAGCACTCCATTTTCTTGATGCCCTCAGCCTCTTCTTGGATGGAATGAAGTCCCAATAGCCACAACCCTAGAATGTCACCGATAGCCAAACGTCTGGAGGGAATTACAATGTTGAACTCTATAGTCTTCAGTTTGCTGCAGTGGCCCTTTTTCTTCCTGCCCTCAGTCTCCTCTTGGATAAAATTAAGTCTGTGACAGCCACAACCCCCGAAGTACTTACAGTGTTATGCTCCACAGTGCCCAGTTTGCTGTAGCACTCCCTTTTCTTGATGCCCTCAGTCTCTTCTATGTTAAAATGAAGTCCCCAATAGCCACAAGTCTGGAAGGAATTACAACTTTCTGCTCCATAGTCTTCACTTTGCTGAAGCGCCCCTTTTTCTTGCTGCCCTCAGCCTCTTTGTGGATAAAATGAAGTCCCCACACAGCCACAAGCCTAAAAGGAATTGCAATGTTGTGCTCCACAGTCTGCGCAATGCTGCAGCGGCCCGTTTTCTTGCTGCTCTCATTCTCCTCTTGGATACAAGTCTGCAATAGCCATAATCGTAGGAGGAATACTCCATAGTCTCCACATTTTTGCCTTAGCAGGTTTTTTGCTGCCATCAGTCTGCTCTTGGATAAAATTAAGTAGCCAACATGCGCAAGCCGAGAAGTAATTACAGTCTTATAGCTTACAGGCTCCATTTTGCCGCAGCAGCCTGTTTTCAAGTTGCCCTCAGCCTCCTCTTGGATCGACATTGCAGCTTCATTGTAACATTTGAGGATATATAACTACAAATCAAAATAAGTTCTAATGCTAGCTTACCCAGTGGTATTAGTATAACACTCCACAATCTCCACGTTGCTGTAATGGTCTTTTCTTGCTGCTCTCAATCTCCTTTTGGATAAAATGAAGTCACAGCCACAAGTCTAGAAGGAATTATACCGTTGCATTCCACACTCTCCATTTTGCTGCACTAAGGGAATTTTCCTCAGTCTCCTCTAGGATAAAAACAAGTCTCCAGGAGCAACAAGCCTAGAAGGGGTTACAGTCATACTTCAGTCTTGAATGAAGTTGTGTCCGTGCATACAAATGTAATGTCGGGAACATATTGCTGGTTTCCTACTAAGTTGTGCCTCTACCTGGCTTTAGACGCATTGTGATTGTGTGTGGTACAAGGCATACTAACTGACCTGCTGTGCAATGTTGGCATGCATGCAATTCATCTTTGTTACGGGTCAGCACTACACTATTGTATTGTAGCCCCACGCTGCGCTCCTCAATATGCACTCGTCATATTTTCAACATTCTTCCCTTGCCTTTTCATCACTGCACTGCTAGTCGAACCAGACAAGCACAAAGCACACAGGAGTATAATATCAAACCCCTTCCCTGTCTAATTAAACGTGTATTACCAGCTCACGAGAGCACTTCCATCGCTTATGAAATCCACTGCGACGTTTTTGTTCAAGGAACAAAAACCTGGTGTTATGAGTGACTTGCTCCCTGTGTATATGCTCTACTTTTTTATATATTTATAGCAATATGTAAATGCAAAATTATTATTCACCTAATCCCCCCCAACCACCACTGCCACCATCTTCACCCTATTATAGCTTTGATATGCAGATGCGGAATTTCAACTTCCGCCGATTCCCACGTCACCTTTTGGTGAAACATTACATGATTTAAATGAAACCTAACAGCCTCACAGGTTCTGTATTGTATTAAAAAAAATGCTGTGATTTATAACTCTATTGCATACATTTTGTCTCAAATTGATCTTGCAGTCTCTTGCAAGCGGGCCCGGGGAATGAATTTTTGCTGTTATGGAATTACGGCACATTACCATTTCTCGCAAGGCGTGTATTTGGGAGGGTGATAAAGTTGCACGTGTTAATGTAAATGTTACGGTTGAGAGCAATTCCATTACACCTTGTATGCGATATAACTTGGAATGTGACAACCCAGCATATGAAGTATGTATACTTTCAGTTTTTATTTCCATATTTTCTGCCAATAAAACACCCGCTTTGAGTGTTGTCACGCTATTGGTTTCGATACATCTACATCTATTTGTATTCATATCAGTCAGTCCAAAAGGCTACTAGTTTCTATATTGTAGTAATCCAGCAATACGACACAAGCAATCACATTTGCACCCTGTCGCCGTGCCGTATCTGTCGTCCTCTATGGTTTCGCCGGTCCATTCGCGCTGTGCATTTATGACCCTTCTGGCCCACCATTCTTTGGGAATATATGCAGCGATGCAACATTTTTCTGTTTATTTATTTATTTCTGCACACATAATCCAAACATCAACACAACAAAAGACACTGATACTGCACAATAATTTGACATGACAATAGCAATATTCTTTTGGATTTTCAAATAAAGCATTATTTTATATTATTTAGGGTTGTCAAAAATACCTTATCCTTATCTTTAGCGCAACGAATGCACGCGCATCATGTCAAGCCACACTGTTATGACGGCATAGCGTAGCGTCCCCACACAGTCACAGAGTCTGACACTCTTTTATGACTTTATTCTGTCCTGCACACATGAACAGCACTGCAATTCCAACACCATATGTGTATCTCCAACGCGTCTCTAATCCTCCTCGGAGCAACATTTCCTCACTGTAACTAGACGACCGCGAGATGCATTCACAGACACTCCGCAAATGTCTTTATTATGCGTGTGTGGTCTAAATAAACAGAACGACAAAGAAAGTGGATGTCCTTATCACTCACTAACTTAACTCTTACTGCGGAAGTACAGTTTGATACAATTGTGCACGGAAATCCCAGAAAATACATCTACACTCAAAACTTACATTGAATTCAACTAAATTCAACTGAAATGACTGGGTGTCTTTGAATGCAACTCTTCGTGGCTCGCAATAACATGGTGAAAGTGCGATTTAAATGTTGTGCTACCATTAAAGGGATTAGTGTTAGGCCAATGGATTTTCAGACGCGTGCTGTATTTTAGCTTGAGTTAAACTTTCAGTTCATTTGGAGCTGTAAAAATGGGCATATTTCACACATATTTCCCACACAAATGGTGATTAATCATGATTAATTAATTTGAAAACGGATTAATTTGATTAAAATGTTTAATCATTTGACAGCTTTAGTATTGTTATGAATCATAGATTAATCCAAGTAATATACGTTCTTTGCTACGTCATTGAATAGGTTTAGGCACTGAAACACGAAAAACATTTTTATATATTATATATTTGTAAGGCTTGTATCTAAAAAAAAAAAAAAAAAAAAGTCCGATAGACAGTTTCCTAATTTCATTAATGTTGAGCATGTTTTATGAGTTGAATTTAAAAAAAAACTTTTTTGTCTTAGCCTGAAGCTCACAGCATTTGTAGGTACATGTGTTTCATCTTAGCCTGAGATTAAAAAATATATACATACCTTAAATTCTGGACTATTGAGCGCACCTGAATATAAGGTGCACCCACCAAATTTGAAGAGGGGAAAAAAAAAATTATATAGGCCGCATTTGTCTGTAAACCACAGGTGTCCACATTGTAACATGGGACATTTACACAAAAGACACACTGTAAACCTTGCAATCCTACCTGCACTCGGTGTTCCCAGGTGAGATTTGAGACACTTTTTTTTTTCCATTTTAAGGTCAACAGCCGCCGTGGAGAAGCTGTAGTAAGCTGTAGTAATCCTACACTTGATCAAACTTACTTAAGATTTGTCAGAGGGAATTAAAGACGGATATTAGCTTCTATTGCAGAAATGCACTACTTTCTGTTTCAGCCATCAGAGCATCATGGGAACTGTAGTTCTTTTAGACATCAATTAGCCACATCATTGTTTTCAAAGCTTATGAAAAAAGTTTAATGTAATGTTTAAACGTAATTACAAAGACATAGTGGACTTACAGTATATCTTTAGCTCCAATCTGAGGATACCATAACCTTTGTTCTACCGGATAAACCAGACATGAGTCGCAGCCCTCTTGCTATACATTAATCTCATTTTTACTTCTTATAATTATGCCAGCCAAGAGCGAGGATTTGCTTATACATGAATCTCATTTTCACTGATAATTATGCCAGCCAAGACCGAGGATTTGCTCATGAGTCTCATCTAACTCGACTTACAGGAGTTTGGAAAGTCTCTGAGAAACGGAGGACGACTTAAGGTTGTGCAAATGCGAAGCATGTACTGTAATGCATCTTGTGTTCCAACATGTAATGAGCAAATACAGTAGAAGAGAAAAGGAAAGTGCATTTGATTCTTCTTACCAAACACACGTCTCAAAGCGAGACACTGACTAGCAAGAGTAATTGCTGACTCTCGCTTCCCATATGTTCCCGCTCTAATTCCCGGTAATTATCTCCTTCTCTCGCTAGTGCAGAGTGGTTTGCAGAAAAACGTTAAAATGCAATTTCTCTCCGACTTAATGAGTAGCCACGTGGCAATGAGCCGGACTGGTTGGATGAAGGGTTACGCTGCTCGCTTGATTGTTAAGCCTGTGTTGCATGCAGTGTCTGTTTTGGATTGCTGCCTGAGTAGGTTTATAAAATCAGTGAGGGTCATTGTCTGATTCTTGTTTTTTTGTTACGAATTAACACATGATTACCACATTACACGGTCAACGCATGGCGACTCGTGATTGACGTCAAGGCCGTAAGCTGTTTTATTCAAGACAGTGCATCATTTTGTGCTTGCTGTTATTCTGTACGCAGGAAGTAAAAAAAAAAGGCATAAGACCACAATTTTTTGTGATTTTGATTAAGTCAGCTTATCTATGTCGCGGGCCACACGGTGGCATGTTGGCCACACAGTCAGGAGATCAGGAAGATCTGGGTTTGAATCTCCGTTTGGGCATCACTGTCTGGAGTTTGCATGTTCTCCCCGTGCGTGCGTGGGTTTTCTACTGGTACTCCCGTTTCCTCACCGATTCCAAAAACATGCATGTTAGTTGAATTGGCTACTCTCAATTGTCCAAAAAAATTTAGATTTTTTAAAAATGGTTTTGGCGACTAAATTGCCCATAGGTATGAATGTGAGTGTGAATGGTTGTTTGTCTATATGTGCCCTGCGATTGGCTGGCGACCAGTGCAGGGTGTACCCCGCCTCTCGCCCGAAGTCAGCTGGGATAGGCTCCAGCATACCCCCGCGACCCTAATGAGGAGAAGCGGCACAGAAAATGGATGGATGGATGGGTTTTAAAAATGCAAACTTTGGAGGTACTTGGTTTTAATGGGACCGTAGTCCAGATGTCTTCATTTGGGATAACATATAAGATCCACAGAGACCACATTTTCATTTAAAACACATATTCTCTCTCTCATGATGGTAGCTGCCCTCAAAACAGTCACTGTTCGGACAGATGAAACATGGAATGATTTAGAGGCTGTGAATGTTTTTTTTTTTTCCAGTCGCGTGTTTGTCCTTGTATGAGTCAGAGCTCATGGACGTCTTCCTGAGGCGTTCGCTCGCTGGTCAACAGCTCATACGAGACGAGGCGGCGCCTCTAATGCAACCTGGCTTAATAACTGACGATGTCAAAAGAGGCTTACCGCTAACTCGCCTCCGTTTGAGGCAGAGGTAGAGATAAGGGTTTATTCCAAAGTGCATAGACACACTCGACTCAAGAGTGAAAAGTTTGAGGAACAACTAAAACAAAAAAACATACAGTGCATAAATAAAGTAGAAGAAGAAGAACACCACAGAGACCAATCCAGGCTAAAGAGCATAATCATGTTTTTGGGCTGGTTGCTTTGAATTAAAGAAGAACGCAATTTCATGAAAACGTGTTTAAGCCAACTGTGTGTGCTTCTGGTGACCTTTGATCCCAGCTTCCTACCAATATCATCCCAAACCAATAGCATTCTAAGAAGATTCCATGAAATTGTGGCTAATAAGAATACCGACACTGACATTTTGTCCTGAGTAAAACTGAGCTGCTTGAACATCTTGGGTGTGACATGATTGAAAGTAGATTTCTTGGCCTTACGTTGAACAAATCTGAGCGATAATCCCACAAGTTTCACACTTGGATGACAGTTGTGACTGCTAAGCACTGACACCGACGCTTGACCTCCTGAAGAAAGCCGCAGGTACCTGAAAACATCTTGGATTTCATCAGCAAAGATGAATAAGTGTTTCGGTCTTACATAGAACAAAAAATGTGGTGACTGCATGCCTGCATGTGACTGGCAAGAACACAGACACTCAAACTTGACCTCCTGAATAAAACTGCAAGTACCTCAAACATCTGGAAGTAAAAACCAATTGGTAAAATTCTAACTTACAAGAACACGGACACTGAAAATGTACCTTCTCAATAATATTGCAGGTACTCGAAAGACTTAAAAATCCATACATTGAAGCCTAACATTGGAGTCATGAAAGAGCACTGGGACTAAAAGTTGACCTCTTCAATAAAAATGCAGGTAGCTCAAAATAATCCCTAAAATCTAAGGAATTGCATGTTGACAGGCACGAACAGTGACAGTGAAAATGTACCCACTGAATAAAACCTTGGGTGTGACATAATTACAAATAAATAGGTTAGTTGGTCCAACATGGAATAATAACTGTTGAAAGCTAAAGTCTAAAACTCTTGACATGTTCACGCATCTTGGGGATGACATATTTAATAATAATAATGTCTTTTCCGTGGCCTTACTGAGCAATAATCTGAACAATAACGCCAAAAATGTTGAGGATTTCATGAAAATTGAGACTTTGAAGAACGCAGAGGCTGAAATAAATTTTGATTAAAACTAATAGTAATACAAATTGGTTGTTAAAATTCTGTATTTTCTTGCTCTTTTTTTGTTTTTAACAACAATGCCTAAGACCTTGGGGAGCTTTGACAGAAACCACCAGTGTCTCATTAACTCCTCGTTTTCTGTTGGATATTTAAAATCAATATGGATCATTACAAGGAATCTCTGTGAATGTGGGCAACTGTGCACAAATGACTGTCGCTTTGCAGGGACTCTAATTATATTATTATGTGTCAGAATGCCGCTGTGTAGTTGTTTTTGTCAGGCTCAGTTGTTCTGTTGTGGAGAACACAATCAATGGCACACAAAGTTTGGATTTTTCCCCTTCGTTCCCTTGCTACTTGTGCTGAAATCACCTTGTGCAGCTTGTCAGTGAACTGGTGGCAGACCGGAGGGTGAAAAATGAGAATATGCAGCATAAAGCATCAAAGTGTCAACGTTTGATGGAGTTGCCACACAGGAGGTTAGCTAACAATGCTTGTCAGTGATAGATGGCTTCAGCTGCCTGCTAGGTTTTAATGAAGAAAACCTGCAAGGAGTCGTTTTTGGACTTAGGCTAAAAAGGCTGAATTAGAAGTGGATGGTTTTAGTATTGATTAATGAACTTACCGGCGAGGCAGTGGACTTTGTAGCCGTGTAATTTTGCATCCCCTCTAGTCTGCTATTTGTCTCCATCCTGCGACTTTTACAATATTTACCATTTATACATTATTCATAGATATTTTTCCTCACTTTTATCCAATTATATGAAGTTGGCTGCATTCGGTATTCACGCTTCTCGGCTGGGCCAAATGGCAAATGACATTTTGCACGATATGATCTCCAGTGGCGCTTGGTCATTTGATATTGACTGGCAGGGGGGGCAGATAACATAATGACATCTAATCACACCTTAATGCCGCCCCGTCCATTCGTCATTACGCCGTCAAGTAAAAGCGACAAAGAGATCACTGATAGAATGGATCATTTGCATGGAAGCGAAACATGTTTTTGCACAACACCCTTTGCCACCGCAAAGACATGGGAAAAAAAAGGAGATTTATGGATTTGATTGTGTTTTTTGCAAATATTTGAAAACATGCTGAACTAAAGCTTTGCCTATTGTGTTTCGTGGGTTTCTAGAAGGATTTATTTCAGATATACAGCAGTGATGCACATACAATATTTATGATTATAAAATGATAGTGATAGTAAAGGGTTAATAAATATGTCATACATTATTATTAGTCTTAGTATCATTATTGTTGTTATTAGTAAAGACAACAGCAATATATATTTAGTAGTAGTAGTAGTAGTAGTAGTAGTAGTAGCAGTAGTAATTTGATTTTTTTGTATTTTTTGATCATTTAAATAGCAAATTATAAACAATATACAGCATATTATTTTGTATAATTTTAAGTAATATATGAATGGATATTTAATTAAATGTATTATTATTATTATTACAGTATAAATGATGAAATAATAAATTTATATATTTTAGTTTGCATTATTCTGGATGATAGATTAATACATACGTATAATAATAATAATGTATCAAATATACAGTCAAACTTGTCTATAGCGGCCACTAGAGGGAGTCTGCAAAAGTGGCCGCTATAGACAGGTTGGCGTCCAGTTTGAATGTTGACCAGTAGAGGAAAAAAAAGAAAAAAAAGGGGAAAAAAATAATAATAATGTTGACCAGTAGAGGGCACTGCGGACTGCGGATAAAAGTTGTACAGCACTACTAGGCTTGTTATTATCATGGTTCATGGTTTTAATCCTGAACATGCATGAGTCAAACAGTAGCACATCACATAGTACAATTCACAATTTTGCATGTCCAAAAAGGAGTAGGAAGAAGCAAAGCTTATTTAATCCTACCCCTCATCAGTTTCACATCAGTTGCAATACATTTATTCACCTCTTGTTCTTCCAAGTGTACTTTGTAGGTCTACATGACAATGTAGTGCAATCATAGCCAAGGTTTTTACTTACTAAAAGGAAGCTAGAGGCTTAATAATAACTTATAGAATATTTCCACGACCCACAGAACAAAGCTGTGCGAGTAATGTCTTACGCTTGTTTTTAATATTTTACTTTTTATACGGCAGTGTCATTACAGCTTTAGTTCATCAGGAAGTGACGGGAAGTGACGGTGGGCGTCCCGAGCAGGAGAGCTAGGCTCAGTGCTAGCTGTGAGTTTGGAGAGAGTTGGGAAGTGTGTTTATGTTGGCGTGGATGTAAAGTCCTGCAGTGTTCTCCGCTGTTAATAAAGCCATTAAAGTGCATCGACGACGTGAGTCTCTCCTTCCCCACAACAAGCGGCATTACAGTATTGACCAGTGCACACCAGGAAATAAACGGTGTCATTTCTTACAGGCATTGGCTGGACAGCTACTGTATGTAGTGGGGCTTGTTTAACCTTTGCCTTGTGGGCAAGCAGGATGGAGAGACGATGCTGAGAGATGTGTGTGTGTGTGTGTGTGTGTGTGTGTGTGTGTTCTGAGCTGCTCTCTGGTGGCCGCGTTCAATAAATAAAGTTGGCAGAAGCAACAGGAGAAGTTTCCTTCTTTGCTTCGGAGCTGAATAACACTGACAAGTTAACAGACTAGTAGCGAACGGAAAAGAAGACGGCTTGTTTGTGTCGAATACAGAAGATGAGAACTTTGATGGATTTGTGGATGAGGATTGATGAAAAATAACGTGAGTACATTCTAAAATACTTCAATTAAGTACAACCGAACTCAGTTTTGCTCCCTCTGCCGCATGCATGCTAGCGTATGTTTTTTTTATTGTAGCGTCGCTGGGAGCACGTCCTGTTCCCAGCCTACTTTGCGGTAATGTTTTGGTGCAAATGCTCTTAAAGTTACATGTTTGACCAGGAAATAGCAAGCTCAAAAGAAGACTGCTTTTTTTATGTGGAACAACTGACAGTCTGTGTGGATCTTGTGAATGATTGTGACTGAGCGAGGACTCGGTAATTAAAGTCTACACACGACGGCTTCATTGATTGAAAAACAAAACTTTTTCGTGCATGAAACTTCTACTTGAGTTGGTAATTTGGCCGCTATATGCGGTCAGATATTGACCAAGGGAGACAAAATGGGTGGCCGCTGGCCGCGTTGGACAGGTGACTGCTATACACAGGGTCTATAATATGTAAATTTGCTGCGGGGGATTTTTCAGTGGCTGCTATAGGCAGGCGGCCGTTCTATAAAGGTGGCCGCTAAGACATGTTTGACATGCTATTATTAAATGCATTAAACATTAAAAAGATCCACAAATCAGTAAGTCCACAAATGCCACAAGGTGCTCACTATCAGAGGTTGTTAAATTGATCAACATCGGCCATAAAAGGTAACGAGATCTCCTTTTTAGCGGAATCACTATCAGCAGCTCAGAGCATCCTGCTGCTCCTGCTTCTGTTCACATTTAAATCGCGCCACGGTTATTAAAATAAAGACACAAACAGGGTGATGACATACATTCACAATCGACTGCTGTTGCTCAGAGTTCTTTCTTTGCTCTGTCTTCTCTTTTTGTTACGTGCCTTTCCTGCAAACGCCGGCTAATTATCCCATTTATTGTTAAATCCAAACAGCGTGGCAGCCGCAGAAATTGCCGGCATGCTGTGTCATGGATGTATTGTGCCTAGTTTTCCGCTACTTGAGGGAGAGAAGATTGCGAGATTGCTGATGACTCCTTTACACCGACATGCAAAAGCACAATTATTGTTATCTCCTCACAGCTGTCGCGTGTACTTCTTATCTTTTATTTTTTTTATATAATCAAATCCCTGGAAGAAGAACCGGGATTGTTTTCATGTCCTGGAGAAGATGTAGAAAGATATTGAGCATCTGGAGTCATCATTTGCCTTGGGCTGCATTTACACTGCGGGTCTTTAGTCTCAATTGTGATTCATAAGATTTGTTTTTGTGTTTTATGTTTGTATTTGTTTATGTACGTTTTATATGTCTGTTTACATCTCCTTTTACACTGAATGATAGGCTGATACGGAAAGGAATATCGGTTGACAATAGCACGGAAGCAAAGAAACACGAGAAATGGATTAAGACCTCAATTGACTGTATTGAGCCGAGTATAAGACAAGCCCGAAAATAAGACGACACCTCTTTTTTCAAGACTTGTTCTTGGACAAGTGTCACAGCTGCATCTCTCCAGATTGCTGGTGCGTGTGCGTGTGTGTGCGTGTGTGTGTGTGTGTGTGTGTGAGAGTGAGTGACAGGAAGAGAAGCTGTGACTTGCTTAGGGAGAAGTCAGCACCTGTTGGTTTGCCGTCCATGTCTAGACACCAAATATAAGATGACCTGTCCAAATCAAAATTCATCTTTTTTCCATTATACTTTATCTATTGCAGCATTGGATATTGTTTTTCTTATTAACCGTATTGACCGGAATATAAGATGACCCTGAATATAAGACAACCCATCTTTTTCGGACTTCTTTTCCAAGTGAAAAAATACCGTCTTTTGTTTGGGTCGATACGGTCGTGGTCTTAGATCCTCAAAGCTTCCACTGTCGTGTTGATTTGCCACGGATGTGTTGTTAGGGTTTTTGTATGTTTTCCTTTCATACCGTATTGACCCGAATATAAGACGATACTGAATTGATTTTTTTTTACCCTTCCTTTTGAAGATCCTTTCTTGGACAAGTGTTACAGCTGCACTTGTCCAGCCGATGGCAGAAAGCTGTGGTTTGCATATGTAAATCTCTAAACCCTGTATATAAGACGACCTGCCTTTTTCAAATCGGCGTTTAGGGAATAAAATTACATCTTATAGTGTTGATTTTCCACATGTGGGGTGTTTGGATGTTGTATGTATGTTTTTCCGCTTACACTGTAGCCGAATGTTCTTCTTTTTCTCCTTTGTGCTGTATAAACGGCAAAAGAGATCGTCGCCGTCCAACAAGTATTTTTCTACCACACCAGACACGAATGCTAACGTCATCGTGTGTCTTTATCTTATCAGATTACAGGACGCTGTGTCGCCTTTTGGAAGTCTGCAGCATTCCCCACTTCTGCTGGGCTCTGTGTAAAAGGCAAAGGCAGATAAATGTCAGATGTTCTGCTATAGAAGATCTGGGTTTGAATCTCCGTTGGGCATCTCTGTATGGAATTGCATGTTCTCCTCGTGCATGCGTGGGTTTTCTCCGGGTACTCTGGTTTCCTCCCACATTCCAAAAACATGCATGTTAGGTTAATTGGCGACTCTAAATTGTCCATAGGTATGAATGTGAGTGTGAATGGTTGTTTGTCTATATGTGCCCTGCGATTGGCTGGCGATCAGTCCAGGGTGTACCCCGCCTCTTGCCTGAAGGCAGCTGGGATAGGCTCCAGCATACCCCCACGACCCTAATGAGGATAGGTGGCATAGAAGATGGATGGATGGTTCTGTTATAGTCCTGATACTGCATGTTTGCCGAATCTAGGCTGTGACATCTACCTGTATAACAGTTGCGGCAACATTCTGTTGGATTCTGGGTAAATGGCAAACTGATAAACGTCTGATCTTCTGTCACGGCTCTAATGCAATAACTGTGCAGTATCTCTGTGTGAAAGTGTCTCTGACAGCTACAGTACAAAGTGGTGATCTTCTAATGTGGTGATTTGGTGGAATAGCCATCCAATTCGTATCTGATCAAAGACACCAGATTCTATGTATTGTGTTCTACTTGCCCTGCCATGATGCATCACCATGGGTGAAAGATAATTAGAACTGGGTGACCCGGGAAACATGTCCAGAGTTAATTCCTGATCAGGTACCTGACATCTTCTAGTCCAAAAACATACATGTGAGGTTCATTGAAGACTCAAGGCTGTTGGTAGATTGAATGTGAGTGGTTGCTGGTCTAGTTGGTGGCCATAAATCAGCTCTAGGCTCCGTCTTCCTGGTGTCCCTGACTGGAATACCCGTATAGAACATGGATGGATGGTTAGGTTTGGACAGTATTGCCTTCCAGGGACTAAGCAAGATTTGATACTACAACAAATACTTGACAGTGCTTATTTAGTCTCCTACTTTCAGATATCTCACAGCTAATCCAGCATGCTGCAGCTCCCAACATAACCACCCACTGACCTGCACAGCACTGGCACCCAGTGGCGACTAGCGCACACTTCAAAAACACTGTTGTTATCCCAAGAGGACGCCAAGGGCACATCCCTCCTTTCCCTAAGAGACGTCGGCTTTGTCCACTCAAAGATTTACAGACCCTCCCTCTCTGTGGAAAAGTAGGCGTCCTTCTGACACATCCCAACTCCTCAGCAACCCCCTTCATGGCTTCAAGCCTCGCCTTATCAGAGCCATAATCGCTTCTTTTCTGTCTCCTGCTCACCTCTTGAACCCTCACTCCGAGCAAAAAAATGACCTCTCTCATCCCGCTAACGTTTTGTGATGTCTGCCTTGTGCAGTGCAGTACTTTTCTCATTTTGTAAACACCTCTTGATAGTTGCCCCCAATCAAAAAGTAATTACATGCTGCAGCCTTATATAAACCACAGAAATATTAAGCTTGATCATATTTGTGGACTTGTTTAGCGTGGGCTTTTTCCTTGGCACAGAGAAAGAGGGACATCTAGTGGACGTTTACGATGGTGCACTCTTTCTTACTACTAGTGTTTTTTTGGGGGGGTTTCCACAGAACCCTTTCATTGGACATTGATTGTGAAAGCAAACATAACAATTAGTAAGGACATGAGTACAATATAAATAAAAAATAAACACATGTAGATAAAATGCAGATAAATCTATGCTAATGAAATACACATGCATATTAAATATAAAAATATATAATAAAACATGAATATAAATGAAACATGCAAGGTGCCAATATATCACGAAATTACAATACATGATAAATGTATCCATGGAAATTAGAATTTATATTTAGGGGTTAAAACAAGTGCAATAAATGCAATAACAACAACAATCACGATAATATTTAGAGCAGTCGCACAAACAAATCAACCTTGAAACATTCAACTGTAGACAATTATTCCTGGTCAGGACAAGCGATATAGAAATGGATGGATAGATAGTAATGAATATATAATTAAACACAGACCACTCACAAAAAAGAACATTTTCATGCACCATTTTTTTATTTGAACTGCATCATTTATATAATTTGTGTTTTTTGGATAATAATATGGCATTACACCATCCATCCATTTTCTATGCCGCTTCTCCTCATTAAGGTCGCGGGGATGGCATTACACACTTGTTTAATTTCATTTTAGTCACCAGATATTTTCAGTTTTTCATTTATTTTTTTTATTTTTTTACTGCTGTATAGTGAGAGAGGCATACACTACATTTTTAACACAACAACAATAATAATAACAATATAATAAGTAATAATAATAATACAATAAGCACGGAACACAAAAAATGGCAAATCAAGAATGGCATTTAGCATCATTAAATATTCTGTTAACGTTGCTCAATTAGCAGATGAGCCGGAAGAGACTGAGTTCATTGTGCCGCCTGGTGTGTGCATTGAGTACTCAGTTACTGTGGGAGTTAGAACGTCTTTGTCGCCACAAAGGTCCACAGTGGCAGCTTCCACGTGGCTGCTGGATGGCTTACACTTACAATACAGTGTTGGCATTGTGAGCAGATCCATTCATCGTCTTGAGGTCCAGCCATTATTGGAATGGACTTGTTGACGTTGGATGGTATTACGAAGCAGAAGGCTGGAGATACCACTCGGGACTACATGCTGTAAACAGCCAACTATTGTTACACTCCATCAAGGGAAGAATCGTGACAGTGATGGCTGTGTGCAACATGCATAACAATGTATTTGCATGTAAGCCATCAGCTCTTTGCGCTCTAAATTGGCCTCATCGGGCATGGAGGTAGGAATGTATTTCATCTGCTTTAATGGCCCTTGACTATTATTCATGATAATAACACTTAAGTTTGCTTTCAGACAGGAGGTTTGCCACTTGTAGGCCCCCTCCGGTGGGGAGGAAGCCCAGTATGTGGACCTAATGACCACACACGGGTCTTAAATGAAACATGAGTAAATGAACACACTGGTAGAGCGAACCCACTTATTTGTTACTGCACTGTGTGTGGAACTTGCCCAACCTTGAGTGAGTGACGGGGAAAAAAAGCTTGGTTGTTGTTGAGAAGTCATTTGACGGCACCTGCTGGCTTCTAGACCCTAAAAATAAGACACCCAAGTGTCTTTTTCAGACTTTTTGAAGGAAGTTCAATGCGGTGGTACTAAACCAATGTCTTATGTTCAATTAATTAGTTCTACTTACTTACTTCTACTTACTAGGTTAAAGGCAAAAAAATGGTATCAAATGCTTTGCTGCAAAACGTGTTTTGTTCATTTTTGACTAGAGAAACGACAATTTCAGCTTCATGCGAGACTAAAATGTGTTATAATAATAATACATTAATAATAATAATTCCAAAATATGATGTGGCATGTTTTATTTATTTTTTGGTACATTTGTTGAGAATTGTATGTTTATATTATTATTTTTTTGTATTTTTAACATTTTGGATTGACGAAATGCACTGTAGCTGTTCAGTGACAACATTAACGCTCAAAATCGTGCCTAGTAATGTGCAGAGTGTATGTTTTTGTTCCTTAAAGTACTTGAAGCTACATATTCCATGCCTATAGACTTGATTTCATTGAAATCACTGTGTCAAGCCAGTGTTATCTCCTCACGGCGCCCCTTCCTCCTCCTACTTGGAGTCAGTTGCACATTCACTCGCAGCAGGCTAAGAAAGCAATGAGAGAGGATGAAAAATTGATACCACAAAGAATGAATCAAAGTCCCCTGGGTGTCCACGGCACGCGTTTCTCAGCACTGAGACTCGATCCTGTAAAAGTGGATTATTATGGGAAATAGTTGCTGCTGCTGCTCGCTGAGCTCCCAGAATGCAGCGGGACAACTCAGTCTTTTTGTCGGGGGAAATGAAAGCCCAAAGCAGTTTATCTGCTGGACAAAAGTGGAGCATATAACACACACACACTATCTATTATGAGTGTTTATTTTCTGAAAGGGCATCTCTCTTATTTCATGGAGGTAACACTGATCAAAACAGGTTTGCATGCCTGTTTTAGAGAACATTTGCATCCTTTTTCCTCCTAGCATACCCTATTTTATGTGCAGCTTCATGGGTCAAAGCTGCAAACTACAACCGCAATAGGATATCGTTACATGAATGCTTATCTGAACATATGCGTTCACAAATGAAGCTGCACTGGGTAATAGATTAGTATGCGCTACAGGTTAATCTCACCCCTTTGTTTGCCTCCCTCCCATCTAGAGATAACAACTTCATTAAGGACTTCCCCCAGTTAGCCGACGGCCTCATGGTTCTCCCTCTGCCAGTGGAGGAACAATGCAGAGGCGTGTTGTCTGAACCGCTGCCAAACCTGGAGCTCCTAACAGGTACGCTTGTTGCAGCAAATCTTCCTATTTCCCACAAGAAATACTAGAATAGAAATAACTTGGCATACTGTGTAAAAGTGTAAAAAGAAGTTAACCACAGTTACCAGTAAGACGTACTGTAAAAACAATACATTGTGTACATACAAATTTGGACTTAACCGTATATGACACCAAATATTACCACTAAATGCAGGAAATTACCTGCATTGACCCAAATAAGACGTGTTCAAAACGTAATCCAAGCACACTCCTTGTCCTTCTCCTCGAATTGAAGATTCAATTATTCCGTAATGGCGTCCTACAGCCGCAACTTCTACCTTCCTTCAGCACGTCCAGAAGGCCAACTTTTTGTACGATGGGTAGCATCTTCATCTGCCTTTTGGGTGCACAACGTTTCGTCGACATTGTGGGTTTTGTCGAGGGGAAAAAAACTTGCAGATTGACAGTGGTCTACAAGCCAATCAGAACACAGAAGACAATGGCCGGTGCAGACAGAAGAGAGAGAGAGATACAGCGATGTAGCGCCACTTTTGAAACTTTTGTCATTCGGCTGGTTCTGCTTGATTCATGCTGATTGGTGCTCAGTGCGACGGGGGCTTTATTAAGATGTGCCAGAACAGACATTGCTTTGGTATTGTTTTAATAAATAGAAAATTGAAAGATCCTAACACTTTAGCCACACGTGGTTTTCGCTGGACAATACAATTAAATTGTACGGTGACCTTGTCTTTTATCCCATTTTTTTTTCTTTTCTCAATAAATTCAACCTTGCACCTCCGCCTCTACTCCTTAATCCTTTCCATTAGCTAAATTACCACTAGCTTTTACCAAAATTAGACACACAACAAACATTAAACAGCCACTTTCAACATGCATTCACACATCACCTATGAAATGCCCCCATTATAAATAGATTTTTTTTGCTTTGCAAGTTGTTTGTTTGTTTTTTTTAGGCGATGCTAAGTACAACGAAGCAGCAGGCTATCCAATGGTTCAACAGTGGCGAGTGCGAAGCAATCTGTACAAAGTCAAACTCAGTTCCATCACTTTGGCTTCAGGTCAGACCCATTTTAGTGCATGGTATTATTTCATAGTGGTAACAAAGTGACACCTATTAATAAAAGCATGCTTTTAAATGTTGTTTTTCCTTCTCAAATAAAAAGGTTTTGCGAAGGTTCTTAAGACACTTTCTGGGCAGAGCACGCGGGAGGAGCTGCTGGCCTTCCTCCAGCAATATGGCAGCCACTACATGTCGGAGGCGCTGTACGGCTCTGAGCTCAACTGCAGCATCTACTTCCCCAGCAAGAAGGCCCAGCAGCAGCTCTGGCTTCAGTATCAGAAAGGTGAGACATATGGGAAGAAAAGCAAAAATATTGTATGAAAAAAACAGCATAAACTCAGAATTCAAAGGAAAATTGCAAGCAAAATATAGCCAAGGCAGGAATCCAGAACCTAATCAAAAATGGGGCAAAACCTTTTTGTACTGCCTCTAAAAGCTGTGTTTTCCCTGCTTTCATGTTAAATGATGAAGAAAATAAGGCCAATAGCATTAAGAATTAAACTATCTTCAGAATAACCACGTTTCATCTTTTTTTTAATCAATTCAAACAGGTAATTCCATCCGCTTCAATTGTTTTCAAGGACGCTGGATGCCACAATAATGTTGCAGTTGTTTCAGAATTCTTACACTGGCAAAATTTTGATCCACGGCCATCTTTGTTTTAGAGTCTAGGTTCCCAAAGTCGGATATGCGTAGCCCCAGGGGTACAACAATTGTCATAGGGGGTACGTGAATAAAAATAAAATAGTTAGCGCCAAACCCTCGCAATTACGAGTGCGCCTCAACACCTCACGGCGCAAGGAAAACGGAGCAGAGCATGAAGTTGTTCGTTGTTCTGTGTGCGTTATATGAACAAATAAGGAAGTTTGATAATTATTTTGTGGATTAAGAGTGTGAAAACCTGTCACTGGGACATGTCACCCGCACCCCCACCCCAAAATTAGGCTTTATGGTTAGTTGTATTTGGGATACTGCTTTATCATGATTGTTAAACTTCCCCCTTCAATTTGGTATTAAATTAATAAGCAGACTTAAACCACAGCCATCGTGAGTGGACAAAAAAGTGAAGCTCAAATTCAACCCATTGAAACTGAAGGATGCCAACATCAAACTGG
This sequence comes from Dunckerocampus dactyliophorus, assembly GCF_027744805.1. Taxonomy (NCBI): domain Eukaryota; kingdom Metazoa; phylum Chordata; class Actinopteri; order Syngnathiformes; family Syngnathidae; genus Dunckerocampus; species Dunckerocampus dactyliophorus. The sequence goes on along the minus strand of NC_072835.1, from coordinate 16,132,874 downwards.
AATAAAATATACATAAGATGATTACTTATCTATGTATCAGTGCTCGTGTGGAACTTCATCAAAACGTGACCGTGCAAAATAGTGTTCCCTTGGTCTATGGTGGTTCACCTTTCGCAGAGTTTTTTTAGTGCTTATTTTTTACTATCACAGCGTATGAACACTGGTACAGGTAAGCCTGGCCTTTTAAGAAAAATTGCATTGTGGGAAGTTGATTGTCTCTCTGTTCCCTCTCTCGTCTGTCTGCACCGCACATTGTTTGTGCTTCCTGATTGGATGTAGATCATTAGGGATGTAGATCATCAGTCTCCTTCGTGCCGTCCTGCCATGTCTCCTGTGTCATCGCTAGCTTGTAAATGAATCTTGGGTTCGAAGGAGTACTGCAGCAATGTTTTAACAAGGACACAAAAACGCTACAGTACAGCGGAACGGCGCCAGGGCGTAAAGGCAAGGTCACAGTAGTGAAATACCCGAGTGACTTAATCATTTCTTGAACGACCGACCTGTAGGTTGATCATTAAAATTCAAACCAAGGTTGGAACTTTTTTGAGTGTGTCATTGCTATTGCCTGTCTAAGAAAAGTGTATAAAGTGTATGGTGAGGGGTTTTTAAACCTTAAAAAATATATAATAATTTAAAAAGAAAAAAGAAGCTGGCTACTTTGCGGATTTCAGTTATTGCGGGCTATTTGGAAACATATCCCCACGATAAACGAGGGAACACTACATATTAACCAATTAATTGTTCAATATTTCAAGTTAATTAAGATAAAATGTTTTTTTAAGTCTGCAAGAGTAGGTGCTACATGGCTTCAGATCAAATGTCTGAAAGGCGTACGCGACCGTAAAGAGTTCGGGAACCACTGTTTTAGAGGACATATTGGATGCCACTATATTGTTGTAGTTGTTACAGAATTAATATATTTGTTTCAATGGAAAGGAATTAACAAAATATTAAAGAATAAAATTAAAAAAAGATAAAATGCGTATGCCCCAGCAATATTGTAGTTGATCCAGATTGTCTTGTTTTTTTAATGTAATTAAGACCATTTTTGATGGCAACTGTGTTGATGGCAACCACTGGCGTTACACAGGCTCTATCTAGTGGTACTCAGAATCTTTTAAAATGAAATATAATTATATTAGGGACTTATTTTCATATAATTGTGTGTGTGTGTGTATATATATATATATATATATATATATATATATATATATATATATATATATATATATATATATATATATATATATATATATATATATTTTTTTTAATCCAAAGAGCTGCTGAAATTAAATTCAAATGTTTTTTCATGCTACACTAAACCATGATAGCAAGGCCAAGGTAACAAAAATGGTATTGGTGGCAAAGCAGGTGGTATTTGGCATTGTTTTAGAGCACATGCAGTACATACAAGTTTGGATGCCATAATACTGTTGCAGTTATTTCAGAAATGTTTATTGCACTCAAAAGAATCAACGATACAAACACAAAAAGCGAGCCACGAAAAACACAAAGGTTTCCATCCATGTGTTCAACACATAAGGATTCACATGCTCCAGAGCACCTGAGGGAACCTGGGGGGCGGGGGTGTTAAGTTCATGGACCTATTGCAAATGTCACTACTATTTAACTGTACAATTTTGCAGGATGAAATGACTGCTTAATTAAATCACATGTAACATGAACATGTTTAGCACACTGACACAAGGACACTTAGCTTTTTTGTTGTTGTTTTTGGAAGTGATGACGTTTTCTGTTTAACTACCTGCAGTGACATCTAAACCTATTAGACTAGAGTGGAGATACCAAACAAACATCTTATGTATACAAAAAAAGGACCAGTACTTCAATAAACTTAGTGTTTTTTATCCATCTATTAAATTCACAGATATTATATTAGATATTTCAGTGCGGAGTTTAAAGTCATCTTTAAGGCTCAAACAATGTGCTCTTATGAACACAACCTGGACTGGAAGGTGCATATTTTCTTATAAGAGATTGATGACCATGTAATTATAGTATGACTGGGTGATTTTCATGATTAATGTCCCCTTAATATATTTTAGCAGATCCTTGGGGGGTGGGGAATGACAACACTTGATGAACTGATACAGAAAATGCATTTTGATAAAGACAGATTACATGTATGAAATGACTTTCTATGGCTAATGACACGTTTTTTTTCTTTTTTTGACAGCTACATATCCAATTATTTTAAAATCTGACAACGCCATAATGAGTGAAACCCCACAAAAACGACGTGAAAGTGTGATAATCCACAGCTTGTCTTCACAGCATTTGTCCCATTAGTGTTTATGTACCATCGCAGACTATGCAGTACATGCACGCTCCCTGAATGTTACTGGATGCAGTTCAACAAATACTTATACGTCCTTAGTGATTTACTTAATTTACTGCACAGTAAACTTTAAAGCCGTCAATGTCTGTCTGTGCTAATAAAACAATGACACGATAAAGTGCTTCACAGGCCCGAAAGCCCATACGCTAATTCTCCTCCTGTTTGTATATTGCAAGTCTGATGTAATTGCAGATGACAGAGTGACATTAGCGTGGATATTAGCTTAATTTGTTATATTAATGAGACAACCTGCGCCTGTATACTTGGATATTATGCTTATTGCAAGGTAAGTTTAAATAATAAGGTTGCTTGTGACTCAAACTGTGTTGGCCAAAGAAATGTGGCGTAAGAATGAGTCTAAACAAAATAGAGTTTGCCTTCAGCTTTTGCAGGCATCAAAACACCAAAATGAAGCAGCGCTTCGGTGCAGTTCCTCTAGGAGGTAGATGAGTGCCTTCTTTGAATGTATGTGTACACTTTGACACAGTGGTCCCAGCAGTCCAGCACCAGTAGCTGCCCTTTGGGTGTGGTGGCCACTCCCACTGGGCAGTTAAGTCCATCCTGGATGAGAACTTTGAACCCCCCTTCTTTGGGAAACTGAAGGATTTCCTTCCGCCCGCTGTCCGTTACGAGCAAATCCCCATTTGTGTCCACGCACATGCCGGTGATGCAGCAGAAGTCCTCCGACTCGGAGAAGAAATGGCTGAGCTGCTTGCCGAGCTGGCCGTCGGTGCCCACGGAGCCGATGGAGAATCCACCCTCCAGGTGGGGCTCGTTGTGGCGTTTCTCAAAGTTCAGTGCCAGGCCTTGGGTGAAGTATACGGTACCGGTGGCATCGCACGTCACAAACTTGGGCCGCACCGCCGAGCACAGCCGGTTGTAGCTCACCACACCGACGTTGCGGTCGACAGAAATGCACCACAGCTTGCCTCCCTCTACGTCTGACACCACAAACTGGCCGGAGGGCATGGCTGTAATGCCCCAAGGTTTAATGAGTTGGTTCTTGTGGCACGCTATGCACTGTCCATCCATGGTGTACACTTTAACAGAGTTGTCGTAGTTGTCGGTGACCCCAATTAGACCTTGAGGTGTGACAGCAATGGACAAGGGCATGAGGTTTGGCAGGTCGGCGCCGAGGAAGCTCAGGACGAAGTTGTCGATGCTGCTGGCGTTGCGGCGGATTTCACGCTGGAAGCCTTTGCGGTTAAATATTTGGATGCGGTAGTTTCCGCGGTCAGCCACCAGGACCTCACCTTGCTGGGTCACACAGATGCTAACTGGTAAATTGAAAGAGCCAGGAAGAGCTCCCTTACAGCCCATTTTCTTCACAAACTGGCACAATGGGGTACCGGTACATGCTCCTTCTTGTGATCCCCCTCCAGCATCCATAGACTTGGACTTGTAGGTGCCTGGTGAGCTACATGAAATCTCATCAGCAGCTGTGATCATGTCAACGTCTCTGTAAATATCCACTGGAGGCCCCACTGAACCACCTACAGCTCCTTCTACACTCTCAGCATCGCCCTCAAGCGCAACCTCCAACCTGCTTTCTGCACTGTCTGTGTTCACCGTATACGGATTTGTGGTCAAATGCCCAACTTCTGTCGGTTTGGAGTGCTCTGTACGGACCAGCTCCGGCTCATGTAGCTGGAACACGGTGGGTAGGGTGCTCCTCAGCTTGAGCTCCTCATCGTCATACCCGCCTCCATCATCCTTGAGCAGGCTGATATCGCTTTGCCTCACCCGCATGTTTAGATAATCACAACATGACACCACCTTTACCTCCGCGATGTTCAGGCGATATGTCTGCTCCTCGAGGACCTGCCCGTTGAGCTTCTGCACTTCCGCCATGGCCGCCCTGAACGTCGTCCGAGACCGGCTCAGCTCATCTTGAAGCAGCAGCTCGGCCGTAGTGTAATCCTGCTGCACTGCCCGGTACTTCGCTCTGAAAGATTTGGAAATGTTTTCAATCGCTGTCTTTTTCTTCTGGATTTCACCCATGATTTCACGTAGGGTAGACAGTTTGCCACCCAGTTCTTTGCGACGTTGCTCAGCAGCCATCCGAATCAACTGGACAGAATGGCCCTTGTGTAGATGCCCCTCGCCTTTACACGGCTCACACAGAACCATGGCGCAGTCGTGGCAGTACTGCCGTGGTAAGCGGTTGCAGCAGGACCCACACATGAGGGCGGCAGCCGCCGCACTGCAGGACGTGGTGCAATCAAGGATCTTCAGCACTGTGAGATTGTCTGCCAACTGTGAGATGCTGCTCATGCGTGAGACCTTGCTACAGAAGGGGCAGCGCACACCATTGATGGTGTTGGCCAAGAGTTTCTCGAGGCAATGGCGGCATACCGTGTGACCGCACTGGAGGAGCTTTGGTCTGAGTTGGTCCTCGTTGAAGGTCTCAAGGCAGATAGGACATTCAAGGACCTCTCGCATTAGATCTGCGTCAAGTGGGTAAGACGATGTCGCCATTATGGGTCTTACCTGAAACACAGAGGTTGTAGTCATTATATTACCATGACAAACTGTGTTTGGTTCAAGTCCCACTTAGACCAAGGAAGTTAGGAATGGCTGCTGGATGGATGCGTATCCTGTACGCCTCAAACAGTTGGACGATTAAACTTGTTTTATGCTTCTGCGTAGTCACCCCAGTGTCCCTTGAAACAGCATTGTGAACCTTTCACGGCTGCATAGGGGATGAGCACAATTGCAGTTTTTCGCCAAAATACCAGCGAGTTAATTCTTATGCTTGTGCAAGTTGCCTCTTACACTGAATGTCTCTCTATTTGCAACTAAATGTCTAATTCCTACAATGTGGAAAAAAAACCGTCTGGTAGCTACTGTCTGCTGGTTCCACTGTAAACAACTGATGCAGCTTCCACTGCAGAGTAATTGTCCTAGTGGTGTTACCGGAGCATTTCCGCTGCAGATTTAGTTCTGTTTGCAGATTTGGGTTTCCACCAGTTGTACACCGTCTGATCAAGTTGTGTACATTCCGGAAATGCAATATGGTCCACATCGCCACAACGCAAGGTCAGCCTTTTTCAGTCGACGCCAGCGAATTTGGAGCAGGAAGATATCCCCAAACTTCAGTAAGGGCTTAGAGCCATGCCACAGCATAATTTCTACATCAGAGATTCGTTGGTGGTTTTGCCGATCACATCGTTGGTCTCGTGGAACAAATAAAACATCTAAGAAACACTCCTTAAAAGGTGCTGTTCCTCTTCGATTCCAAACTACACTTTTTGCAACCAAAGCAATATAAGACCACCACCACTAGTGAGCAGATGTCTTACCAGCAATGATTTAAAAGAACAGATTGAACAAATAGAAGTTAAACTTTGTAAAAATGTTGTTTAATTCCAATAAGCAGAATGGCATTCAGGACTTTCACTCACCGCTGCCTGGCATTAACGTAAATGTCTGCACTTATACAACAGCAGTCTCAGAGAAGCGACCGACAATTGGAGTCATTGTGTGGTTATGATAGGCTATACATTCAATGACAGCTAACGTTAGTAGCTAACCTTTGCCAAATTGCTTTCTTTAGCTGACAACTAATTATAACTAATGGACGTGCATGCGTATTACTTAGGCTGTGTCTTGCAGCGTCAGAGCAAGAAGTGGGTGGAATATAAAGTTTTGCATGGTTAGTGACCCCATCCAGTACCTTACCGAAGCAGACAGCACCTTTAAAAAGAAGACAATCGATGGTTTGAAATTGCGTTTCAATGCTGACAGTTTGCACGGTGTGGCTGTGTGGAGTTGGCATGTTCTCATGCTTGCGTGGCTCTTCTCTGGGTACTCCGGCAACCTCCCCAAAATACGCATGTTCCATTAATTAGCGACTATGTATTATACATATGTGTGAATGGTTGTTTTGTCTGTATGTGCCCTGTGATTGACTGGTGACCAATCCAAGGTGTACCCCACCTCCAGCTCACAGTGAGGACAAATTGTATAGAAAACGGATGCATGGATAGATGTGAATGCTGTGATCTGTGGCCAAGCTGAAATAATTCAAAAATTAACAAACTGTGGACTATATTAGCAGAATAAAAACAATACAGTAGCATTAATGTCAATACTTGCCTCTCAGCATAAGAGGGCGGGGCTCCAAAAAGACAGCATCAAGAAGATCAAAACATAAAGACCGGGTCTTTAACGTTGACTTTTCGCGAGCCGGTTCCAAATGCAAAATAAACGTTAATAGTGATGAGAAATTGGGCGCACATTGTATGTTTAATCGTCCAAAATAATTATTTAGCAGCCTGCTTCGTTTTTGGCTAATAAAACACAGGCCTCACGAGCAAACAAACGTCTGCCTTGAGCGACACTAATTCAAAATGGCTGGATTTATTCAAGGTGAGCTCCGACAAATGGACAGACTATTCTTCATAACCTCTCCGAGCATGCCACTGTTAAGAAAATTACCTTTGTTTGACAGCAGCTTGGAAATAACGGGATATTTGATCGGCGAGCTGTGTGTGGTTCGCCGCTACTGCATCCGCTGGCGAGACTGCAGTGGTGTTGCTGATGACGTCACGTACGCAATTTTACGTGCTAACGTAATGTGCGTCAAAGGCGGATGTCTGGATTGTTTTGATTGGCTGCTGCGTTAACACGGCAACGGCGTCAAGCACACGAATAAGAGACAATACGTTGTTTTGGATTTTTTTTTTTTTTGCATTGGAAAAATGACGATTTTAATCATGTTTGGCTCAGCATTTTTTTTTTATTTTATGTAATATTATGTAATCATGATTAAGAGATATTTCCAACTAATTATGTCAAAAATGCTAAAATTTGTTCCCTAAAAATGCTGCATTTGTGTGACAAATAATTGAGCGTTTGACTGCATGTGGTGCAATTATGTCATCGTTGAGACACAAGAAGGTGATAACACAGAGTAACCACTAGATGGCAATGTAAGTCTTCTAGAGTTTGTGCCAAGTAGCTGGCCAGCAGTATTACTCATATTTGGTATTAATTTACTAAGTGGTGGAAAGAATACTAAGGTATTGCACATATGTAAAAGTATTACATTTTATTCAAGTACAATTAAATACAAAATTTCAAACGTAGGTCTAAGCTTACTCATCATGTTCCTGCAGAATTTGCCTTTGCCCAGCTCATCTTTTGTGATGCGTTTCCAGGCCCTTTTGTCCTTTTTATTTGCATTATTTTCTGCTCAGTAACACATATGTTTTCAAATGTAGCAAAGTACAAAAAAATGCATAACTAAAAGTGCAAGCACAGATATTAAAATGACTGAAAAAATACCAAAAAAAATACCAAAAAAAACAAAAACAGCCAGTTATGAGTAAATAATAATGTGTTCTTTTCCACCTCTGCATTTGCTTAGGCTAACAGTTTCATTAAATAGTGTGATTTGAACAGTATATTGCAGATAAATTATTGGTCAAATGCATTTTAGCGATATAACACAATAATCTCATATTTGTTAAGTGAATTGCACAGTCAAATTAAAAATGTGACATCAATATTGCAAAAGGCAGGCACGCCAACTTTTAATTCAGCAGTTTATCACATATTTAGCACATTCACCCGTGGTAATAAGTATCCGTATCTCCCAACATCTGTGTTAAATTGATGTGGATGATATTTGACACTTGGTCTGTCGTTACCCCGGGCGACGCAACCCCAGCCACAGGAGTTGTGTCCCTGATGAGTAGTTATACTGCAACGAGTCAACAATGACATTTTCATTCTCAAGCTGGTGCGAGATCAATGACCGGGGGTGTTGGGGGGAATTTCCACCATTTGTCTTGCCTTGTCAATGTGTGTGTGTTGACAGACAAGTGTTGCGTACGCATTGCAAAGATCTGCCAATAGTGTGAAAAGATGATGATCATGATGCACCCCTCCCAAAATGCAACAGGATTCAAACTCATTTGTCCCAGTGCAGGCAATCCAAAACATGGCACAAACACAAAAGGCAGACAAAAAATGTACACAAACATTCTGAGTGTTATATGTCTTGTATTTTGTAATATTCTGCTGGTTACGATGAAGTCAGTTTGACACGTGGAGATGTTCCACTTTTAGCGAGAGAGTTGTGCAACAAGCAACTCTTTTCTGCAGTTTTAGTGCCAAAAAGTGATCCTGTTTACATACTGCTACACACAGTTACTACCCACAGCTTCAACTGTTTGCTTTTCTCCCCTATATACACTTAACAACTCTATGTATTGACTCAGGTATTGCAAACACAAGGGTCATCAAATCCTATCACTGGTGATGTTATTGTAATATATATTACTGTATGGAGATATATCTAATGGAGAACAGTGGTAAAATCATGGAATATGTTGCATTCCAGTAGTTACAGTAAGTGGAGATGGTAGCGCAGCTACTGCATTGTATGGGCAAGTATGTGCATATAAAAGTATATATACAGTATATATTACTATTTTCACATTATGAAAATACAGCACTTTCATTGCAAAAACTTTAACAGAATGTCATAATTAGTTCTCTCACCTCTTGCTGCTGAGAAATGATCCAGTTTTAATGTATAAATAGTGCTTAATTTTTGTGTACAAAGTTAGGGGGAACTTTTAATTAGTCCTTTTATACACAACTCGCTTCTTACTATTTTAATGACTTTCATATGCACATACATGTACATACAATACAGTAGCTGGGCTACCATCGCCACATAACTACTGGAACTACCAGTATTGGTATGGTATATTCATTGGAAATGTTTTATTTGAGTGTTATTTTATTTTTTTGTTTGTATTTCATTGTTAGTTTCTATTTTTTTTTTAAATTTTATTTGACTTTTTAAGCATCTTTGGGTTTATTTCTTATTATTTATCATTTTTATGTTTGTCAGCCATCTCCATTTTCAAACCCGTATTTTGGAGCCCGAAATTCAAACCCCATCGGTTCTTCTTGAATGCTTGAGGTAGGAGTGTACCTCTATACTAGAACCCTGTTGGCTCATGGATGTACAGGACCCACATGGTTAAGGAAGGTCCTGTCATGAACTCTTGGTTGATTGTTGATGCTGTTGCCTTGGCAACATGTACACATGACTTTAAGGGAGCAGAAGTTCAGAGGTGTCACCGATGGGAGCGGTGCATCTATTCCCTGAGGATGCAGATGATGGAGTATGATTTCACAGATGTGTTGCTAGGTCATCTTCTCCAATGGTTTGTTGTCTCAAGCCAACCTCCAACAAAAAGATCAAAGAGTCTTTATTGAAGCCCCTCTTCCTGCCATCCATCCTTTGGAAAGCTGATGACTGGATGGGATTAAAGCTTGTTGTTTTTCCTCTTTGCTTCAGCAGCATGAGAAAGTAAAAGCAGATGCAATCAAACTGTTATGCTTCTCCATCAGAGGCGACAGACCAAGGGGTTGGCGGAATTGGCAGTGGGCGTCACGAGCTGAAGTCGGTGCCCTTCATCAGCTACCTGTCAGCGCTGCAGAAGACCCAGCTGTTGTCTGACGATGTGGTGAACGGCGTGGAGATCAGCTGCGAGGAGAAGGGCAGCTGTCCGGCCGGATGCCACCTGTGCCACCACCAGACCGCTACTGTGGGGTCGGCGTCAGGGAGAAGCCGGGGCAATAACGGCAGAGGCGGCGAGCAGCCTTCGCCCATCCCTGTTCTGTTGGAAGTCAGCCGTGTGGTTCCCCTCTACGGCCTGGTGCAGGACAACATCACCAAAGAGGTATTCCATTTTAATAATGCTTTGGAGTGCATGAGAGAGTGTGAAGGAAAGGGTGGCTCTCTTTCACCACAAGGACACACACGTAATAGCGATAGGGAGCAAACTGCTGAGCCAGCATAAATACAGCTGATGATATGTAAACAACAGTACGGTAAGTGTAACGCCCATGGGTTTCACACCAAAAGCTAACTAGCAACATTTTAAAGCGCATGCGGAGGTAGATAAACATGCTGAAGGCTGACCATTCATGATGATTCAAATGCAGCCACTGGCATCTTGTTATTAGTAAGTTAATCAGGTGGTTGCCTACAGCCACAGAGCCCAAGGTGATTATTTACTTTTGTAGACCACGCGTCCAGTGACTATGAGAGATTGCGTTTTATTGAATAGAGGTGTTAATTGTAGCATTTACAGTATGTCCTATATTACCAAAACATGGGCATATACAGTACAAAGCCTTAGGCCACCATTAGGTACAGTATCTTGTTTTAAAACTACTTAAATGACCACAACGAGAGTACTAGAGCGCAGACACAAACAAATATGCCGATGATGTCATCTTGACTAATAATACATTCCCGTATTAACACCTTTATCAAAGCGTTACCAAAATTGAACTGATTCTCCCTTGGTCCATGTGCCACAAATTTTTATTGTGTTATTTTTAGTGTCATCCTGCTAATTGATTCTGTTCTACTATTTACTGTGTGAAAATGCTATTCATTAAGCTGATAAAAACAGTCGTGGCTTGACACTTTTGCACAGCTCTGTACGTATAAATACATGTTTTTTTATGACACTGACGTATGTGACATTGTGCATATGTCTTTTGCCACTAGGCAAGTAAAAACTGTGTTCATTTTGGTCTAATGGAAGAAAAATCTGCATGTCGACTTAAAATACCCCTCATACAAGTGGTGGTCTTAGATGGGTGACGTAACTTCCCGTTCCGGTTGCCATTTTGTTTAGCTCGATTGGATGCAACAAGGAAGGACTTTTGGGATTAAAAAGTACATTAAGAACATAGTTGGACTCACTGAGTGTATTAACAACACGACAAGACGCACGCCATATTGTACACTAACCGGAGAGTGCACGCAGGCCGAGGCAAAATTTTGGCGTAATTTTTTTTACGTGAACTGAAAAACACACTAACCGAGGCGGACGCTAACCGAGGTTCCTCTGTAACCCCGAGCAACATTCTAAAGCTGCTAGTAGCACTTGGACAGGTAAGTGACATTTTTAGACGGCACCCTGGTAAAAATGGAATTTATTGGTGTAAATCAACTTTTATTTAATAAAGGTGACATACTAATAATATATCTCAGTTTTGCGTGTGTGGTGCACACCAGGATGCGGATGATCACCTTCACACTTGAACGAACTGTACTAGTTCCTTTTAGGAAGTGTGAACACACCCTTAATATTACAAAATGTTGTTCAATTCATTGTTTGTCACACTTACTAAAGTGGAACTTTACGATCCTTATCTTAATACAGCTATATTTATTCTTGTAATATTTTAGCTTAATTCTCATAATATTTCAACTTTATTTTCAGAGTTTCATTCTTTTTTGGCCATGGTACACCTTTGCAATTAGCCAACTGGATGCTAGAATATTCAAAATATATCTGAAATTCTCAATATGTTTCACTGAAATGTTAGTACAATACTAGTACTTTTGTTGATATACTGTATATTTGTAGTTCTATGGAACTTGCATCTTAAAGCATGTAACATTTGCACCTTTTCGCCTCTAGGGGGCATTGGATAGTTATTATACTTTTTTACCCATGCAAGCGAGCACTGTAATACAGCAGGCATAAAAAAGATGACATCATGGTTTTCTCTCCTTGAGAGGAAGTCAAACTCTTTGTGTGTGTGTATATATATATATATATATATGTATGTGTGTGTGTGTTGCACAAATATGTGTGCATCTAAACAAGGCTTGACAACTGAATGTAATATCAGCATAATGGCCAAATGTTTGGCCCGTGGAAGTTAATCATAGGAGATTGCTTTTCCATAAGGCAATTAAATAGGATGGGGGCAGGTTGTGGCGTCACAATGCATTCAGTTTGCTGAATTCCAGGCTCATTTGTGCATTGTTTATCGTGCGATGAGTGGCTTTGTGCGTTCGGCGACTTCTTTATGCATGAACCTAATCAAGCATCTCATCACAATACACACATTTATTTATGAAAACACACGCACATACGCGGCAAAGCTTTGCAAGCGCGCTTCCCATATATAACAAGCAACACAGCCCCAAAGAAAAGCAGGCAGAAATCAATAGCTGACGATCCCTAGTGGGTCTCATCGATAACTAAACGTGAGGAAGAGCAAAAAAATGACTCCAATACCCCTCCATCCTTCTCTATAGCTACAGTATATGTACAGAGTGAGATGTATGTGGAGGAGGGCTGGACTGCAGTGGATTGCTCTTCTGAGGTAGCTCCAGGCAGGATTATTAGCTTCTTATTGATGTCATCGACCTCTTGGGAGGGAGGGGAGTCCATCACTCTGCTCCTCTTTTTTTTGTTGCCTCCTCTTGCTTCTGTTCTTGCAACTGCTGCTGCTGCTAGCCCGAAAGCTACATTAAAAGGCACAACATGTATTGAATTAAAGTCACACGACTCACTCATTCTGTTTGCCCATCCGTGTGCTTTTGTGTGTGTGTGTGTGTGTGTGTCTTTTGGCTCATATACCTTTGAGACTTGAGACTTGTGTCTTTCTACTTGGCTGCCTCGATCAGGAAAGACAGCTGCCATGTTGCAAAAGCTTTCTCCGTGATGAGCTTCTTTTTTTCTGTAGGCAGTCAAAACTGCCTCCAAGAAACGGAAATGCTCACGATCAGGTGGAATGACGTCATACAGGAACTGTATATGCGTAGGGCGAGGAGGGGTACAGTATTATTTTTTTATTTCAAACCAACCTGCCCTCTAATAATGCCCAAGGCCTAACATTAGTTGGACCTTTTCCACTGAATCAAGCAAAAATATTTAGTGCACTGCCACATTTATATGTACGTTTAGTAATTAATAATAACTTACAACATTTTACTCTGTCAGTCGGAAGCCCAATTAAACCCAGTCACTAACTGATTTATGGGTAACAAAATTGATCAATCAGTGGTGCTCCCAAGTAATGAAGGACAAGTACAGTAATCTTTTGTTTATCGCAGTTAATTGGTTCCCGACCCGACTGTGATAAGTGAATTTCCCCAAAGTAGTTTTTTTTTCCCCCTATGAAGAGAACATTCACAGAGGAGCTGCTGCCGGTCACAACTCACGCCAGTCACTCACACTCTCCACACTGCTGACACTCAACTAAACACAGTCAACTCTAGCAAGCTGACGTCACACACGTCACTTCCAAGGCCTCACCTCTTAAAGGTGCACACTAGTACGTACAGTTTGTTTAAATATACATATGTCGTTGCTTTACTAGTCATAGTGCATATTCAACCACAAAACAGTGATCGTTTTTTAAATTCATTTATTTTTGAAAAGCCATGATGAGTGAGGGCACAGTGTTTGAACTGCGAAGTAGCGAGGGACGACTGTAGACTGGCCAATGACAGCATGAACTGTGAGTAAGATGGCAGCCAAAGACATTTTTACCATGAGCGACAGAAGTCCAATGTCCCATGACGCGTGACATGTCCCGAACTAACATTTGCATAAGTCGAGGTGAAAGAACGGACCGATTAGTGCGAGTGATACCATGTTACAGTAAATGGCCAATGATTGCATGAACAGTATGTGAGATGGCAGCCAAAGACCATACAGTAAATCCCAGCTTTTCGTGAGGGTTACATCCCGGTGAAAATGCCGGAAATCTGCGAGTAATCAAGACACCCATAAAAATGTCTATTTTTGACACATGGCTCTCTCCGCCTACCCCTCCAAACCCTAGCTTGACGTTGACGTTCTCCTCTGATTTCAGGTCAACAAATTTGAATGATTAATTCTGTACTTCAAACAATAAGGAACTTTCTTTTACTAAAAAATAAAATAATAATTCACGCTGTTCAAACTCTTACTCTTACCACCACAAATCGATTTTGGACTTGTGGGAAACACTGTAGAAGGCTGCTGGAGGAAGTTGGCAGTTGTTGTTCCGCTGGTGCTATTTGCCGTTTGTTGCTTGGTTTTAACGCGCATGCTCCAGTAACTCACAGTGGCAACTGCAGACCCAAAACACAAGACTCGCTTTATCTAAGCAGTATGCATGTCTCACAGTTGACATTAACGCACTCTACTGTTCAGATGTGTGCTTTGAAAATCGGTATTACATAAAACACTTTTTGTTGTCAAGAACTATCCTTTGCTGTGGTACAGTCTTAATTTTTCCACTTAGATGTATTTAAAACGGCTTAAAAGTCTTTAAATTTGAACTTGAAAAATGTGCAGACACCCTGACATGTCATTGATCAGTATTGTCATGACGACTGTGACGGAACTGGACAATCATTGGTGTAGCCAGTAATGGCTGAAATAAGTAGACTGGCCAATGACTGCATAAATATTAAGTGAACTAAATGTGTTCATGTGCTTTCCGAATCAGTCTTTCGTAAAAACATAGAGGATTTGTCATGATGTGAAATTAACTAAAATATTACTAGCAAAAAAGAAAAGTAATGGCGTTTGTGCATGTTTCCAGAACTGACGCAAACCTCATTGGACCTCATAGCAGTTGGAAAAAGTTCCAAATGAGAAATACTCTATGCATGGGAGAAATTTGGATTTTGTTTTATGGATAAAGACTAATATTTTTGTCTGGAACAAGATGATGCTCCTTCTGACTTCCAGTGCAAATAAAATACTACTTCAGTAGCAATACCGTTTCCTTTCATGGTATCAGGGTGCAAGCTGGAAATCCCCGGACTTGAAATGTAATAAATTGTCTGTCTTGAAATACCAGGCACACAGTATTACTGCACCTGAACCTCAAAGTCATAAGTCAGTTTACTGCCCCATAGTTAAGCCTTATTTAATTGAAAGATTTTAAGGGAAATTGTTTGTAATTGATTTGATTGCCTATTAAAGCCTGCTGTTTACAGGAATTGTTCCTACGTAACTGGATCAATGCATTTCATTTCCTAATGAGTATGAAATTCTTCAGGTATATGTCATACAGTATGTCTGTCTATTAGTTTATTCACAGCAGGTCTTAACCACTCTTGAAATGGTTAACATAAATGTGCACCCTGAGAGATACCTCACGGAATGTAAGCACCAGCTTTTTGCCTGATCAAGCCTGCCAGCAATCCTGTGTTGCCATAAACTGAGTTATGGCGACCCTTTTCAACAAATTGCTTGTGAGCTGACTGGGTAAGAATGCTCTATATCTTTTTGCGAGTAGGCTGCTGTCATGCTCGCACACTCGAAGGGACCTGTCTCGTAGAGAAACTGTCTAAATCAAGATTTAAATCAGCAAGCAGTGGCACAGACTGCCCTCCGTCATGCCAAAAAAGGTCTCCAAAGACAGTAAATCTCAGGTTGCCTCCTTGAAGATACAAACCAATGATGAAATGCAGACACATTGAATTTGCTGACGTATCTACCATTGTGTTGGCACTTCACATTCAAGTTTCATGACACTAACTGAATGCTTGAAATCAATCAAACACCATTTACCAAAAAAAAGTCAATCGCTGGTTTGCCATGCAAATTACAGCATTAGCATTCACTTCTGCAGGTCCCGTTTCAGTGGGATCATTTTGACAGCATTGGAAACAAAAATGGAATTAGAAGATTTCTGTGGTTGGGTTGAGGCCAGGGTTCTGAGGTTCTTCATGTGGACTCTGTATTGTGGTACACTCATGCAGGTCGTGGTATGTCTTCGTATGCTGAAGGAAGATTATTAAATCGCCTTTTCCCCTGCACAGTACCAACTTGGCTTGCCACTGGATGCCTTTTCGTTGACAGTAGAAGTTAGTACCAGGTACAGTCGCACACTTTGTTGTGTTGTCGTCTCTCTCTCTTTCGTTGTCTCTCTCAGTGTCACTTTTGTCTCGAGGCAAATTCGTCATCCTCGTTATCGTGCAGAGGTCCAGACTTTTGAAACCCGTTGGTCGCCTTTAACTTGAAAGCTGCATCATAATCATTTCTTTGTGTACTTTCCATGACGAGGGTGTGCGCAGGAAGCGCATAATGGCTGTTCTGAAGTGTAAGAGATGTTGCAAGATTAGAACAAGACCATACCTGTGCATTAGCCGCATCACTGTACAAGCCGCGGGGTTCAAAGCATGAGAATAAAGTAGTGGCTTGTACACTGGAAATTACGGTAAGTCACCACAAGCCACAGGCCACTATCCCATTTTGTGTAAACTGACCCTTTAATTATAGTTTAAATATTATATTATGCCAACCTTTGGGTGAACCAACGCAACCGGCATCTCTGATTTCCTGGAAGCACAACTTCTGCTGTGTTTCCTAGAAACACCCCATCACCGCTCCATTAGCTCTGACTGATTGGAATGGCAACATAAATGCATGTATACACACACAAACTGCACACTCTGAGGTCACCATTGACAATCTCCTGTGTGGGGCCGACTCTTTACCACCACTGGTGATCATTTTCTAAATCAATACAGCAGGCCAGCTGGACTGTGTTTGCTTGTATTAGCTACTAAGGATGGACAGTAATATGCTCAGCTTATAGCAGGCAAACTGATTAATACATTAAAGAGGTCACCGCGGCCTTACTTAGTAAGTCACGTCAGGGCTTCTACGAAAATGTACAGGTCCAAATGTATTTTTGGTGCCATCAAGTCTGCGAGGGGGGCTAATTGATGACGTCAAGGAATTTTGCAGCAAGTTGTTGCTGTTGCTCAGGTAGGTGATTGCATTCCAGCTCAGTTTGTTCAGTATTTATAAGGTCAATGGCTTATTTGTTAAAAAGCAGAACCTCATTGGAACCATCACCTGACCTGGACATTCATTAGCATTGCATCTAGCATCTTTGTCAAAATATCTCCTTTTCCAAGATGAATGCATAATGATTGCTTCTTGGCCATTAGTCTAAGACAGAATATGGATCTACAGCGTTCTGGGAAATGTATCCATGGATAATCAATAATGTTTAAGATACCCTTCTCTTTTAACCTTATCTAGTTACAGCAATGGACACATGTTGGCAATAACACCAAAAATGGTGGCTCACCAACCACTTAGATAGGTACAGACAAGGAAAGCAGTACTCTTCCTGACTGTTCCAATTCCTCTTTCAGGCATCAATTGAATGCAACTGAAAGCAAAACCAACAAAAACTCAATCCTGCAAAGGTGCATTTTATTTACATATTACCAGGGCATTTATTTACGCAGAGAGGACGAGGCGTTAATTGAAAGCACATATAGACAAACAACCATTCACACTCACATTCATCCCTATGGACAGTTTAGAGTCGCCAATTAACCTAGCATGCATGTTTCTGAAAGGTGGGAGGTACTCGGAGAAAACCCACGCGTGCACGGGGAGAACATTCAAACTCCACACAGAGATGCCCAACAGAGATTCAAACCCACTCCTCCCGATCTCCTGACTATGTGGCCAACATGCTAACCACTAGGCCACTGTGCGGCGGCATAAGAAAGTGGTAAGGAAAATGTAGCCACAACAGTTGCCGCAAATGTCGTCTGACCCAGCAATAATGTGGGACTGGCGGTTATTTGTGTTTGTAAACTGTGAACCCAGGGACTACAATATAGGAGACACAGTGGTCAATTGAATAGAGGTTTTAATGAGATTGCAATCAATCAATCAGTCAATCTACCGATCTGTCTGTCTGTCTACAGTATCTATCTATCTGTCTATCTATCTCACAATGTACGTCAACTACATTTTATTGCAGGACCATGACCACTTGTCTCTAGGCGGATGTCGTGGGGCTCAATCAAACTTCTTCATAACCCAATGAAATAAATTGGCATCCCCTGTACGCTTTCAATTCTGACAGAACCATTACTTTGTGTTAACTATAAAATACATATTAGAAGGAAAATCAGCATCTGCTCCGATGTTAGAGTGCCTTACCCTCAGTCAACCTCCCACCTCACTCCCTAAAAACCACAATCAGAATCCCTGTTTATCCAGCGGAGACTGGCACGCATTACTTGTCAAACATAAACACGGCAGTAATCGCTTTGTCTATTTTTCATATATGCAGCCAAGCAGTGAAGCGTCCATAGCCATATGGGCTCTTTGATTTTTTTTTTTTTTTTTGAGGGGATTCTGATGGGAGCAAACGCACGGCGGGGCCCTCGCTCTCTTTCGCCTCGAGCAGCTGAGGTCATACCTCCTATTTGTCTCATCTGTGAGCCCGTAGAAACCTCCCAGTCGAGGTTTTTCGTCAACGTCTTGACTTTGTCTGTGGCAAGACCCCTGCTGCTATTTTGTTCTCTGGCAGACATTTGAGTTCAAGCAAGGGGGACGCATGGTATAACCTTTTTACCTTTTGGTTTGCCAGAAGGGGATATTATATGACCAGTTGCACAACCCTGTTACCCATTCATCCTGCCCATTTGCTGAGTCTTCTATTGGGCAGAACACACAAATATACCCCAAATATACATTTGAAAGACTTTCTACAAGATTAAATGATGGGATTGAAGCCAGGGCTCTCAGGTTCATCATGTGGATTTTATTTTGCAGTACACATTGATGCTGGTCATGGTATGACTCGGGATGCACACTACCTGCTTGGCTTACCACATACATGAAATTAAGTCTCCAGCAGCCAAAAGCCAAGAGGGAATTAGATTATTGTATTCCATAGTCTCCACTTTGCTGCAGCCATCTGTTTTTCTTTCTGCCCTCAGTCTCATTTTGATAAGACGAAGTCTCCAGCAGCCACAAGCATAGAAGGAATTACAGTATTATCCTCCACAGTCTCCATTTTACTGCAGTGGTCGATTTTCTTGCTGCCCTTAGTCTCCTCTTGAATAAAATGTATCCCCTTTAAGTGAATTTTGTTCATATATTTTACATCTTTTCTATTGAAGGATTCCAGTTAAGGGAGACTGTTTTTCATTCGTTTTTCATTTCATTATTTATCTTTTCCGTATACTTTTTTTTGGACCTCTCCAGTCCCTTTTTATTCCTTCCTGCCCTCTCTTGTATGAAGCTCAGTTATGTCACTTTAATGCCTAATTGGTTCATCCTTAAAACCTACTTTTATTTTTTGGCTTTTAGCTCGGCGTGAGTTGTGTGGTCCTGCTGTGTCTAGTTTTGGTTTCACTTATCTTAGTTTAGTTTATTTTTACCTTTATTTTACCTATTTCTTTTATTTATTGATGATATTGTTGTTTAAAATGTTTTTGTTAGATTTACTAGATTTATTGTATTCATTTGCACTTTTTATTATTTATTGTTTGCTAGTTTGTGCAGCGCTTTGGAAACTGTGTGCTAAAAAATGTGCTATATAAATAAAGTGGATTGGATTGGATTGGATCCTTCTGGTCAGTACCATAACTCCCCACTACACAAAATCCTGCTGAAAATACCATTGGCATTGCTCCATTGACATGAAACAAGTGTGGAAATCAATAATGAATTCAGGGTTGTGCATGTCTCCTAAAAGAATTGTCTTCAAGCAGGCTGTCTGGCTTTTGGATATGTCATGGTGGACAAAAGAGTGTCTCCTCTTTGTTTTTTTAATGTTGAGTGCCTGGTACCCGGTGATAATGTTTCTACACAGTTCCGGTGTCCTATTTTTGTGACGGTGATCAAGCACATCTCCAAAGTCCAACCAGTTAGGAGCGTATAAATAACCGAGAGTCTCAATTGATCCAGCAGTGTGACAGGGGGAGCCAGAGTGCTTGCAAACTCCCCCTGAACTCTCTCTCCCGCTTTCGCTATCGTGCCTGTGGCTTTAAGGGAAGCCCTGACATTATATTTTACTGCTTTGACGCTCCTATTGGCATTTCACTGCCTTTTAGAGAATGACTGAGCTCCTTGCCTTTGATTTTCCTTTCAGCCGTTAATGAAGCAGCACAAGGGGACGCAAGGAGATGATGTCATCTCCTCATATCCCACCACCCCTCCCCTCCCTCGTCCGCCGCCGGCGTAGACAGACGACCACACAAACATAGAACGGAGGGGATGCTTTCACAACTCCATCATGAAAGTCACAGTGCATCTGTGATATCGCAGCGTAAGCTCCACAATGTTAGTGAAATGTTCCCGGCTTCCGGTAATTGGGAGCCGCGGAATTGAAAAGGTCCTTCTGTCTGCATGCGTTGAAGGACATTTCAGCTAGTTGACACGTGAATAATTTTAGGGAACATGCAAAGGAGAGTCATCCTATATAAAAAATGTGTGTGCTTGTGTGTGTGCTCAGATATGTGGAAGACGGCAAGGCGGGGTAGAGTAAGCCTAGATGGACAGGGAGTGCAAGTTCCAAGAGATAATTGCATTTCTCTCACCTGTTACCCTTTTGCAGGCCTTCAAGAGCGCCACGATGAGCTCATACTGGTGTGCCGGAAAGGGCGACGTCATTGATAACTGGTGTCGCTGTGACCTGAGTGCCTTCAGCAGAGACGGCCTGCCTAACTGCAGTCCCCTCAGGCAGCCGGTGTAAGTGTGAGGTGACACCGCGGCACCTTGGCATTCATGCACAAAAAGAGACATTTTCATGGATGCATGCACACACTTACTGTATGTCTGGAACCACCCCTGGGACACTTGAGGGGGAAAAAAGTTAGGGACGCAAGCACAGTTCCCAATGTTCTCATAGCTGTCAGTCAAGCCATTTCTCTGAAAGGAACATGTTCTTATTCAAGGTGTCCTAATGATACCCTTGAGATTTTGTGAATCACTGACTCCATCAAAGGGAAAAGAAACAGGAAGTCTCCTCCAAGCATCACAGTTTGGTGCATGAACTGAACTTAAATCAAAAATAGACAATTACTGTACACTATGTGAGACCAGTTTGCTTATCTTAAGTACTGTCTCCCCCTAGAAAAAAGTCTGAAAAAAACGGGTTTGTCTTACATCCGTGGTCTAGCGATTTATAAATGCAAACGAACAGGTGCCACCAAACACGTTCTCCCCAAGGGACTCAGAGCTTTTGTTCCGGTCACTCACACAAGTTGAGCAAGTTGGCAAAGCAGAAGCGTTCTCATTGCAATCTAACATCTATTTCACTGATATTGACTTGTCTTTTTTTTATTTTGTGTAAAAAATATTTTTTCCAAAAATGGGTCTGAATATACTATTTCATATATATATATATATATATATATATATATATATATATATATATATATATATATATATATATATATATATATAAGCAAACAGTCATTACAGTACAGTCATACCATGTTCATCACAGTTAATCGATTCAACACCCAACCATGATAAGTGAATTTCTGCGAAGTAGGCTTCCTTACTTACAAATTGAATATTTTCCTAGTTAGAGCATAGAAAACCTGTTTATGACCTTGTAAATAAAAAAGAGGTATTAGTACCCTCTAGACATGAAGTAACACCCAATAGCCACCTTTACACTCGTATTACCCATTATAGTAGGCATAAGAAGAGGAATAAGACATATAAGACATAACTAATACAGAATATACATGTAGACGCACGCATGTTAGCAATGGAAGAGTTCCTTGTTGTTTACTTTTTTACTTCCGGTTTCTGTACAGTACTTCCTGCGGTGGCTATTGTTTCATCAATGTAACATTACAGACACCTGATGACCAGTGTAGAATACTATATATGACATCATGTCTTTGAGTGCGTCTTATGAATGCCTTTTATTTGTATTTTACCTGATTTAGCCATTTTTATGCTTGAAGATGCTTAATTTATGTCGGGCTCATCATTTCTAATAGTAGGCTGTAATTAACCACAAAACACCAATGATTCATTAAGTAATATATTTTGAAAAACTGTGATCGAGTGCAATCGCGAGGGATGAGTGTATGAGAAAAAAACATCTTGTTAGTCTCCTTGTTTGTCTCGTATTTTTTTAACTTGATTTCAGACATTAACGTACACTTCATTTAGGTACCAACCATTTTTTTCTCCTCTTGTCCTGTCCAGCCATTAGGGCAGATAGTATTGTTGATCTAAATGCCCTTATGTGCTCAACAGATTTGCTCTGCCAGGGAAAAGTGTGAGATAGATTTCCTCTGTTATACAGAATTTATTTTACTTTGATGTTTTTTTGTTGTGCAAATTTGGAGGTGCCGGACCGGAGCAGGAGGGGATAGAGAAGAAGAGAAATGAAAACCGGGGACAAAAGGGGGACAATAAAAACAGAGACAAGGACAACAGCAACAACAACAATTGCACCAACAATAACAAAACAACAGAAACAAACAGGACTACATCAGCAAATGTCTGTGACGGCTATAAAGACCATGACGGAAAGGACAAAATAATATCAACAACCACAATGACAATACTGCATTGAAACAGTCGTACACATTAGTAGTAATAGTAGTAGTGAAATTATTAACTATGATAGTGAACAGAATGACAATAACTGTAATGCACACAATTATAATAACTATAATCATATTGTCAGACGGACTGCCTTCCAACCACTTTATGTGCACACACTCCAGCCGTTAGCAGTCTTATTCCATATAGACTCAACAAATATATCAGTGTTTTTGTTCCCGTCTTTCATCGTCTGAACTCAAAGTTTCAAAACTTTTTCTGCATACACAAAAGGCCTAGTTCTCTCAAATATCATTGACAAATTGTCTAAATCAGTGTTAGTGAGCACTTCTCCTTTGCCAAAGTAATAATCCATCCACTATATGATATGCCACATGTGTGGCATATCAAGATCCTGGTTAGACAGCATGATTATTGCACAGGTGTGCTTTAGGCTGGCCACAGTAAAAGGCCACTCCAAAATGTGCAGTTTTATCACACAGCACAATGCCACAGATATTGTGTGTTGAGGGAGCGTGCAATAGGCATGCTGACTGCAGGAATGTCCACCAGAGCTGTTGCCTAAGAATGAATGTTCATTTCTCAACCATAAGTCATCTCCAAAGGTGTTTCGGAGAATTTGGCAGTACATCCAACCGGCCTCGCAACCCCAGACCTTGTGTAACCACACCAGCCCAGGACCAATATTAAAAAAAATGCACATTTTGGAGTGGCCTTTTATTGCGGCCACCTGTCAATAATCATGCTGTCTAATCAGCATCGTGATATGCCACACCTGTGAGGTGGATGGATTATCTTGGTGAAGGAAAAGTGCTCATTATCACAGATTTAGACAGATTTTTGAACAATATTTGAGATAAATAGGCCTTTTGTGTCGATAGAAAAATTGTAAATCTTCGAGATCAGCTCTTGAAAAATAGGCGCAAAAACCAAAGTGTTGTGTTTATATTTTTGTTGAGTGTATAATTATTTTAAACATATAATGTGCATTTTGTTTTTGTCATGTGTCAAATTCCTACACTGCTTTTGTGCTCCGCCTCTTTTAGTTTACGCCTGGCCCCGTACCTGGAGCCGTCTAGCACAATGGTAGCCCTGGAGTGGTTGGATGTGGAGCCACTGATCGGAGGAAAAGTTTCTGACTACATCATCCAGCATAAACGCGTGGAGGACCCATCAGAGGCTGAGGTCTACACAGGTAGGATATAATAATCAACCTACAGTAGCTACAGACATGGAATACAGACAGGAAATAAGAGACATGCACTGTTGAATTTAAGTGTGAAGAAGATTGATCATTTGCAGCAAGATATCAAGACTGGCTATGGAATACAAGGAAATTAACACTTCATCTCTAAATGAAATAGAGCAACTGGTGCTTTTTGCTGTGTGTAACATGTTCTTTGCCAATTATTTCCTAATGATGAAGCATGAAGTTGTTTGAGTTGAAAGGTTTGACAAGATAATTGAATCGAGAAATGAAGCGGATCTTGGCGTACCGATTCAGCTTAAGATCCCAATGGGATGTTGTTCCAGATGCCACAAATGGTGCTGACCCCTGCTGCAGATTAACAAAAGTAGATATAGCTCTTACCAGGGACCGAGGTTTGAGTGGAAGGAAGGGGGTGATAGAAATGTAAGAATATTGGTGTGGAAGGAGTTGGCTTTAGTCATTGGGAAGTATGGACAGGCCATCCATCACCCCTGGGAGGAGTGCTGATGAAGCATGGGCCCCAGCAAGGTGGTTGGAAGGGGCAGATGGTGTGGGTGACTCATTCTGCTATGTGCCAGTCACTGCTATAAATCATGTCGTAGGAGACTGTGTAATACAGATTAGACATCTTTATCTTCATTTTTCGCCTTTTTTCCCCTTTCTTTTATATCCACCTGTTAGTCATGCCCGCCTTGTACTGTATAACCGCTCATCTTATGGAATTAATCTATGCATAAAAAGTATACATGATGACGTTTTAGAGCGCTCACGGACACCGCTGTTTTGGAGGAGGGCTTCATTTGGCAAAGGACTCCATCAAGATGCAGGTTGCCCGCAATTAATTATGCACAGCATCGCTACGCATGTGGGTGGCTTGCACTTTTAAGGGTAAATGCTGAAAAGCGCAGCTACTCAACGACGTTTTTGTTCGGACGGAGATTGCTGATACATACTTGGAATGGATCGCAGGGGAAGATTTATGAAATAATAGGGGCCTCTTAAAATGATGAGATCTTGTTCTGGGGACTCAGCAAATAATCATCCATAGTGTTGAGATGTATAATTTTCTCACACTTATACTGACTTATTTGGAAATTATTGGATTGGGAATGGACATTCTTCCTCCTGGCTGGTGTCTTCTTAAAGGATAACCGTGAAGGCGCTTCCTAGTAAAATGGAAGATGGCTTAGCGAAAACCGAACGATCTAGTCCAGCCAAGTTGGCGCTGCTCACCTTTAGGACACAAAGTTATCCAATCATCTCACACCTCTAGTCGTTTCCCCCTCAGTCGTTCTCATGCACACATTCTCCTGGCTAACCAACCTTCCACTGCTGGCCAACAAGCAGCTCTCGGTTTGGGGTTGAATGCTTTGCTCGAGGGCATCTTGGTGGTTTTCTGAAGTCCTGCATTTCTCCTTGTTCATATTTTCCAAGTATGTGTGAAAGTTTGAACCACTCTCTACACACACGCGAAAGGATTATTTGGTGCATTTATCTAAAACCATCGTGGTACGTCCTTGGTAGATGGACTGTCAATCACATGGCTGGCATAATAAGGTCAGTCCTGGTCTGTACTTATTTGCAGACGGTGTAATGTTCCAATGCAAGGCCTGAATCTTATAAATGCGCTTACGCATTAATTGAAAACATAATAATTTCAGAGAGGCTGGTATTTTTCAAATCTGAAAAGTCATTATATATAATAACTTCTTTTTTTAACTTTAACAATGTTTTGGAGTGCATGAAAAAGTGAAAAGGAAGAATGCAGCTCTCTATGATCACATGATTATTCATTAATGATGTTTGGGATTTGGATATGAATATGAAGTTTGTGGGATGATTCAGAGGCATTTTTTTTATTTTATCCACAAGCATATTGCACAACACAGCAGTCATAGAACCAATGTTGCTATAGCAGTAAGGAGCAAACTGCTCAGCCAGCATTAATATTGACCATCAGTTCTTTGCGGCACTAATTGGAGACCCCAGCAATTATTTGCTTTGGTAGACCACGTGCCCGGCCACAAAAATGGCCTCTGTGGTTAACTGGATAGTGATTACGGTATGTCTAAGAAGACTTTGGTGAATGATTGGTGAGAGTGGTTTGACATTGGGTCAGATACATGTGTTACTAACTAGATTTTTTTTTTACAGAACCTTCGATTTGGTAGCGAGGCCAAGTGATTTCCCACTCGGTACACATTGAAAGTGAGGGACAGGAGGTGTTTTTCATGTCAGGCGTCAGCTCGGTAAACAAAGACATCGCAAGCCAGTCTTTGGCAGTGGGAGTCATAGCTGACGATAGTGCCAAAGAGAACTTAGAGCCTGGAGACCCTCTTCCGTCATTGAAGTCCCCTGTTTCCTCCACTTTGCCTACCCAGTGAAACGAACAAATACAAGTGGATAAGACGGAAGTAGTGTGCTTGTCCAGTCGAGGACTGCAACAGTGCTATAATCGGGAACTATATACTATATACTAGATACTAAATATACTAAATATAAAATAATAATTCATGCTTTTCAAACCGTTCTTGTTGTCGCACTTTCTTTTAAACCAGTGATGTCCAAAGTGCGGCCCCTAAAACTGAGATACGTACCAAATGTGGTTATGGCTTACCCTTCCACTCCTAATGACAGCTGGGTGGCTATCTATTCTAGGACATGTTGTCATATCCATGTTGTCATATTTGCTATTGTTCCAGAACTGCCATTGGCTTCACTTATTGGTATTCCTAATTCTAATCAATCTGGATATGCATTTCCATCTAATGTCTGCTCTTACAAGCTGATGTTGGAAAAACGTATGAACAAACAAGCCAAGTGATACGGTACTACTACTTAAATTCATGGCAATACACATTTTTTTACATTTCCAGGTGCTCCAAGGTGTAACGTTCCTAGTAATGGGTTAGCTGGTGGGCCAAGCCTGTTAATATAAGGGTTTGGCAGAAATATCTTTGTCAATCATAACAGCAGCACCTGCATCCAGAGAATGGGATCCAACAGATAAAAGGCCTCCACTGAAGGCTAAGGCTACATCCGCATGGGTTGCCAAAATCAGAAAAAAAACATTGCTTCGGGTCGGTGTTTAGAAAGCAGCTGCGCACGTATATTGATACAAACATCAGAGCATGAGTCACGCAGTTGAGGTATGTGCACGGATTCTCTTTTTTTCAATGTCAGAGCTGTCTAGACTACAGTAGGAGAGGAAACTCTACCTGTCCTCAGGTGGTTGCATTTAAAGGTATATCAAGTGACATTCCGGAGTCTATAGTTTTATGTCATGGTTTCTTTGTTGATGTATCCCACGCTAATTAGTGTATGTTTTCGTAGATCATGTGCTTTTTCTCCCACATGGATTTAAGAGATTTAACAAGCCACTCTTTTGAGTCATGTTTTTTCATCTGTAACAGCTTCCTCCATGAATGGATGCAATCATCCTGTCCTTTGGATTCTTGCCTGCAAATGTTGCATTCTAAGCCAGCATCCCAAAAATGTTGCTAATGTGACTACCTCCTGTTTGATCTAAACTCCAGGATTTTTTTTCACTATCACTGGCTGCGCATTATCTGGCCCCGGGCTGCTGCATTGCGAAGCGGGGTGCACATCTGCATTGATCAGCACGGCGAACATAGCTTCGGCCAAATGTGTTCCCGTTTCATCCCAAGTCTGGACAAGTGTTGGCTATGAATGGGGAAAATAGTCCCCTCAACTTTGCATGCAGACACACAAATCCACTAAAAATGTTCCCAAAAGGAATGCATGGGAATAAATCTGGGATTTCTAAGATTCACATAACCGCAAGGAACACGATAAAGACCGCCTGATACAGAACACTGTCCCTACACCCATGAGTGGTCCATGAGTAACTGAGTGGTGGAATTTTTCTGGACTGTATTTTTGGACTTTGAACTTTAGAAGAATTTACCATTTCATTGACTTACCTAACATCCATGTTCTGATGGTTCACTGTATAGTCTAGTTGTGGCATTTTTTCCCCATATACGACTAAATTTCTACAAATTTTGCCAAGTCAATTAATCCCCATACAAACAAGCACTTCGGGTATACAGACAAGAAAAACCTCCCACAGAGTAAGACAGATAAACAAAACGGAGACTCTGCCTTCATGTCCGTGTTCAGCGTTGAATTGTAGCTGGATTACAGCCACAACAGTAGCCTGTGTTGTCATTATTATGATTATTATTGTTATGAATATTATAATTATTGCGCCTGTTGTGAGATCATTTAAACCTGCAATAAAAGCCTGTTCTGGCGATCAAGTCTGGTGCTAGTCTCACCAAACAATAACTGACACCTCAGTGACCAATGTAGAACACTACATTCACAATTTCAATGTGACTTCTTAATTTATTGTATTTTTTATTTCACTTCGGTCAGCCATTTTTCATGCTTGACAATGCTTAATTAGGTAGTACGTACAATTTGCTTAAATATGCATGTTTTGTTACTAGCAATAAGCCGCATTCAACAATGAAACAGCATGATCTATTAATTAATATGTGTTGGAAAAATCGTGATAGAGTGAAGCCGCGGAATTCGAACCATGACGTGGCGAGGGGCGACTGTATACAATGTTTGCCAACTGTTCTATACCGCCACAACCATGATCATCCCTCCCTCCCCGGGGTTGGTCCACAGAGAGGCTGTGCGACCATCTAGCTGGGAACAATCGACCCGTCCTTGCAGCAAAGTTGAAGGTGAGGACACTGTGACATGAGGCGGTCGTCATGCGCTTGCATTAAACCACTAAAGCAGGGAAAAAGGTACAGAGAGAGCAACTTACATGCTCAGATCTGTGGAAAGGCACGGTATTGTGCAGCACTTGGTAGCACTTTATAGCGCTACCAATTAAAACATGGTTGTCATACAGCTTCTTTTTCATAACATTGTCAAAAAAAAAATCACCACTTCTGGCGCCAGACATAGATTCGGTTCAGACAGAGAGGGATCACCTGTTCCTGCAAGTATAGCGAGAGGAGCACTGACTCACAGGGATGAAGTGCAGGTGAAGATGAGGTCACAGCAGATGGTAGTTGATCATCCCAAGTGCTGAATAAAAGCAAATGTAAAGGTGAGTTGTGATGGCATTTATAGTCTTCAAATATGATAACTCATTCCCCATTGGCATGTAAATTGCTGCTCTGTGTTTTCGCAGCAAGCGGTCTTGAGGGAGCATGGCGGGTATATGAAAAAGTGAAAGGACTCACAAACATGAGCTGTGTTTGAATAGTTAGCGCCGCTATGTCACCCTGTGCCTGTTTTCTCATGTGTTAAGGAAGGGTAGATAAGTCAACAGAAACCTGGCTCACAGTAAATTGTGTTCTGGAATGCTGATCATATTCCACAATTCTTTTTTTTTTTTTTACCAAATAAAATCATGTACTGTAAAGGGATTTTATTCATTCCCGAGTATAGTCGGCTGAGGTAGGCTCCAGTTTCTTGAAAAGGCACCAACTCCCTCAAACCCTGAACATGACAAACGGTATAGACAATGGATGGATTTTATTGTGAGGTATTTTTTTACCTATTTTCAACCGACTTTATTGCGATCACTCTTCGACCGTGATCACCACCACCTGCCATAATAGCAAGCAATAGAAATACTTCAAAAATGCCACATTGGAGACCCCGACGTGATCCAATGTGGCAGTTGAAAGTAACACGCAGTTTTGGTCTCTTTATTCTTCAGTCGCCAACAAGAGATTTAACGTCAAGACCGGAAATCTTTGTGCGCCCAAAACATAGTCCACAAACCGCGCCCCCGACCCAACAGCCAAATGGGTGAGAGGCATGCCCTCTAGTGTGTCATTTGAATGATAGACTTGCTATCCCGCAAACAGTATAGACAGCTGTGACGAAATTGCCTGCTGTTGTGAAAATAAGACACGCACGTTAAGGCTAATTAGTATGTTGTATGTATTAGATGTATTCAGCAGCTCACGTTGCGGTGTACGTTGTGCTCTTTTTAATTAAAAATATTGTTGACTTCTATTGCTTGACCATGTTGCAAATTTGCAGTACTGACCCAACACTGCCTTCCTTAACTGCATCTGTGGTATGTTATCGTAAAAAAGGGCATTTGCTTTGTTATTATCGTCGTTTTTGTTTTGTTTACTGAGCAGCGTGAACAGCGGGGCATGGATCATGTTTGGTGCTACTCCACAATAAATTACATTTACGGTGGTCATCATATCCCCTATCGCCACTTTGCCATCACTATACACTTGCATGTGCATTATTGTGACTTCTCAAGCGTATATTTCCTTAACGGGATGTTCAACCTTCACAGGACTGGGATTCTTAAGGCTCATCAGGCAGGCAACTACGAGGTAAAAGTATGAACAGTAGAGTACTGGAAATGGTTTCTAGTTCAACATGCTTCAAAGAAATATCTTCGGATGTTTTCTTCCTTACTACAGGACTAAGTTGGTGTTTCTGGTAATGCATTGCCTCACTGGGGTCTTACTAGATGGCCTCTAGATGGCAGAACAAGTCAGGGGCAGCCTCCACAGAGACACACTAATGTATTCATGGTATAGTCCACAGTTGCATGTCAAAGCAGCTTTGATATTGATGGTCAGATAATATGCATAGACCATACGACATCATGTCTGCAGTGGGAAGCGACAAAACCACACAAATCCAGCAAAGTCTGAACGTTATTGATATTTTAGGTGAGCCCTTTTAACCTGTGCTTTAAACCCCTCACTCAGTTTTCACATATGACCTCCTAAGGGCTGGCTTCATTGATTAAATCACAGTATCTAGGTCAAACGCTCCAGGTTTTAAAGGGGCTCTAAAACTTTGCAAATGCAGGGGAAGCACCTTATACGGTTACTGCCACTGCAGTTTGTTTTACAGTAAATTGCCTGTTATGTTTTGACTGCATGGGAATGATTAGTGGCTTACCTACTCCATAACGTCAGACGTCTTTATTTCCTGTCTCTCACGGTTAGTTCCCAAAGAAAAAAAAGGAAAGGTGCGAAAATCATTATGAAATGCGCCTAATAAAATGCTTAAATCGAAGGTACCTCGAAAAAGCTTCTGGGTTCTGTCATCACCTTTCTACATGCACATTGTTTTGTCAGCTGCTAATTCGGGTTGCCTTTAAATCACAGTTTTGCTGAGGTGACACGTTTATGTGCACTTGTGGGATTGCAACGACACACACGTGTACACGTTTAATGCTAATTAAAAAACCGTGAGTCCTTTTGTGTTGCATTACATCTGCATGACACCTGATTTTCTGGCACCGACAAGGCAGGACTGGGCTGGCGGTTGGAATATATGTGGCGGGGCGACTACAAGGATTGGTAGGGATGATAAAGTGTGAAGCGGTTGTATGAAAATGTCGAAAGGCACAGTCTGGTGGGAATAATGGGCGGGACAAAAGAGGCAGAGCAGAACTGGAGGGTACGCAGCAATGATGTCATCTGATATTTGCAAGGGCTAGAATTAAATAAGCTCTGCTTCTTTCGACTCCTTTTTGGACATGTTGAATTGAGCAAACATGCGATGTACTTCCATGTAACTTTGTTAAGCATGTTTGAAATCAACTATTACCAATATTTGCAAGAAAAAAACAGACTAGCCATTTGATATCTGGACCCTTTTTTTCACTTCTGGTTTCCTCCTTGCCCAGACATGCATGACATTTGGACCACTCCTTTAGTTTCCACTTGTGACATGTCTGCTGTGGTCATGTTCGGAGGTATCCCACTGCCCCCGGTTTATGTAAGAGCCCCGTCATTGGTTAAGACCCCCCCAGAATGTGTCGATAAGCCCTCATTCAAAGAGATTGAATTATATGGAGATAACCGGCGTCCTTGAGCATGGGTGCAGATAACAGATTGGAGTGACACAGCTGACTCTCTTTGTTTTGTTAATTAAAGATGACCTCATCGCTAAAAATGGATGCTGTGCACCTCCTCGTCACGAGCCTCGCCATCAGCAGATTGCAGATCGCAGGCAGGGGGCCAAGGGGTTTCTGCATTCCCTTCTCCCCCCCGTTTTCCTCACAAACTCATCGGTAGTCTTTTTTTCTCCACCTCTCTCACTGAATGATATATAATATATACAGTATATATAACTCACTATAGCGCATTTTTGTTACAGACAAGCTCCACTTTTTATTCATTACTGTTTGTTTTGGAGCAGTTACAACAACAGCGATGAAAGGAAAATCTTTGGAATGTGATAAATCACAGAGACAACTTATGGCGATCGATACAGAGTGCATTTAAGCATGCCATTGGCTTTGATTCATGTTGCTGTCCGGGACATTAATAGTCGTAAAGTAGAGTAGTCTTAGAGTTTCCTCAGGAAGATTTGTATAGAAACTATACGAATGATCTCAGTTAAATGATATGTTTTAGTTTGCTTTACCAGTTAAACAGTAGGCTTCTTTGCTCGGAAGTATGCACTTAGTTGCCAGTACGCCGGGCTATCCAAAAGCCCTGCAATAAATCCTTCCTAAGTGCGCAGATTTTAACGTGACTGAGATATTGTTGTCAGGTTCATCATAATTCCAGATGCTCCTGAAATCAGAAGTCTTGTTTCATTTCATTTTATAAGCTGTTTTTTTTAAAATAGTTATGTGAGAAAAAACACCCCATGTGGTGCCCTAATTTTTCCAGGCCGTGTGTGTGCGCATGTGTGTGTGTGTGTGTGTGTGTGTGTCAGCTACCTCTTCTACTCCTAAACCGCCGCATACAAACGAGTGAAAGATTGTCAAAACATACACCCCCACTGTGTTGCATGTGATATTATTTTTCTGACAAATACACCACGTGGTGGCGCTGTTAATAAACATCAAAGTTTTACCCCATACGTCGGATTGACTTGAAATTTCTCGCACAGCTCAATGCTCATAACACCCACTGTAACTTTCGGGTGTTTAACCGAATCACCTCACAATTTTAGCACACCTTTACGAGAACCGACAAGCACATTTCTGTAACATTTGAGCAAAATTGGTTGAAAAATATGTCCCCTGTTCTCGAACGAGGAGTTCAACGTAAAAATTGACAAAGGTGTGTGATCCATGAACTGACAAATAACAGTCCTGCTTCAGTTGGAACTGTTATTGTTATTGTTGTCCTTTTCATTTTGACATCATGATATCAAGACGACGCTTCGCAGTTGGTCAACAGGACCTCACCATTGAGAGGCTTCAAACAGGATGTTCTCACACGGAGTGCCACCAGAAAAGTTGTGCAAAAAGTACTGAAACATTGAACAGCTGGACATGTGCATTCAGAGGTTTCGAGAAAGTCAAGTCAATTTCAGCTGTAAAGGTTATAGTGGATTTCACTCGGAAGCTGAATATCCCTAATGTTTTATGAATAATGTATATCATTTTTTATGATTGTATGGTTGTTTTGCGCCAATACTGCTCAGAAAGCCACCAACAATGAAAACCATTCATCTGCTGTACCATTTATTTAGGGTTCGGCCAATCCTAGCTGTCATTTTTGGGGCATTGAATCAGTCACAGCTGAACTGTTCATGTTGTCTTAGAAGACGTTTCGCCTCTCATCACAGCGGGCCTATCTAGTCTGACTAGTGTTTGTCCTACCTAGTCTTTGAGCATGGCTTTGAAGTTCACCAAGCGTTGGATTGTTCACCCACTAACAGGGAACTTAAGCTGGGTTAGGACTGTCGTGAGACAGGTTAGTTTTACCCTACTGATGACGTGTTGTTGCAATAGTAATTCTGCGTTTTGACATGGTGGAAGTGTGTGTTAGCAAGGCTGCGTCACAGCAAAAAAGTCCCTGGTTTGATTCCGTCTTGGACCATTCTGAACACCCAACTTTGTGCCCTTTGTCTGGGTGGAATTTGGGCTTTCACCTGTACTTCAGGTTCCCCTACTAGGACTTTTCAAGTAATTTCCTTGATGAAGCTGACACAATATCTTGGTTCTCTGTGGCTGGTGGTCCCGTCAGTTATAAAGAATTATCCAAACAGTCCTCAACACCAAATACCTTTAAGGGTTCCAACAATGTCGTAATCTCATACACAGAAGCCATGCGTTGCTATTTGGTGAGTTGGAAAAGAGTCTGTGTTGAGATTAATAGTACCCATCAAAGATCACAGGCTGTGGAGTATAAAAAGGTTTAAAGTGCCCACCAAGAACTAGAACCAAACTCAATCAAGCCACAATTAGGCCTCATGAAAGTGTTGCAAAAGGAACCCAGTGTGCCATCAAACCACAACATGAAACCCAAATTCTTGCAGAAGGCAGTGAACATCTCGGCGGGGCATCAGTACATTATCCAATAATATTAAGAGTCAAGATGATAATTGGAGTGGAATATTTGTGACCAATGATAATGACAACCAGTCAGCGATTGAGCTTGTTGTGGTCTGGAGCCAAAAAAGAAAAGAGAATGTTCTGCTTGGCTGCCTTTTGAAGAGCCATTAATTTCCATCAATAGCGGATTTTCACTAAATATTATGCAGCATGCTGGGGCAATAAGTCCAAATAGTCCAAGGAGTAATCACTTTATGTCTGTCATAAAATGTTATGCCGTTTTAATGTGGCGGTATGTAGCGTATAGGTTAAAACTAGAGTGTATTAATTGCCTTGTCCAGATATGTTTGATGCTCTAATCAATTCAGTTTTAGGACCATAGGATCTATTAAATTAACCGCAGGGTCTGTTACAGTCACCAGGTACAAGGTCTAGCACCGGGTCCAAAAACATTAGCATTAACAGCTTGTATTAACTCCGCAAGAGCTGCTGCAAGAAGTCTCATGAGTGGTCAACTTCTAGCAGCTTTTATCTACCTCTACACACGCTTCAAAATATCGGTTGTGCTACTCAGCTGTCAATGTGAAACTCATGCAGGTAAACTTGTCATGCTGTTGTTTTTTTCGCTGCTGTCAATAGACAACCGTGCTCAAGGATTCAAGGTGTTTTTGTAGTCAAAGAGAGCTGCGTTTTCCTGGCCTCTTTCTCATGCACTCCAAATCATTATTAAAGTTAACAATTAAGTTGTGAACAGACTTTATTGCCTAGTTTTGGTAAAAAAAAAAACAAAACAAAACAAAAACGCCCTGGGTGTTTTTACGGTATTCAGTCTTTTTGACCAAGTATCATTCATTCAGGCACACAATTTCATAGCATGAGGATTTTTAATGAACGTTTCTAAAGAAGTCAAGTCTATAATTTGTTTATACACAAAATATGTCAATATTATTATTAAATATGTCATATTTATGTCGGTTTGTGTGTGCAAGGAACTAAATACCTTGAACTTGAATACGTTGGGAAACCCTTGTCAATTTATATCCAATCTATAAATGCGTATTGAATTTAATACTGGATGGATGGATGGATGGATGGATGGATGAATGGATGCATTATTCATCTCCAAGGGAAATTCACATTTCCAGCAGCTCTGCAAAAATGTCATAATAAATTTAAACGCTTAAAAAGAAAACAAACAAGAAAAATAGGAGAGATAAGAAAAATAAGAAACTAGAATAAGAATACATAAGAATGAATACATAAATACGGAACAGATCACATTCAATGCATGCAAAATAATGCAAAAGGTATAGTAAGTCCAGCCTTGTGTGAGTTTTTATCGCTCCCCCTCTGTTGTGTTGAAAAGTCGCATGGCGTGGGGAAGGAATGATCTGCTCGTAAAAAAACAAATTGCAATAACGGCTTATATTGCATTGCTGATATTTGACTTTTTTTAGCTAATTCGTTGTTGCATTCAGTGTAATTGACACGTTCTAGGTGTGAAACAGTGGCTGACTGCAGGGTGTTTTTCCCCACACTTCCTCAAATTTCCTTTCGAAGCCAAAAAAATCTCCTTAGGTTTGAACCCACTGACCTTGAGGATTAACGCATCAGTCGCCCACCCTACCTCACACACAAACACACACGGCGTCATGTTCCCAGCACTTCAGGGGAATATGCATACATACACTGCGACTTAACCCAGAAAAAGTGACATTGTGTGGGCTTTCCGTACCGTAGGTCATTAGTCCATATTTTCATCTGCAGAACACACACATGCAATGGAATATTTACTTCATTTCATCAATATAAATGATGATAAACAGAACATATGCTAAAGAAGCGATGCTTGCATTGGGGCGTTCAATTGCATTGTGAAATATGTGCTTCGTGCATACATGTGTTGCTTTATAATCTGCTGCAACTTTCTTCTCATTATTTGTAATTGCCCCTTTCCTGCCTCCAGCTCCTATTGCACACAATGCTGCCCAACCACGCCTGACTTTTACCTTTTTTTTTCCCTTCTCCCCCTATTGTGTTTTGTTACATGTTCCGGCACTTTAAAAAGGGCTTTCCTTGCCGAGTCGGGTCGTTCGGGGTCAGGAACCGTTGCTGCTGTGGGCCTCCACAGTGTTGACCATAACAGTCAATTCAAATCTTCTGAATGTCATCATACATAAGGAGGCTGGTATATGTTTGTTTCAGCATCATCATTCCGTCACCTCATCCCATGATTTGCTATCATTTATTCCCCCGGTTGCCTGCTTAAAATGTCACTTGGCACTTACCGTCAGGTTTTAATTGCCGTGTAAGCTGGGGAACACGCTAAATGGCTTTTATCGTAATTGAATTTCAGAAGCTATAATTTTTGCCAGCTGTTTGTTGTGTTTTGGTTTTTGGTATTGATAGAAAATGTTGACCACAGGCACACCAACGAGCTGCCACCGTAAATGGGGCTCTCGTATTTGGATATTTTTTTCTACTAATAACTATTCCAATTTTAGTATCAACTAATTGGTGTGTAAGCAGGTCAAAGCTACCAAACTGGTGAGTGAAGTAGTAGTAAACTTGTTTTGTCAGTCGTAGTGTGATTTTTAATATTGCACACGTATGACCTCACAAGATGGGCTGCACGGTGGCTAGGGGTTAGCATGTCAGCCGCACAGTCAGGAGATCTGAGTTCGTATGGCCGTTGGAACATCTCCATGTGAGACTCTATATTGTCCATAGGTTTGAATGTGAGTGTGAATGGTTGTTTGTCTACATGTGCCCTGCGATTGGCTGGTGACCAATCCAGCGTGTACCCCGCCTCTCGCCCGCAGTCAGCTAAGATCGGCTCCAGCTTACCTGTAACCCTAATGAGGACCAATGGTATGGAAAAGGGAGGAAACTCGACTCTGCGCATGCGCAAAACGAGTCTCCACCCAGTCAGCAGCTTGTCGACCTATTTTAAGGCAACCCCATTTGTATTTGCAATATACGCCAAATGTTATTTAGAGTCAAGAAACAACAACATAATCAATCTTTTTTAAAACTATAATATCCAATGTGCAAAGTGGAGAAATTATAATCCATCCTTTCCTGGTTGTATAAATAATTTTAATGTTTGTTTTTTTGGCACTGACAACAACTACAGACCAAACATTTGCTAGCAAGACATCTTTGGGTGGATGGATGGATGATATTTCTCCGTTTAGAGGAAAACTCTTTGGCTTATGGTTGTTTACGTTCAAATACCACTGGACGTGACGGCGCAAAAGCTCCATCGTAACAACTGCAAGTGAAAGAAGTGACATAGGCCTTGCAAGCTCCCTTACATCGCTATGCTAGTGTTGCTAACGTTTGTGTCCTCCTGTTCCACTCCTTACTGTTATGTTGTTGTATGTGATAAATGGCATCTATTAGGTCGGACAAGTGGCGAGTTATATTATCTAAAAAGTGGATAATAGCGCTTCTTGGAGCCACACGCTTTGTTGGAGACAGGTATGGACAAGCACAGCTCCTTAACATTTAAGCTACAGACACAGAAAACGGCGTGTTCCCAGTAGGGCTTACTAAAAGCACGCATAAATTCCAGCATCAAGGCTTTGGACAACACACATCCAATACACTACTGTGGGACCTCTGAGACATATTTAAATTTGTTCAAGCAAAAATTTGGAGCATACCTGCGTGCTACAGACCTACAGTATATCAAACCAAGTGTATTTTACCAATCAAACATCAAATCATCTTTTTAAACATGAATGCAAGTAATTACATGTTTAAATTCCATTTCTGACATGACCTTGAATGACACAGCCAGTCATTCTTCAGTTTGGAAACATCAGGTTTTAGATTTAACGAATGGTTTGTATTACATTTGTATTCTGGTTGGGAATAAACGGACTGGAATTGATTTGTTGTTTTAGTCATAAGATCACGAAAGGGGACGTAAAACGATCTCTGTATTTTACCCTCATTTGGTTAGCTTCTCACAAAGTGGCATGCGCAATCTGCCCAAAGTACATTTTGTGCGTGGTCGTGATGGTACGTCCTGTACCTCAGATACTTTTGACCCATGGAATGCGCTGGTTTAGTTCTGTCAATAAGGCTTTTTCATTCTAAACAAACACAATTTTCCGCTACTGAGCTCTTTAAATTGATGATTATACTGTGAAGAGTCACTGAAGACATTGTGAGCTCAGCTTTTTGTTAAGCAGCACTGGTCAAAGTTGCACAGGCACATGGTCATGCACATGCAGTCGATCCACGCTGACTGTGTGATGCCTAGTTCTGACCTTTTGACTCGGGTCACTAAACAAAGTCATGCTGTCCCTCTGTTTGTGTCTTGTGTCATGCCAGTTACCATGCTTGTTTTTTGGACCTTTCACTTTATGAAATGTGAAGTTTGGATTTTATGAGGCGTTTAAGGATATGTTTACAAACTTTAGCAGTGTTTTCCAAATGTGTATGGTAAATTTGAGGTATGGTTTCGCAAACATTACGTTTTGTTTTGGATCGTTGGTCAGTTGTCCAAATGTTAAGTTTGTGGTTGTCGACCATTTTTCAGTCAGTTTTCCAAATGTTAAGTTTGAGTTTTGGACTTTTTACAGTGAGTTTTCTGTTCCTTTTTTTTTTTGCAAACATTAGGGGTTGGTTAGAAACTTTTATGCATGGCTTTCTGAGTCTTTAATTGGGCTTTGGGAACTTTCATTGACTGTTTCCAAAATGTTAAGTTTGGGTTTTGGACTTTGAAGAGAGGGTTTATGAAATGAAATGTTATGTTTGGTTTTGAAACTATTTAAGGAATTGTTTTGCAAACATTATGTTTGAGTGTTCAAGGATTTAAGGATGGTTTTCCAAATATTAGGTTTGGGTTTTGGACCTTTGAGTGTAAATCTTGAAATTTTAAGTTTGGGTTTTGGACTTTGAAGGAATAAGTTTCCAAATATTGAGGGGTTTTTTTGGACTTTCAAGCAATAGTTTCATTTGCATTTGGGACATTTGAGGGACTGTTTCCAAAATGTTAAGATTCTGTTTTGGACTTTAAATGGAAAGTTTTCCAAATGATAACTTTGAGTTTTTGATATGAAGATGAAGCTTGTAGGACGGATTAACAGACTTAATTCAAAATGACCTGTCAAGGTAACATTGACATACCGTGAAATGCTCTAATTATGGCTGGGGCCTGCATGAGAAAGTGGAAAGGAAAATGTAGCTGGACGCTAATGCTAATTATTTGCTTTTGTAGACCATTGACCAGTTAATTGAATATAGGCTTTAATTGGATAATTTAAGGTAGGCTGCAAGGAGTTTTTACAGCAAATACTGTATAAAAGTAACAATACAAAAGCTACCTTTCAGAAAATCTGTGTTTTACAACCAAAACAGATCATTTCGAGGATCATCATCTCCCCTGCTGACGTTTGTCCTTTTCCATTACCTGCAAGTGTTTTTCTCTGGGCTCCACTCTCACTGAGGCTGATATGAAGCAAAATGAGAGAAGTACCAATGATGTACATCCTGCTAGAAGTAGAACAAACAGATAAAATGGCCAGACTTACGCAAAAGGAACATGAGTCAGTTGTCCTACAGTTGGGTTTATATGGGTCAAGAATATGTGCTAATGACGTATATCCACTCAGGCCCATCCTGAGTGTTTTTCACCAAGCTGCGCATGCAGACAGACATCATTCTACTTATTAAAATTCTTTTGTGCGTCACAAACATACCTTTCATCCTTTGTCTTCCTTATTTTATCCTCTGCTTTTGTTTGGCCTGCATTTAGCTGGTATTTTAGAAATCTGGCATTGGATTGACATTCCTTTTGTATTTGCTTGTAATAAAAGACGAGAAACACACAAGCCAAATCAGTTCATCAATTCTTC
Organism: Dunckerocampus dactyliophorus; assembly: GCF_027744805.1. Taxonomy (NCBI): domain Eukaryota; kingdom Metazoa; phylum Chordata; class Actinopteri; order Syngnathiformes; family Syngnathidae; genus Dunckerocampus; species Dunckerocampus dactyliophorus. The sequence goes on along the minus strand of NC_072835.1, from coordinate 16,093,021 downwards.
TTAAATAGATCACTGCCAATTTAATCTGCAAATTATGAACAGTCTGCGTGGGATAATTATTGTTCCACCAAATGTTGGCATGTTGGCGTACTTAAGTTACCAAATACGCTAATTGCAAGGAAAATAACTTACGCTGCTTTGACTGCCCTGTGGAATAAACTGCAGTGAAAGTAACATTAAAGGTTAGCTTGTGGTGACCCACAATAGTTACAGATATTCACCAAGGGGATGTACCTATTTGTATAATCATTAGACAAATGATCAGTGACCTATGGACGATTAGCTGCTACGTCCACAGATGTTTTGGTTGATGGCAGCCATGTTTTTCAACCGATCTTGCTCAAATTTCACGGACATACGCTCCCCTAAAAGTGTGTACCAAATTTGGTGGTGATTCGCTTTAACGCTGTAAAGTTACAGTGGGTGTTTTTGTAGAGCACGTTGAGCTGTGTGAGAAACTTCAAGTCAGTCCGACTTCTGGGGTTTAGTGACAGCGCCACCATGTGGTGTATTTGCCAGAAAAATAATAGCACAGGCAAGACAATAGGCGTGCATGTTTTCTCCAATGTACACCCTTTTGTACGCAGCAGTTGAAGAGTAGAAGAGTTAGTTGACCCAAACAATCGCATGACTTTAAAAAGTATCGGGTCCAGTAATATTGTACTGTAAACACAAATATTATAAATTGTATTAGGTTATATGTCAGGCTTACCAAAGTAATCAAAACAACAAAAACAATATGAGCTCTGCTTTTGAAAAAGGGAACAGCAGTACAAGAATGCATATTTTTTAGGAAAATAGGAAAATCTTTGGTAGACACATATTTCTTTCTATGAAAAGGTCAACTCACACATTCATAGTGTTGTTTTACATCTCTTTTCCAGCTACCCTTCTTAATTTGTCCTCTGCCAGCCCGATTACTCCACTGTTTACGAGTTGGCGCCGGTATTATAAACTCAAGCTAATCTGCCCTTTGCTTTGTGTAGAAATAGTTGGAAATCTAACCTTTTCAGAGCTTTTTTAAACTCTTGATAGCTTTCACCTTTCCATCATTCCCACTAGCCCTGGAAAATAGCAAAAATAGTGATTCTACACTTAAAAGAAATAAGTCAAGCTGAAGTTGTAAAAGCATAAAAAGGTCATGTTAACATTATGAAATTAATGTAATGATTTTTTTTTCTAATTTCAATGTAATTAATTCTTTAATTAAACGTTAAAAACCAAACATTACATCCATTACATGAGTAACAGCACCCAATTCATTCAGGAAAAGCGTCAGTTTTGCTGTTTTCATGATGATGTCATCCAGTTCCATTGGAACTGCTCTTATGGCACCTTACAGTATATACTTGTTTCTTTGGGGGACAGCTACTAGTTTCCGATTTTTGTCACGTTTTAATGTTTACAGCTGCAGCCTTGGAAAATAATGCTGATTGGTCCATTGATGGATTTCTGCTTTTTTTTTTTTTGTATGTGTATTTTTACCAATTAGTCAAGCTTAATGGAAGATTCATTTCGGGCCCAATTAGTACGGTTTGGGCATGCTAAGTACGTTTACAGAAACAAACTTGTTGGAGTGTTGTGTCTTGACCTTCGGTCCAATCCCGTCTCTCCACCAGGTGAAGTGTTGAGCTTGCTGGATGATCTCTTCTCCGGTTTGGGTTCATCCTGTGTCGTGCCCGGGAAGAGGAGTGGCGAACATCCCCACACTCTGCTTTATTCCGTCGTATTCAAGTGCCTGGAGCCTGACAGTCTCTACAAGTAAGTTGGATGCCAAATTTTCCTGGAAAAGGTAATCGCTCTGTTTTGGTTGCTTTAATTATTACTGCTGGGTAATTTTCAGGCTGGAAAAGAGACGTGTTGTTTTGAATGACTGTGTAGTATGAGCTGAAATTATTTGCTGGGTTCCTGTGTAGCGCTTGGTAGGATGACCCATTGCAAAACCTCCTCACATTTCAGCAACCATTTTATTACATCCTCCCAAGGGACAACACTATAAAAAAGAAAGTATGTAATATGGTTTAGAGTAGTCAGTGTGCAGCTTGTATACGTTTACTGTCCACTGAAAATGAGTCAACACACAACCATTGCTGTTAGTGTGAGCACCACTGTTGTGTAATACTGCCTTAATCTTCTCGGGAAGTGAATTCACCAAAGCTGCATTGGAATGGGAGAGGTCCCACTCCTCCATGATGACATCTCTGGTGGAGCTGGTGGACGGTAAACACCTTGCTCTTCTCCACCTTCCTTCCTTCCGCTTGAGGATTCCACCCATGTGCTCAATTAGGTTCAGGTGTGAAGGAGACATACTAGGCCACCTCTTCACCTTCAGGTTCCTCAGCAAGGCACGTGTCATCTTGGAGGTGTGTTTGTGCTCCTATCATGTTGGGAAACTGCCATGCGGTCAAGATTCTGCTGTGTTGGAATATGGTTTTCCTCAACAAACTGCAGCTCCCTAGTGATGGCAGCACTCGTGCAGCCCCAGACCTTGAGGCTACCACCATGTGGGGGAGGTTGGGAGGTAACGAATGGCAAAAACTCGCCAATAATGAACGCACCCATAAAAATCCAACCCTATTTTTGATACTCAAAATCCTCGAACATGCCTCTCACAGTTATTAAAAGCATTTTTAATGCAATTTTACACACAAATACACACATACAGTACAATGGAACTCGGTTAGTGTCCGCCCCGCATAGCCACAATTTTGCCTCGGTTTGCGTACAATATGGCGTGTGTCTTGTCGTACTGTGAATACACTGCGTGAGTCCAACTGTGTTTATAATGCATTTTTGTTTTTATCACAAGACGTCCTTGTTAGAAATCTATTAGCTTGCCACTGCATGGAAAGGCAGCTCCATCAGCAGCAGTTGACACTCAAACATGTTAACACAAAACACATTTTTATAGTTTTATAATAGTTTCACATGCATAAAACAATTCTGAATGCAAAATTGACATATGAAAGAGATAAATTTAAGGTTCAATTTAAGGTAACTATTTAAGGTAACTGTGGCACTATGATAGTTAATAATTTCATGACTACTATTACTACTATTATGTGTGACTGTTACTATCATTGTGGTTGTTGATATTATTTCCGTAAGGGTCTTATAGCCATCACCGACATTTGCTGATGTAGTCCTGTTTGCTTCTGTCGTTTTGTTATTTTTGTCACAATTTTTGTTACTGCTGTTGTCCTTGTCTCACTCTGTTTTGTCCCCCTCTTATCCCTGTACCCCCCTCTCTTTTCTCTTTTCTCTTCTTCTCTATCCCCTCCTGCTCCGGTCCGGCCGCTCCAAATTTGCATAACAACAAAACATCAAAGTCAAATAAATTCTGTATAACAGAGGAAGTGTATCTCACACTTTTCCCTGGCAGAGCAAATCTGTTGAGCACGTGAGGGCATTTAGACCAACAATACTATCTTCCAAAATACCTAGACAGGACAAAAAAAAACAACACACGTACCATGTTTGTGTTTTGTCACGAGTTGTATCGTGAATTCAATAGTGTTTCTCACCCTCTTTGTCAAAACCCTACTGAATCCAGGAAATAAGTCATGGCAAAAGAGGACGGTGGTGTCTGCGTTGATCTTGCTGCCACATTGTATCTTTGGAAAAAAATCACGTCAATGTAAATGTTAATTTATCCCTTTCATTCATCATTTCTATGTATTTATATGCTAATTGTTTTCTTCATGTTACTATAATTACTATAATTGTACAACTATAAAAACCTGTTTTGTGTTAACATTTTTGGCTTTCTGGAATGGGTTAATTGAGTTTACAATATTTCTATTATTCGGTTTGCGTACATTGTCAGAGTCGGACCTTCTGGAACAAATTAATGACGCTGACCAAGGTTCTACTGCATACAGTATCATCTATTAATAAATTTTAGATTTATTTTAGGTTTCCAGTTAACCTAACATGGATGTTTTTGGAATGTCGATGGAAGCATGGAACATGCTAACCACGATATACATTATTTACAGTACTGTACTTGCACAACATCACGTTTTGTCAAAGCGTCTTCCTGCTGGAAAATTTTGAATAAACTGACTTGTGAGACAGCGCCCTTTGCTGCATTCACAGCTGCAGTACTCTTTTCTCCCTGCAGATAGCCACATCAAACCACTTTTATTTAAGTTATCATAAAATATACCTATATCTATATTTACAATTAAAGCACGGTGGCCGAGTGGTAAGCATGTTGGCCACACAGTCAGGAGGGGGCTCCGACATTCCAAAAACATGCATGTTAGGTTAAGTGGGGACTCTAAATTGTGTGAATGGTTGTTTGTTTATATGTGCCCTGGGATTGGCCAGCGACCAGTCCAGGGTGTACCCCGCCTCTCGCACAAAGTCAGCTGGGATAGACTCCAGCATGCCCCCGCGACCGTAATGAGGATAAGGGGCATAGAAAATGGATGGATTGACAATTAAAGCGAAGAATGCAGGGTTAGCGAATGCCGAACGGCTAATAGTTAATCCACTGTCTATGAAAGCTGTACACTGACTACTATAAAGTCCATCCAAGTCTCATTTGTATAGTATTATAGTCCCTTGAGATGATATACTACATATAAAATGTGAGGCACATGCTCAATTTTGTGTGTACTCTAAGAGGAGTTTGACATTGCCTTGGCGATGCTACCACCAGTTCACTTGCAATATTGTCCAAAATGTGGGGGTTTTGAATCTCTTCTATCATACGCCAAGAATGTCTGATAAAATGCATGATTCCAAGCTTCAGAAATGTTAGCTGCCTCTCCAGTCAAGTACATCTTCATCCAGAATAGGTAACACACTGCAGAGTTCAGCGTGAAATTAGTGCACATGGTGTGTATAAAAGGACATCGGGTCACCATGCAAAGCAGTAACAATAAGACAGAAGCCCTGTTGGAGGCCATGCTGACTTTTGGCTATGAAAACTAACAGTGCAGGTCTTCATTGACTTTTGGGGGGGTGTCTCATGTTTGCCAAAGAAAATGTCTGAAGGAGATTAGCTCTAACTGGCCTGGGTTCATCTTGGCTCACTTTTATCCAGAGGTGGAACTACACATTCACTGATAGGTGTTGGACATCCTCCTATCGTCAAATCCAGACCATGGGGTCTCTTCATTTTTCACATTTAAGACAGGCTAGCAATGAACTCCAAAATAAACAGCCATGCTCAAGTGTCAAGCTGTGCACCAGATAAAAGGAAAGGAGCTTTGCGGTAATATCATTTGTTGTGCAATGACCTGTCCAGAAGGTGATAAATATGATTAAATGATGAAAGAATCTGCTATGCACTTGCTGAACTCCACAATTCTAATACATTCAACCAAATACAGCAAGGAGAATTTAAAAGAAGGTTCAAATCTCCTTCAATGGGTAGCACAAAGAATAAGGACAGCTGTTGTTGTGAAAAAATGAGTTGGTTGCAGGACTTGATCATCAGTCTTTGGAGCATCTTTGTTTCTATACACCTGCAAATAGATAAGCAAACAAAGCATCATTTCGGAATGGTAGACAGGGCCCACATGTTGTTGTGGCTGTCACTGGACACATTGAACTTTATGTTTATAGTCATCGTATTGTTTGGTGGCCTTGGTATGTTTTGAGAAGCTCAACTTTGCGCCTCGAAAAGAAGTGTCCGTGATTCAAAGCTGTGGGAAACGTGATGAAGAGGTCTTTTCATCCCAAGATTATATGACGGTAGAAACAACACACACGTCACAACCCAACAAATGTCAAAGCCATTGACTTAACTTCAATGATGACTTTCCCAAAAGCTTGGACAGGAGATAAGAATATTTGGGGAATGACCGTTGGGTTAATCTAAGGAAATCTAGCCTCCACTTACAAAAACCCTGCAAAAGGAGGCTAATTGAAAACTTTGTTGCACCGTTATCGTTGTTTATGCATTCTTCACCGTGTTGTTTTGGACTGATAAGGAGAGAATTTACGTCGAAATTACGTCTGAGGGCACATCTGTTTGCAGCCAACCCCACTGTCTAAATCAAGAGCCAGATAAAGCCTCCAGTGCTGTCGACTGGCATTTTGACTTGATCACTACCAATGGCTTTGGCAGCAGTATTTCTCTTCCACTTCAGAACACCAGGCTTTTTATGATGAATGTCAGACTCCCATTTCAAAAGTGCAATTTTCAAAAAACCTAAATAGTTGAAATTATAATTTGATAATAAAATGGATGACTTTTTTTGGTCCAAAATGGCCGAAGCGCACAATATTACTATGATGGGGGATATAAGGCTAACAAAATATTGTGTCCCATGAAATTGGAGAAAAGACACTGAGCTAAATTAGCATGTAAAGGTGAGGCTTTAAGGCTGTAGACATTAAGAAAATGTGATTTTTAGGCCACTTTTCCAAAGGGTACAAAGTGGGAGTTTTCGCTACACAAGTGATACAAAACAATTATTAATCAAAATACATTTTAATAGTTTCCTGAAATATACAAACCTCTAATAACTTCTAATAACTGTGTGGCCAAAAATTGGCAACTCTAAATTGTCCATAGGTATGAATGTGAGAGCGAATGGTTGTTTGCCTATACGTGCCCTGTGATTGGCTGGCGACCAGTCCAGGGTGTACCCCACCTCTCACCCAAAGCCAGCTGGGATAGGTTCCAGCATACCCACGACCCTAGTGAGGATAAGTGGCATAGAAGATGTTTTTTTTTTTTTCTAGTCAAAATAGGGGGCATGCTATTATGACAAAAATTGCATAAACATGTAAAAACTTATTCCTAACCTGAAATAAAATGCTGTATAGCTTTAATTGTTCAGATTATGGCTGAAGCTGACTAAAAGGTTTAAGCTTTGACAACAGAAAAAAATACTACTGTGTGTGATTATTATGGCCCTTTTTTTCAACTTAAAAAAAAAGAGACAAGACATTTTTAATGCGAAAAAACAGAAAATCAACTGACATAGGCTGTTACCATTAGGAACAAAAAAAAACAAAAACGAAATCCCTCTAAAATAAAAAGTCCCAGTCAAAATTGTTTTGGGCGTGCTTGATGCCAGTGTTTCCTGGAGGCTAGTGGGAATGTTGCTCCAGGTGGTGAAGATGGCTTCATGGAGGGCATCTACTGTCTGGAACTGATGTCCACTTTTGTAAACTTCCTCTGCCATCCATACCCAAATGTTCTCAGTTGAATTTAGATCAGGGGAACACGCAGTATGGTCCAAAAGGGTGACGTTATTCCTCTGGAATTTTGTCAGACGGGCAATGTGAACTCCAGCATGTAAAAACCCAGTTCTTACCAAACAGACGAGGGCCTTCAGTCAGGAGCGATGCATAGTGCGCTGCCATTTGACCTCCCTGCACAAGCTGAAGCGCCATTGTTCCATTGAAGGAAAAAGCACCCTAGGTCATGATGGTGCCCCCTCCACTGTGCCGTGTGGAAAACATCTCAGGTGAAATCTCCTTGTGATGCCAGTAACATTGGAAGCCATCATGACCGTCAAGGTCACGTTTTTTTTCTCATCAGAGAATAAAACTTTCTTGCCATGTTTGGTGCTCTCGGGCAAATTCCGAACGGGCAATTTTATGGCGTTGACGAAGACGAGGCCTTTGAAGACGTTTTTTGTTCTTAATACCCTTCCCTCGCAGATGCCGTCTAATGTTTATTGGACTGCACTCGGCACCAGTAACAACCCAAGGATTGTTTCATGTCTTGACGGACAGCCAATGGGATCCTCCGGCTCAAGGCCGATGACATTTTGGGTCTACCACCTGACTTTTTTGTTCCATAACCGTCAGAACTTTAAAATTCCTGCTTGAGGCCTTGCCTATGCTGCTCAACAATCTGACCACGTTCAAAGAGAGAAAGCTTTTTTGCCTTTGCCATCAAGAGATCATGACATTGTGAATATCTGACAGAAAATAACATTCAATCCACATTTGCAAAGATCTTCAACTTTTGATCAACGTATTTCAGTTTAATGCTTGCCATTACACAAATTGCTTACTAAATTTATTTTTGCGTCACTCTCATTTCTTCTTTTTGCATTTCGAAGCTCTAGTTAGAACCTCTTTAAGATCCAACGTAAAACATAAATTCGTTTTTTTGCCGTATCTACCATTAGGACAGATCGGGTTGATCCCCTTACATTGATGCCCTTATGTGCTCAACAGATTTGCTCTTTCAGGGAAAAGTGTGAGATACACTTTGGAGCGGCCGAACCGGAGCAGGAGGGGATAGAGAAGAAGCGAAAAGAAAACAGAGGAGGGAGTGCGGGGACAAAAGGGGGACAATAAAGAGAGAGACAAGAACAACAGCAACAACAACAATTGTGTCAACAATAACAAAACAACAGAAACAAACAGTTTCAGTCTACTAATCTTAAAACTTTGATCAGAACTGCATTAGTGCAGAGTTTGATACTGTGCACTTTTATTTGTTCTCATACGGATGTTTGTGCCACATCCAAATCGTATCATTGCCAGAATTATTTCATTGGATTCTTATTTGTGAAGTCTAAATTGTTGATAGTAGAACAAAATGTTATTTCAGTTGACTATTGGTTGTGATTTTTTAATGACATGTTGAGAAAAAAACATGGCACTTTTTATCTAACTTACATTGCATTTTGCAGCATTTGTCTTATTTTGCACACACAGTGTTTATTTGTGAAATGCATCCAAAGAAGCATAATGTGTTCATTCATTACACAAGATGTGACCTGACATTAGTTTGAGGAAGGAGCTGCTGGCAATATCGGTATCAGTTGATATCGGTATTGGTTATAAACTGCTGGACAATATCGGTATATTGGGTATTGGTGAGAAAGCCAGGCGGCACGGTCGTCTAGTGGTTAGCATGTTGGCCAGTGGATCGGGAAGACCTGGGTTCGAATCTCCGCTGGGCATCGCTGCGTGGGTTTTCTCCGGGTACTCCGGTTTCCGGTTAATTGGTGACTCTAAATTGTCCATAGGTATGAATGTAAGTGTGAATGCTTGTTTGTCTATATGTGCCCTGCGATTGGCTGGTGTGTACCCCAGCATAATGAGGATAGAGGATAGAAAATAGATGGATGGGTAAGAAAGCCAATATCGAGCATCTGTTGTCCTAAGTGTGACTTTTTGATGACAAAAACAAACAGAACTCAAAATAAAGCGGGAAAAATAATCATTCCTGTGATTTGTGTAACATTTTGTCCAGAATCCAAAGAACCTTTTGGGTTTAATTTTTCATAGCAGTCAAATGGCCTCTTGCGGGACTCATACATACCCCAAAATATTGTCATTGATTGATATACCTGTATTTGTAGTGCCCATTTGTTTTTTTAACTGTATGCATTTCTAGACAATTCCCTCTCCTAACGGTCTTGCATCTTTGTGATTACTCCTCAGCTGCTTCTAATTGTCTCCGAAAGTGAGTCTCCAGACCAGACAGTCCATTTGTTGGAATTCCTTTACCACCCCATCCATCTTTTTATTGGCCTGTTTAAGCCTTTTTATTTCCTTTTGTTTTTTCTCTCAATTAATTTACCCTTTTGGGCTTCCCAGGCCTGTGAAACCCACATACACGACACATACATTTGTAGTTGCAAGCAATCATGGAATTGTCTTGACTTACCTGCTAAAAAAACATGCATATGTAAATGTGGAAGTGTATAAACATTAACAGCATGAGCTGCTCTTTTTTTTTTTTTTTTACAAATTTTCTGAGCCAGTGGTTACACAAGAAGCATTCAAAACCCAAAAAAGGTCAGTTGTTAGTTCTAAAATGACCCATACAACTTTTCCAAAAAATTACTCATGAGCATTTGGGGGATAGGGTTTATTATATGTTGTCCATCACTCTCTCTCTCTCTCTCTCTCTCTCTCGTTCTCTCTCTCTCTCTCTCTCTACTCGGCAGTACATCAATTCTCTTTTGTTTTCATTTCCTTTTGCCTCCTCTTTCTTTTCTTTCCAGTGTCTTCTTCTCCATCCAAAATGTAATAAGTGGATGACCATATGAAACTGTTGTCGAAAGTCAGCAGGTATTGCTGCTCGATTGCACCATATGACTGAGCGCAGGCCACTTTGATTGCTCAAGTAGTTGAAGAAACAGAAGTAGACACATTTACTTCAAATATCTGCTCTATAAATGTTGTCACTATTATTTTGGGCCGTAGAGTGCTGCTGATGTGCAAAATTTGAGGATTTCCAACTTGTCAGATATTCTAAGCTGCCATAAATTCTTGCGGCGGCAAGAAACAGTCCTATGCAGCTCGGATTGATTTGTGGGCTGGCTCAACTGATGTGTGTCCAAAATGCTGATGTCATGGAAAAGGCGTCCCCTCAGCATGCCAAAAATACTGTCCTAATTGATCCTCTCTTCCCATGCCGCTGGGACTCCGAGCTTTCTTGTCCTGTCATCTCTTGTTCAGACATACCACCATCCGCTGTCTCATTAGATTAGTGGGAAATGGTCACTTTAATGACAACGCAGTTCATTTACACGTACACTTATCCTACATTTGTCCGTCTCGGTGGATGCTGAGCTTTCTAAACCATACCATGAGGTCAATGCCATCCAGGCAAGGACAGGGAGTTATCATGACTAGCCTCCGCTATGTGAGCTACATTGCTAACACTTTAACAGCAGGTGAGCCTGTTTGCTGAAGAAAACAAAGAAACATAAATACAGGTGAAATTTGCTAGAGAAAATCTAGCACACTGAGAACAGTTTAAAACTGTAACTTCTGTTAATTTTGTCACGATTTGCACTGTGCTTGGTTTGCTGCCCTCTGCTGTCTTGTTTCAGCTCTGCAGAGGAACTCTCTCACCAGCTCCTTGACTAGCGCAGCTGCAGCCCATTACTAATCAGCCTCTTCTTAAGCAGCGTTGGCTAGTCAGACCGTTGCCAGATTGTTGCTAAACCTTCACCAGCATCGTGCATGCTTCGTTCTTTCATGCCAAATCTGCTAGTGATTTTTTTATCGCCTTCATGCCCTTGTTGCCAACTGATACTTTGTAAGTTGTTGAGCATTTTGCCCTTTTTCTGATGTTTGCTACTTTGTCTTTTGTTTGTACTTTGTTAGCTTCCCGGTGACCTTTTGTCACCAACGTCTTTTGTGGTACTTTGTTGTCTCTCATCCTTGAGCACCTCTTGTACTATTAAATTCCTTTTTTTTGATACCAACCTTCTTCTCTGCTTTGGGGTCCAAAATTCCAACATGGACCCCGTGGAGACGTGCCCTTTAAAGCTGGCCCTTCACAAACAACACCTGTGAATCGACAGACAAGAGGAACAGTTTAGTCTGTTGGGCGCAAGCATCCTAGGTATGGCTGAGAGCCACGATGCATCTCATCAAGATGGCATCTCCATTCCCTCCATTCCCTCAGCTCTCTCCAGCGAGACCTCAACATGTCCACTTCGGGATCCAGCTGTACAGCGGAGGTCAACCTTTCCGCACCTTGCCCCCAGCTCTCACGCCCAGAACGCTTTTCAGCCGATTCAGATGTATGTATTTTTTTCACTCAATGTGAGCTCCACTTCGAACTGCAAGCTGCCGCGTTTCAAAGGTGGCTTTCGTGATGTCTCACCTCACCGGTAGGTGTTGGAACCTGTGCTACTGCCAAGTGGACTCACCATTGCCCGGTATGTGACACATACCAGTCATTCGCCAAAGTGATGGAGAAACACTTCCAGCGCCAGTCTAATGGTCGCAAGGCGGCATGCTCTCTCCTGAGTCTGCAGCAAGGGTGGCGAACTATGCCATTGAGTTCCACACACTCACAGCCGACAGCGACTGGAACAGGCTGGCTCTCCTGGATGCCTTTGTCCTGGGACTCACAACTGATATCAAGACACATATGACATCGATGGAGAACTCCAAGGACCTTGATGAATTCATTGCCCCGACCAGGCGGATAGAGAAGCAGCTCAGCGATCAGAAGGATCGAGATTCTCCACCTGGATTCCTCACGCCCCGTCTAGGATGGCATCCTCGAGGTTCGGCATCGACTCTGAGATTGCTCCCGTCATCTCGGCACCAGCTCTTTCATCGCCTCCCCTGACCGACATTCCCATGCGGCCTGGAGGACGCTGGCTCGCGCCCACGGAACTTACCCAAAGGATCAGACACCACCTCTGCCTTTACTGCAGTGAACCTTCTCATCACATCTCTAGGTGTCCTACTTGCCCCACCAGAGCTACCAACTCCCCTTTCGGCCAAGCCTCATAAGGTTCCTCTCCTGTCTCATCTTCCAAGCCCATGCCTCCTGACACTCATGCGGGGCAGCAGCAGAGACTTCAGCTGCCCGGTTACATATTCGGTAATGGGCAGAACATTGAGGTTTCGGCCCTCATTGAGTCAGGGGCTGGCGATTTTTTTTTTTGGGACTCTGATTTCACTAAACACCATTCAATTAAGTTAGATGTGCTTACCTCGCCCAAGAAGGTTCTTTCTTTAATGGGTGCCTCTTGGAGGTTATTAGTGCCGAATCTCTTTGTTTCAACCTGTCCAGTAATCACCACAAGGTGATTTATTTTTTTTTTATCATACCTTCCCAGTCCCTAACCCTAACCCTAGTCCCCTGAAGGAGATTAATTTGTCCAGTGTATCTGAGGAGCATCATAACTTGAACTGGTATTTAGTAAAGATACGGCCCAATCTCTTCCTCTGCATCACCCCTACGATTGTGCGATTAAACTGTTACCTGATGCAGTCCTACCTAACTCCAAATTGTAGACCCTTAAGGATTTTATCTCGTCCTCCCTCGCCGCTGGTCTCATTCACCCCTCTTTCTCCCCAGTGGCAGCCAGGTTATTCTTCGTATAGGACAAGACATTCCATCCATGCATTGATTACCATGGCCTCAATGACATAACCATCAAAGACAAGTACCTGATGGAAAACTGATAGTTCAGATTTTTTGACATGAAGATGTATGACATCCCCATCAGCAGCGTAGTGCATGAATAGTGACTTACCCCCCCACTTCCGGTTAGTTGGTGGGGCCACTTAAGTAAATGGTTTGGCTTCTCAAAACAATATGCGTTCAAAAGAGTAACACATTTGCATCACAAAATGCCTCCTCGAAAAAAATCAGACCTCACAATCGCTCGGCGTTACTTTCGCTCTCGTTGTATCACTGCGCGCTGTTGCCTGTCCATTGTTGTCTATGTGTTCCACTGTATTTACATGCGCGGCTGAAGACCGCTGTGACGCGAGAGTCTCTTGCTTCATCCGCTGTATCCCTCCCAGTGTGTGTGTGTGTGTGTGTGTGTGTGTGTATGTATGTATACATATATATATATATATATATATATATATATATATATATATATATATATATATATATATATATATGTATACATATACAGCTTTTGGAATGCTAATATTTTTTGTCATTAGGGTCAAATATGTGAGTACATTTTAAGGTCATGTATGTATGAATGTGTGTGCTAGTTAAATTCAGTTACTACACTTGGGGGTCTGACAGGTTGGTGGGGACCCCAAGTGTTGGACCAGACAAGTGAATTCTTAAGGGCATATATGTGTGTGTGCGTGTGTTTGTGTGTGTGTGTGTGCGTATACGTGTGTGTGTGTGTGTGTGTGAGAGAATGTGTGCGTTCCTGACTTTGCTCTGTTTCAAGGGCACATTTCACACTAAAGACCAGCTAATTGGGGGAGAGCTTGTTAAATTGGGGACAAAGGCCAAGTCCCCTATTAGTGAGGAAACGGCTGCTTTTTGGGGTCAAGGTTAGGGTTAGTTTTTGGTTGCCTCTGATTTTGTTTATGGTATGTCTATCTAAAAAAAAAAAAAGTCAACCTTAGATGTGATGGTGGGTGGCCGTGAAGGTTTTGTGTGTGTCTCGCCAATTTTGTTACTTGATGTTTGACATTCTCGTGGCAGGCCAGACCACGTTTGGCTTCTTTGTGCTCCCAGGCGATCTTTATCATCATCGGACACCCTGTTTATTCGACCCCCCCTTTGCTGCCGCCTCTCAATGAAATCCTAACTTCTTGGCAAGTTTCTTTCACCAGCGAAGCTCAAAAATGTTTCTCCTCCATTTACCCGTAATATGTTAATGTATTTGCACAGTGAGCAGTTATTCCTCTCTGTCTCAAACCCAGCAAACAAAAACATAGACACAGTTGCCTCCCTGGAGAGGTTTGAAAGTCCTGGCAGAAAGTATTTTATAACTACACATAACAACCTTGTAATTGCTGTTAGGGTACACTAATGCCAACATTTTAAAACGCCGCTTGGCCAACTTGATAAAACGTCTCCCTGGTTGTCCACATCTTCTCCTTTCATTGACCTATTTGTACCCATCTGCATCCATCTGCATGGTATGCTGTGGTCACATGATTTAAACAGTATGACTCGTACGGGCTGACATTGTTTTGCTGGGCAGAGGAGCCACCAAAGCCCCATACAAACTTTTTATTTGTGAGGTTCGTGGGGGAATACCGCATTCACAATACCGAATAACAAGATCAGACAAACTATGTGAGCTATGCCCAAACAGGTCATATTACAACCAAAATAAGCAACCCTTGGACGCCTCTCAATAGACATAATTTAAAACATTGCAAATGGGTTTCGGAAGAAATGCAATGAAAATATTCTAATTCTTAACCTTGCTGTATTTGTGCACGAGGCATGCTCAATACTTGGAATTTGGTCTGGGTTGTTCTGTCTCATTGTGTTTTGTGGTTGGCTTTCTGTCGCAGAGTTGTTATATATGGTGGCACTGCTTTTAAAACAACATGAACGAGGTAAAAATGTGCCTACTTATGAATTAATTAACTTCAAACCATTTCCTGCATGTGCCTGTGGATGTTTGTCACCGGAATTTACAACAATGAAACGCAAACTCTTACGACACAGCTTGATTTTGCAGATAGTTTCCCTATGCATGTACAGGTGTAACAACAAAAAAGTAACAAATGTTTGACGTGTTGGGGGACGACTGTACATGACAGTCATCCCCCAACACGTCACGGTTTGAATTTTGCTGCTACGGTTTTTCACAAATGTATTAATAAATAAATTGTGCTGTTTCATCATTGAATACAGCCTATTATATAAAATATATTCAAGAGAGTTTTCAAGAGAGTTTTATTGTCATGTGCATAGTACAACAGCAGTTATACCATGCAATGAAAATCTTATTCTGTTCATTCTCCCAAGAAAAGAAAGAAAACAAATGAAAGAATAAGAACATAAGAAACATAAACACATAAACATATATACCAATAAATTAAGCAACAACAACAGACGAGACATTAATACAAGTAAATAATACAAATAAATAAATAAATAAAGTGCTATGAGTGTGTGCGTGTGTTGCGTGCGGCGTGTGCGAGTGCTTCGTTGAGGAGCCTGATGGCCTGTGGGTAAAAGCTGTTTGCCAGCCTTGTGGTCCTGGACTTCAAACTCCTGTAGCGCCTGCCTGACGGTAGGAGTGTGAATAGTGAGTGTTGTGGATGTGTGCTGTCCTTGATGAGGTTGTGTGTTCTGCGTAGGACTCTAGATTTATAAATGTCTTGCAGTGAGGGGAGGGCTGCCCCAACAATGTTCTGTGAGGTCTTGATCACCCGCTGGAGTGCCTTCCTATCACGTGCTCATCAGGAGTTTGGGTGTCAAAGCGGGCATAGAACTCATTCAACTCATCAGGAAGTGTGGTTTGGCTGGACGTGGCTACGCTACTCTGCTGTCGATAGTCTGTGATGTGCTGGAGCCCCGCCCACATGCGCCGAGGGTCTGAGGTGGAGTAGTAGCCCTCCAGCTTCTGTCTGTACTGTCTTTTGGCCTCTCGTATGGACCTCCTCAGGTCATATCTGGCCTTTTTGTAGTCATCAGCGGTGCCCATGACAAATGCAGTCGAACGAGCACGTAGCTTAGCCCTTACATCACAGTTCATCCACTGTTTTTGGTTAGGGTGTTTTCTGTAATACTTGGTGGTGGTAACAGTCTCTATACATGTGCTAATGTAGCCAGTAACAGCAGAAGCATATTCATCCAAATCAACAGTACAATCTTCCCTCCCCGCTGCAGTTTTAAACACATCCCAGTTTGTGCAGCCAAAGCAGTCCTGAAGTACTTGATCAGTTTCTTCATTCCATACTTTAACTGCTGTACGTACAGGGGGAGCTTTTTTAAGAAGTTGTCTGTATGTTGGATAAAGGAATATAGAGATGTGGTCAGCCTTTCCAAAGTGGGGTCTTGGAACAGCCTTCAAAGCACCTTTCATGTTGCAGTAGACTTGGTCCAGGATGTTATTTTCCCTTGTGGGAAAGCTCACATGCTGGTAGTATTTGGGGAGGACAGTCCTGAGGTTACAGTGGTTGAAATCGCCAGATATAATAAATACAGCGTCTGGGTGTTTGGTCTCGTGTTTATCAATGATGTCATGCAGGAGGCCTAGTGCATTAGCAGTGTTAGCTCGTGGTGGGATGTAAACAGCAGTTAAATACACAGCGCTAAACTCACGAGGCAAATAAAAAGGTCTGCATTTCACCATCAGCAGCTCAATGTCCTGCGAGCAGTGCTTTTCCATCGTCTGTACGTCTGTGCACCACCGTTTGTTTACGTAAACACAGACGCCGCCACCTCTGTGTTTACCAGACGCTAAAGTCCGATCTCCCCGGTAAGCAGCAAATGATTCCAACTGGATCGCCGAGTCCAGTATATCCTCCGTCAGCCAGGTTTCTGTGAAGGTGAGGACACAGCATTCCCTGATCTCACGTTGAGCTGCAATCCTTGCTCGTAGTTCGTCCATCTTGTTTTCAAGAGAGCGGACGTTGGCTAGCAGCAGGCTTGGTAGCGGTGGCCTCGTTGCTCTAGCTTTTAGCCTAGCATGCAGGCCGGCTCGCTTGCCTCGTTTACGCCTCGGATGCTTTGCTCGCCGGGTATTCAGTTCACCAGGTCCGCAGGCTGCTGCGTTCTCCCGGCGCAGAAGAAAGGCAAAGTCTGAGAGGCTAAATGAAGGTTCATGGTGAACCCTGCCGATGTTCAAAAGTGTCTCTCTGTTGTAATGTACTGCGTGAGTGTGTTGAATGTCCAAAATGAACAATAGAATAGCAAAAAATAGAAAAACACGGGAGAGTGTCACAGAGACGTCTGCCACGGAGGGCGCCATCTTTGATTTTTATGTGTATTTAAGCTAATGTTTTATCTTTTTTTGCCTAAATTAAGCATTTTCAAGCATAAAAATGGGTAGATAAACAAAAATAAAATATAACGCATTGAAAAGAAGCATACAAAGACATTGACGTAGTATTCTACACTCGTCACTAGGTGTCAGTAATGATACGGTAATATTCGACACACAATCACCAGACTTGACTGCTGGAACAACAGGCTTTTACTGAGGTTTGAATGATCTCACAACAGCCACAATTATCCCTATTAACCCATTCATTACAAAAGATGTAGTTACACGATTTTATAAGCCCGAACACCCGATCCCAACAACATATTCATATGTCGTTTACATTTTTTTGCGTGAGAGGCAAAAAGAGGTGATGACGCAACTCTCCACTAACGCATTTCACATAGGAGCAATTTTAAGCCAAAAAAAAACAGCCACAAGGTGGCAGAAGTGCATTTGATAAGACCTCAGCAGGGATCATGTAGGTGGAAAAAACACACATGACAGGAAGGAGGAAGTGAGGGAACGTGGAGTGTAGCTTGCAGAAGGTTACGCATTGTAGGGACATTTTAACGCATGCACACACGCGCACACACACGTGCACACACATAGTTCAGTTCAAAATATGAAAATTGTAAATAGTTCATGGTGTTATATTTGTAAATAAATAGTTGTTTTGATGTAAAACAATCCATTTTTGTGTTGTTTATGTTGGTATAGTTGTTTAGATATTTGAGCTGTCGCAAAAGCAAAAAAATATTTGTGTCAAAGTGGAAGTTATGCTTGAAATGTATCTTTTCACAAAAAAATGGTTTTATCCCTTTTCTAGTTGGGAACTGATATTTTCCTGAAACTTACCTATGTTCCACTGCTGATTACTAAAGAATGGACAAAGTTAGAAACAAAAGTTGTTGTTTTTTTTGAGGAAAGACAGGAGTCTAATCTTTCTTTTCGTAGCACCCAGGTTTATATTAATATTATATTCAATATTCTGTGTGCCTTGAAAGATCAGTCAAAATCTTCTAAAACGGCCGGTACTCAAGTGTTTGTCTTGGGATAAAATTGATTGATTGATTGAGTTAAAAATCCCAAATAAAAAATAAAAAAACGCTGGCTACTGTTGCGGCCACAACCCACAGCACGATGAAAGTCACCTCTGAACTCCTGACATCACTTCCTGTCCGCCACTCACCCGCCTCCCCAGGGAAGACATTTATTGCAACACACACAAGCATATGTCTTACTTATGTCTGAAATGGCTTATTTTCTATTATGTCAACTATGTTTTAAGGCTGTTAACTAATGTTAAAAACATAACTAGCTAAGAAAAATGTCATTTAAAAATAAAATAAATTCTTTCATCCATCCAACCATCTTCTTCCGCTTAACTAAGGTCAGGTCGCAGGGGCAGCAGCCTCAGCACAGAAACCCAGACTTCCCTCTCCGCTGCTACTTTGTCCAGCTCCTCCCAGCTGACCCAAAGGCATTCCCAAGCCAGTTGAGAGACTTAGTCTCTCTAACATGTCCTGCATCTTCCCCAAGGCCTCCAACAAGTCGGACGTGCCCTGAACACCTCCGCAAACAGCTGTCGGGGAGGCATGTTGACCAGTTGCCTGAGCCACCTCGTCTGTCTCTTCTGAATGTGGAGAAGCAAGGGTTCTACTCTGAGTTTCTCCCGGATGACAGTGCTTCTTACCTTAGCTCAGACAACATACAGGGGAAACTCATTACGGGCGCTTGTACCCACTATGGTGTCTTTTCAGTCACTACCCAAAGCTCGTGGCCATAGGCGAGGGTAGGATCGTAGATCCGGTAAATTGAGAGCTTTGTGTTTCAGCTCAGCTCCCTCTTCACCACAGCTGACTGATGCAAAGTCCACATCGCTGCAGATGCCACACCAATCCTCCTGTCAATCTCACATTCCACCCTTCCCTCACTCGTGAACAAGATCCCGTGGTACTTAAACTCCTCCACTTGGGACAGGAACCCATTGGCGCCCCACCCTTTTATGGGGGAGAACCAAGGACTTGGACTTGGAGGTGCTGATTCTCATCCCAGCCGCTTCACACTCAGCTGCGAACCGATCCAGTGAGAGCTGACGATCAGACGAAGCCAGCAGGACCACATCATTTGCAAATCTGGGGATGGTGTGCTGCTGACCTTGACTCGAGATGTTGTCATGTGCTTTATACCGTGCCTTTTTTTGAGAACATGTAGAGGACATTCTTGTTAAAATATAACAGTGACCTTTCTCATAATCTGAAATATGTCATGTTTACTGTACATTTGTGCATTTAGGTTGTTTTATTGTTTATTTGTTGAGGTTTTATTCGAACAGAAATGTGTACTTACATGACATTATGTGCTGTTTTTGTATACAGTACATTTCATCCAAATTATCGAAACACAACTACAAGCGCAACAGTTTGCAAATGTAAGAAGCCCTGCCCAGTCAGCCGCTGCATAAATGAGCAGACATGCAGTAACAGTTTCCATGAGAGGATCAGCACACCAGCACAGGTGCTTTCACTTATACCGAATTATTCGACTCCTGGCCTAGACATTGAGGTCTGGTGTAGCCGCACTGGATAAAATATATTACGAGGTGACACAGGTGCAACAAAGCTAACAGGGGAGTTGTCGTTCGGCTGTGGTTTTTCCCCACACCATCATGAGTTCAGAGAAAGTATCATCAGCTTAAAGGGAAAAGCATTAAGGTAATAAACTTGATATGATGTGTGGTTTAGAGAGGAACTACCACATACAGCACAGTTAGGTCCAGAAGTATTTAGACAGTCTTTTTACAACATTGCCTGAAAAACATTCCATGCTTATACATCCATGACACTGTCGAGCACCTTCGTTTTCCTCGTCATGAATATATATACTGTATATATACAGTATATATATATATAATCTAAAATTGTTGCTATCTTTGATCCTTTTTATTTGAATTCCACATGGTCAGTCTAGTCCCATACTTTCATTGACAACCACACACCTTGACATTTTCGAAAGGCCACGTAAAGGTGAGATGGTTTCTGCACCAAGCTGCGTGTCATACGATGTTATGTGCATCTGTCTCCAACAGTTTATTCTGTGCCATATTATCAGGGTACTAAGCGGTCATGAAGTCTGTCACTGAGGCCCCCACAACCAAAACTATTGTAATAGCTGACATTTCCAGAGGGAGGAACTCGCAGAGTTCATCAGGGACAATGCAGATGGTCTTTTTACTCCTGTCGACCTTGTGGCCTTGGGTGCATTCATTTTTTTTATATAAGCTAACAACAGTTTTAAATAAGTCCCAGAGGTCTATTAGCCAAAATGTAGCCTTGAATTTAGACAGTTTAAAAGTACTTTTAGTAATCCCTACTGGGAACACACTGTTTTGTATGTCTGCAGCTTTAATGCTAATGAGCTGTGTTTGTCTGTGCCTGTCTCTGACAGAGTGTGTTTCCAAGGAAGCGCTATTGTTTTTTTGTTTTTTTTTTTTCAATTTTATGTGTGTGCTGCTTTTAACAGGGTCTATGTACAGTGTCCTTGGACTCCTTGAAAGACGCTTACAAATAAAATGCATGATTATTATTATTATTGTGCACTAAATTATGCACTTTTTCCATATACACTGTAACTCTGCACTAGTCCAACATCATATACTGTACAGTAATCCCTTGTTTATCGTGGTTTGTTGGTTCCAGGGGAGCTGAGTGGCAGGCGGACACATCAAGGGTTTAGAGTAGGGTTGGGTTACTGCAGCAACAGTAGCCAGTGTTTTCATGAGGGATTTGTATTAAGGATTATTGTGCCTGCTTTGAGATCATTCAAACCTGCAATAAAAGTTGTTCCGGCGATCGGGTTTGGTGATTGTGTCTCTCCGAACATTACCATAACATCACTGACACCTAGTGACGAGTGTAGAATACTACGTCAACGTCTTTGCTTCATTTGAATGCTTTATATTTGTATTTCAGTTTATTTAGCCATTTGTATGCTTGAAAATGCTTAATTTAGACACAAAAATATATAACATTAGCTTAAATACACATATGTTTTGATTAAAGGGATAGTTCGGATAGTTGTATGACATCCCCACCAGCAGTGTAGTCCAGCAACAGCGACAGACCCCCCGCTTGGTTTCCTAAGTCCAGTTTTGGTCGGATTTTGGTGCTGAAGAACGCAGTTTCGCTTAGTTGCTGGGGACATTTAAGTAAAGAGCTTGGTTTCTCAAAACAATATGCATTCGAAAGAGTAATTTGTCTCCCGCCGTATTCCTGCGCACTGTTGCCTGTGCATTCATGTGTGTGTGATGAACACACTCGCGGTAATGCCACTCTTCTGACCAGAACTGGACTTAGGAGACCAAGTGGGGGGTAAATCTCTGTTGCTGGACTACACTGCTGATGGGGATGTCAGAAAATCCAAATGAATGTATTTTAGTTCATTCAGCTATTTTTGTTTAAAATGCTTAATTTAGGGAAAAAATGGCTTCAATAGGCACATTATTTGACTAATAATAGGCCATATTAACCACGAAACAGCATGATTTGTTTATTAATATATTTTAGAGTGAAGAGTGAGATTTGAACCGCAAAGTGGCGAGGTATGTTGTATGCATCACATACAACAACATAACATTAAGGAGGAGGACACAAATGTTAGCAACATTAGCATAGTTATGTGAACTACAGTGCTAGCATTACACTCATATTTTAATAGCAACATAATTCTAGGTTAGCCTAATCGCTGAAGAAAAACAAAATTACCAAACTTATGTAGCTGAAGGACGGATAGTCGGCAGAGATCCAGGTTTTATTTTAAGATGTGTAGTGAAGCCTGTTTTTCAATTCATAGCGTCATAAAACCCTTCAACTTGAAAAGCAACCATTTCGGTCACTCTTTTCTCAAAAGTGAGGGAGTTAGTATGTTTTTCTCACGTTTTAATAATATACTTTAATAATAAACCTCTTCTTTCCTGTTATTTCAGGTTCACTCTCTATGCAGTGGATAGCCGGGGCAGTCACTCAGAATCCAGCTACGTCTCCGTACGGACGTCCTGCCCGATGGTGGATGACAGCCGAGCTGAAGGTACAGTACATCTATCACTTCTCATTATATAATTGTTGCCGTCTTGTATTTCCACTGTTTCCACTGTTTTGCTGTTAAGGCAAAAAAAAAAGTGAAAAACGATTCTGATGATACAATCGAGTCATTTTCCAATTACAGTTTCTCAAATGTGGTGCGGTTTTGTTTTTCTTCATTCTATAATTTATGTTAATAAATCAGTTGATTTTGGTCTGCTGCTTTGGAGAAAGCACATCTGAAGGACATAAACTAACTAACTTGTTTTCCTGTCAATGCACTGACTTGTATGACCTTTGGCAACCATTTCATCCAAACAGCTTTTCAAAAATTCATCCAACCCAACCTGACCCAACGTAACCTCAAAATTGCAGAATTGTTGACAAATTTAGAAAAAAAAAAAACCGTTTGTTCAAGGCTGCATGTGTCTGTGAGTACACCACTCAGATGGAGAGTATATCTTCTCAAAGGACAATACAATAGAAATAGAATATAGAAACTAATGGACCTTTGGGTAGTCGGTGTACACCTTGTACAGCTGTATTGATTTACTGTTGACTGAAAAGGACTCAACACACAGCCAATATTGTCTATATAGCATCAGACACAGCACATTTTTTAACATTCTTTGCTAACCCCAAACAAACCCAAAATCGAACCCTGACCCAAACCGAAGCTATAACCCTAAACCCTCATCCTAATTCCAACCCTGACCCTTACCCCTTACCAAGAACCAAACACACATCTTGGAGGCGTGTTTGAATTCTTTGTTTTCAAACTGCCCAACCTCCCAAGGGAAGGGATTACGCTCTGCTTCGCTATGTCGCACTACATATTGGAATTCATATTTCTCTCAATGAACCACGGCTCCCCAGTACCCAGCAGCACTCATGCGGCCCCAGACCATGACACCACCAGGCAAGACACAATTATCTTGCTACCCCCTTTGTTGCCAGCTATTTAAAAAAGAATGGCACTTTCAGAGGAGAGTAAATCTACTGTACATCTCTAAAGCATGTCCGAGTTTCATTTCTATAGTATTGTCGAAGGGTGTCACGAGACAGGGCAGCCCGAAGTCTATCAGACTGTGAGCTATGGCATCGCTACTGTGAATGATAATACATGTAATATGGAAGTGGCAGTGTGCGAGGCAAGATTGGAACCGCCAACTTACCTCCGTGTTCCCAGAGCCACTAGTCACTAAGCGGGTGCTTAGTGACTAGTGGCGAGTTCAACAGCTGTGGTGGTGTTCATGTTCAAGCAGAAGCTGTAGGGATTCTACATCAGATCAAAACACAATTGCTACATAAGACTTTAAAACATGTGATTATTAGCTTCTATTTTGCAAATGCACTACTTTCTGTTTTGGCACTCTCAGCATCATGGGAACTGTGGTTATTTTAGCGTAAATATATAACTAACCTACTGCAATCTGTTTTACATAACTACACATCAACATGAATCCTTCGTAGCAGCAGCTAAAACTACTGTCATTATATTAACTTTTAAAATTCTTTTAGTTTAGTTTTAGGTTTTGTTTCAATTTGTGGAAAGAAGTCAACAGCTGCGGCGGTGTTAATGTCGAGGCAGTAGCTGTAGTAATTCTGCATTTGATCAAACTTACTTAAGGTTTGTCAGATCAAAACACGATCGCTGCATAAGACTTCAAAACATGTGATGTTAGCGTCTATTTAAAAAATGCACGACTCTCTGTTTCAGCACTGTAAGCATCAAGGGTACTATAGTTCTTTTAGTGTAACCATAAAACTAATGTACTGCAATCCGCAATCTGTTTTTACATAAGTACACATCAACATAAATGATTAGTAGTAGCAGCTACAACTGCCGTCATTATTTTAACTTTTAAAACTGTAGGCAAGGCAAGGCACAATTCATATACAAGCTAATTCAAAGTGCTTTACAGAAAAGAAGGGTAAAATCACGTCATAAAATCATTCCATCCATCCATCCATAAAAACATAATTACATAATATTCCATAAATCGTGTTTAGTCCTGACTCTGGGAACCCGCCACTCCTTGTGCTTCTCTGCATTAGTTTAGTTTTAATTTTTGTTTCAATTTGTGGAAACAAGTTTAACAGCATCATGCTTGGGTCATGCATGCAAAGTTATAAAGTTATGAAACATTTCAAAGTGGCCCTGCATTGTTTCGACAGTTAAATAAAAGTCCGTTTGTCCAGTCCTATATATTTTCATTGTAGTTTTCTTAAAAATCATGTTAAAATACCGACTTGTCTCGTTCTTGTAAACCCAATAATTGTGAGCTGGATGTGTCGTGACACACCTAGTATTGTCCCTTGAGAAAATGTAGTAAAATGCCTCCTGAAATATGAGGGGATCTCCTCACATTAAACCCCCTCTTTGTTTCCCTTCCTTCTGAAGAAATAGCAGACAAAGTGTACAACTTGTACAACGGCTACACGAGTGGTAAGGAGCAACAGATGGCCTACAACACCTTGATGGAAATCCCTCCGCCTCTGCTCTACCGAGTCCAGCACCACTACAATTCCCTCTATGAGAAGTTTGGAGACTTCGTCTGGCGCAGCGAGGACGAGCTGGGCCCCAGGTGAGAGGATTTTTTGGACCAATTTATCATGGATTGGCACACTCAGAGAACACTTAAAATAGGGCCGGCTTAGACGTCTGAGTAATCTCACAGTTTTCTCGTCTAGACGTTTTTGTGACGTATTGTTTAGCATCCGTTACATTCATTCTGGGTTTTCTTACATAACAACTGTACTCACCCTGGTGCTGCCAGACCATGTAGCTACAGTATTTCCTCCGTTTAAATGCTTGGTTATGCCAAGAGAGTGTTGACTGCGAAGGTAAAAAACCAACCCAATGACTGAACCTTGTAGGAAGACCAAGAATTCTTACAGTTTACATACACTCATCATTGGAATAAAGTACAATAAAGTCAAATGTTTTTGTCATACCGCTATCACCCGTGACGTCAGGTCGACAACGCTTTCCGGCAACCAGACTCATCTAAACAGCAAAGCTCAGAAAGGGAAATATTCACAACAATAATAACAATCACTGATATTGTGCTGTGATGAGTACTTATTAACACATCGTACATTGTTACTACATACATGTACACAATCATTTTTCAACATGAACCGAATAAGCATATCGGTTATGGAAGTTTTGGATGTGTTGCCCCCGGTCTGAGTCGAAGAAAGATAGTCGGGACAGTTGATGGTAGAAGCAGTAACACACATTTAGTCCCAAACCTTCCGTTATCTCAGGCGCATTATCAAAACAACTGTCTTTGAAATGTGTCGAACACAATACTGTGCAATCTGACACAGCAAATGGCATCTTTTGGTCATGGTTTACTCCGTCTGCTGTCTTTGTAAGCCTTGCACGCAACGAGTGGGAATAATATCAAAACATATATGTAACAACAACAGAAAACCACCCAAAAATGCACGACAACAATATGAAAACACTCGATTTCCATGTGTAGTTCTAAGAGGGAAGGTTCTCCAAGTGATGTCACTTCCTCCTTGTCCTCCAGTCTCCGAGAGGATTGTTTTTCAATGCCGAAAAATGTGAAAAACATTCAACTCAGGAAATATGCCAAAAGTTCAAAGTTATTTTGCACGACAAAAATAACACAATTATAAAAAGTACTTTAAATTAGGGGTGCATGATAATTATGGGACCGACAATTATGGGACGGATATGAGGAATTGACATCATACCAATAAATCCAAACATTAAAAATAGCATTGATAACCGGTAATAAAATAAAATAAAAATTTTTCCAATGAGGCAAGATTACCCGTACTGTGGTGTGTGTTACTGGGCTAAGGTGAGCAAACCAAGCGCTTTCTTTCTGCGACGAGCTGCACACCTCCCCTGAGCTCACTTGTAAACAATCATGGTGTCGATCGTGTGGGATTTGCCTCCTGAAATGCCAGCATTGCTACAACGGTGTTTGGAAAGCTTACGAAGACACTAGCGCTGATAAAGAAACGGCCACGAAGCTAGCCACACACGAAGATGCCGGCTTTTGTCGGCTAGTAAACCACTTACAGCCACGGTTTGTACTTCCGAGCCGCCACTATCTGTATATTAGATGTATGTTTGCCGGCAAAACACGACATGATCGTCACATTCCTGCATACACCAATAGATAGAAATAAGCTTGCTAGGCCTGACAGCGCAGTGGCGCAATAAAGGACTATACAGTTTTGTTTGTTTGGAAAAAAATAAACGTTCATTTCTAGAAACACAGCTGTTCTCCATTTTTGTTACTTTTATATTTAGTTTAATAGAAGTGATGTCATATTTGGTTAAGACAAATCTACAGGTACAAGTTGTCTAATCCACCTTTCTTACTTCCACGTGTGCACAAATTACAGTTAAATCTAAATTTAAAAAATAAAAGCTGTAAATAAGTTATCGGTTATTGTATCGGTATTGGTCTTGAGAAGCAGAAAGTTGTCGGTATCGGGGTGAGTTTGAAAAAAATATATATATTGTGCATCCCTTCTTTAAATGTCTCTTAGAAAGTTGCCCATTGTTGAAGATATCAGCCGATCCAATGAGAGTCAACCACATTATTTTATGATGCCAAAGACAAGCTACCAGCTTCAGTCAATCGTGATTCCTAAATAGATGTTCACAGGACATGCTCTTGTCACGATTTAGGCAACTGTTTGTATATGTTTGAGCTTGTGTGGATGCTTCTGACCCTGTGTAAATTAGAGACAATCCATCATTAATTCAAAATTATGCACCAAATTCTTGTTTCTTGTACATTTTAATAATTTAATTGAACCATTCCTTTTCCATGATGGAATGATAATACAACGTACATCTTCAATTATCTTGAGTGTCCTCTTATATGTACAGGGTCAAAGTTACACATAGAGCTTCAAATACATACATACACCCCAACTAATACTTAAATATCCCTGAGCAAGTTTCACGTTGTTAAAAATTATGGCGTGACTAACTGGTTTCCAGAAACGGGAAAGCTCATGGATTACGATTTCAAATGGTACAACTCCGTTACCGGTACCGGTATGAAATGCGGCACGTTATTATGCACTGATATTTGTTATCAGAGATGTGACACTCACAAACAAGTCGAGTCTTTTCCAGTGAACGACAAGAACCAATTCGCAGATGTAAGTATTCACTCCCGATCAAACTTTTAAGATGAGTTGAAAAATTGCAAGAATTTACATTTTTCACTGTTGGATCTTAAGTAGGCTTTAGTAGAGCTTCAAAATGCCAAAAGAAGACAAGGGAGTGAGACAGAAACATCTTTGACGAAGCAATTTATTGCAAACAACCATTAAAGTGAAACAGCTGATCAAAAGTTTAGGACCACAGCCTTTAAAAGCCATAATCTTGGCAAAAATGTGGATTCCGTCTCATTTTCTGTCATGTGAATACATGACAGAAAATGAGACTATCAGATCTCTTGATGGCAAAGGAAAAGGCGCTTTCTCTCTTTGAGGACGGTCTAATTGTTGAGCTGCATAAGCAAGGCCCCTAGCAAGCGCGCCGTTGCTGCCGAGGTTGGACGCAGGAAGACAGTCATTTGAAACTTCTTCAAAGATCCTGAGCGTTTTGGAATGAAAAAGTCAAGCGGTAGACCCAAAAAAATGTCTGCCTGAGCCGGAGGATCCGATTGGCTGCTCGTCAAGACACAGGATGATCCTCTGTTAATCCAAAATAAACGTTTTCCAAAATGACATTTATATTTTGTTGTTCCCTTGGACCACTTTTATTCACTACACGTTTCTATCTATCTATCTATCTATCTATCTATCTATCTATCACTATTGGTATGTCATATAAATAGCCACGCATTCTTTGTTATTATTTACAGAGCTGTGGATGAGCTTCTGGAGCTTATCTGCACATCCATGGCCAGACTGTTTGTGTTTCAAAAATTTCAAAAGATCTTTTCAGCGTGAGACATCCATCCATCCATCTTCTATGCCGCTTATCCTCACTCGGGTCGTGGGTGCATGCTGGAGCCTATCCCAGCTGACTTTGGTCGAGAGGCGGGGTACACCCTGGACTGATCGCCAGCCAATCGCAGGGCACATATAGACAAACAACCATTCACACTCACATTCATACCTATGGACAATTTAGAGTCGCCAGTGAACCTAACATGCATGTTTTTGGAATGTGGGAGGAAACCGGAGTACCCGGAGAAACCCCACGCATGCACGGGGAGAACATGCAAACTCCACAAAGAGATCCACAGGGGAGATTCAAACCCAGATCTTGCCGATCTCCTGACTGTGTGGCCAATATGCTAACCACCAGGCCACCGTGCAGAGCGTGAGACATATTGTCTCTTAATGCAAGAACGTCATCTTTATTTACATTTGGACCTTTTTAACGTCATTGTCATCCACAACTGTTGAACTGCTGCCTCAACGCTTTCCATGTCCGAAACAGTTCCTGCTCTTTTTAATGACGTCTTGCTCAGCAGAAGTGTGTTGTCAGCTTCAACCACACCTCCGTTTCTATATGGTTTGTTTCTACTATTTTAGCTGGTAGATTCACTCGTCCATTTGACGAGACTGTGTTTCCTTTTCCAGATTTAAATGATCTGCAACTTGGAGTCTGTCTGGAGTAGCTTCATCCCTTGATTTTGGCTGAGAGTATTCAAGTAGTTCTTCAGCCATTTCCCCCCACAAACTGTGTGAGTACAGGCAGTATCAATAATAGCTGACCCAAGGGATCTCTGAATCAGACTTTGAGGCTTTTGTCAACAGTGGGATCTTATCGTCTTCCACATTGTCTTCAGTTAACTTTACTGGTTAATTCTGCTTGTACAGTCTTTTGCCCAATGATAAGTGCTCTGACAACTTGATGTCTTATCGAACTTGTCCAGTGGATTAGTCCCCGCAATTGGTACCCTTTGCTGGCTACTCTGTGATGTCATGCTACTCTGTGATGTCATGCTACGTGTGCCTCTTACTTGTGCTCTTTGCTGTGCGTGGAATGCCACATTCTGGCTCACTTGTTTTCAACTTGCTGCAACTGCAAGTCCTTTTCAGCTCCGTGCACGCGGTTAATGCTAGCTGTCTATTTTTTTTCCTCCAGGAAAATAGAAATAGAAAAAAATGTAACCTTAACAGTCCTGATGTCTTCCAACGTTACTTGCATGACAAGGAGATCCCACCTGAGATGTTTTCCACACGGCACAGTGGAGCGGGCGCCATCGTGACGTGGGGTGCTTATTCCTTCCATGAAACAATGGAGCTTGAGATTGTGCAGAGGCGTCAAACGGCAACTGGCTATGGGGAGATGTTGTATGGGGCATCCCTCAAGACCGAAGGCCCTCGTCTGCGTCGTAATGATTGGGTTTTTCAACAGGACTAAAGTGCAGCTTATACTGCCCGCCTGACAAAGGCCTAAGTGGAAGGGAATAACCTCACTCTTTTGGACCATCCTGCGTGATTCCCTGATCTAAAGCCAAGAACATTTGGTCTTAAACTTTTGATTTGACTGATTTAACGCTTTTTCGCAATAAATTGCTTCCTCAAAACATGTTTTGTCTCACTCCCACTTCCTCTTTTTGCATTTTGAAGCTCTACTTAGAACCTCCAACAGTGCAAAATGCCGTAAAATTGTGATCAGGAGTGTAGAAGATATTACAACAGGACGTTCTTATATGCAATTGGGAAAAGGTTCACTGCAACGACGTTGACGTAAAACACAAGAACATACATGTGAAGGACACATTATGTCCCAGTGCAAACTGTTTGTCTCCGTCCATTGAGAGTAGCTCTAATCTCATTAAATATCTCTCATTGGCACTGTAAGGCTCAATCTCAATTCTACCAGCCGCAGTTGGTCATGATCGTGATCTCGAACAAGGGTGACCAAACCTTTTCCACCGAGGGCTACATACCGAAAATCAAAGGATGCGGGGGCCACATTTTCCAAACCAACCCATGTAGATTGGCATCTCAGCTTTGTGTAACGTGTATTTTATGTATTGTATTGTATTTTGATTATTTAAGCATATCGTTAGTATGAACTTTCTCATGACGCTACCCTTTTTTGCTCGTTTTTCCATTTTTGCTGTGTTTATTTTATTTTTACAAATATTTCAACTTTATTCTGTCTCCATTTTTTATAATATTACGTCTTTATTCTTGGAATTGTTTGACTTTGTTATCCTAACATAATAACTTTTACCAAACCTCACTTTCCAAAAATTGTAACATTATTCTCACATTACTTTTTTCCTTTAACTTTTCAACTTTATGCAATTTTTTCTTGTGATATTATGACTTATTGATTGACTATTATTTCATCTTTATTCTTGTAAAATTACTGCTCTTTCTTTCAGTTTTTACTGTTTTTGTTTTAGTTTTCTTGTTTACAGTCATTCCTTGTTTATAGCGGTTCATTGATTCCAGGCCCGGGCGTGATAAATGAATTTCCGTGATATCGGATTCGATGTTAATAAATGGAGCCCCGTAGACGTGAAATAACACCCCAATAGCCACCTTTACGATCCTATTATTCATTGTTTACAACACATTGCTCAAGTCTTATGTTTCAGGGACTTGAGACGGCTGCTAGCTAGCAAACTACTGAGTTAGTGTGCTAACAAGTTAGCGAGCTAACCGGTTAGCCTTGAATTTATTCCTTCTAAACCTAAAAAGCCAAAAACGTACCACTAGAAGTTAGAATGCTTACTGTATTAGGATTTAGGCGACTGTATGCATAATTTTGAAATTAGCATAAATGAGTTCAATTAGTGCATCTAACTCCTAATAAGACATGAGCAACTTCTGGCTGCAACGGTATTTGCAGTCTCAGAAATCCATCTTGACAAGCTTCAACAACAACATCTGATGTGTTTATAAAATCCAAACTATTCAACACAAAAGTCTAATTTGTACTGATTGTGGTTATTTTGATCATTAGGAAAAGCTATTGGCCAATATTGGGATGGGGGTTGTTTTTGTGTACATGGATTTGTGTGTGGGCAGCGGTAAAGGGGGTCGTGGGTGGTTGCCTTTTGGATGAGCGTGCTTGGATTATTTACTGCCCCGTGTTGGCAGGCTTGAGCCTCATTGGGAGTAATTTACAAGCAGGCTCAATTGGTGGTGCCGTTTTTAAAGGCGAAAAGAATGGCCAAGTGTAAACGTAAGCACAATCAGCGCTCCTCCAGGCACCGACAATCCCAGGAGCTCCTGAATGTCCGTGTGTATTTATTTTACGACTCTATTTATAGCTGCATGGCTTTTTTTTCACTGCTCATTTTCTTAAATACACAAATGCAAAAATGTGTAGACCTGAATTTATTGGACTGCAACCTGAAAGTCACTTCTGAGGTTTTGTTTTTGTTGCTTCCACTGTGTGTTCAGCATCATAAATGTTTAATTTGTCTCCAGTTGACATGCTTGCAAGTCTCCCTTGATTATGTGTTTGCTATTGTGTTGTGTCAGACAGAAGAATTTAGGGGGAAATGAGAAAATGTTTCCCCCATTTTCAGCAAATAAGTGAAAAGGATGTCTGTACTCCTTTTTGCCTAACTAAAGACAGATGTTGATGCTCAGCAGACGCTGCTTTTCAAAACAAATGGAATTTTTCCCCCTTCTCTGTGTGTGTTTTCCTCATTTTAGAATCCCCACTAGCTTAACAACCTTGAATACAAACTCTACTGTAGGTGTATTCCGTTGTTTTTCTGCTTCACAAGCATCTTGGGTTGCGTTGTAAATAGCAGCGAACCCCCACCCCCCCGCCCCAAAATTGTCTGCTCAACAACACCGCTATCGGACAATTCAACACGCAGCTGCTTGTGATAGTTTTCGACCCAGACTGGCAGGCAGGCAGGACGCAATTCCTGCACTTCTGAGAGATCCATTTATGTGCAGACACAGAGGCAGTGGATGTGCAAATGCTGCCACAAGTGCTGCGTTTTCCTCATTTTTGTGCATCCCTTTGTTTTGCGACATTGAGTAACCTCGTGTTGACCTTCGTAATCGACGCGGCAACACAAAGGAATTGAAAAGGCGGCTTTCGTAAAAAGGCAATACTGGCAATGCTATTAATTAAAGTGAGAAATCAGCTGTCGGGCACGCATATTTGCCAAGAGGCTAGTACTTATCCTAGCCAACCAGCGAGTAATAGAGAATACCACTTTTATTTTGGAATATTTTGCAATATATGTGTATGTTTTTGTCATTGTAAATGTAATGGTACAAAAGGATAGTGTGACTGTAATTATTAAACATCTGATAATATTAAATCATTTAATGAAAATGATTGAAAAATGTTTGGAATGTTTTCGAAAAAAAAACCTACTATTTCAATTTAGTACATGAAATGAGTTAAAAATGTGAATTTTCAAGTATTCCAATGAGTGCTTCACTTGAAGCAATTATTTAACGTCTTTAAGCAACGTTTAACAAGAATATGAATTGAATGGGTGAAATATGGCAACAAAATAAACGTTTGACAATGATTGCGAAAACGCGTTTGTTTGCAGAATTTCGCAAAAACTGCAGCACAGATTTCCGTGAAACTTTGGAAATACAGTCGTCCCTCGTTTATCGCGGTTAATTGGTTCCAGCCCCAAACGCCATAGGTGAATTTCCCGAAGTAGGACTCAATATTAATAAATGGAATATGTTTGTAGTTAGAGCATACAAAACCTGCTAATGACCTTCTAAAAACGTTTTTTTTTTTTACATTACTAGAGCCCTGTAGACATTAAATAACAACCCCATAGTCACCTTTACACTGCTATTATTCATTGTTTACATTGACCAAGTCTTATGCTGCAGGGACTCGAGGCGGCCGCTGGATAGCAAGCTAGCGAGCTAACCAGTAAGCCTCGAATTTATTTCTTCTAAACTTAAGGTGACCAAAAAAATTACCACTTCCACACAGAATGGGAGGAGAACGTTTTTTCACTCTGTCATGTTGGAGCTTTATACTCCTATTACCTAATATGGAAGACATAATAAGCATTTACTTACCAGTTACTTTCTAGTATGAATTGTCCTTGTTGACCATTTTGTCATCTTCGCTTTCTGACAGAAAGGCCAACCTGATCCTCCGCAGGGTGGACAAGATCAGTCACTACTGCCGCTCCCTCCTGCGTAGCACCCACATCCAGAGCCGCACCGACACCATGGCGTACGTCTACTGCCGCAGCGACGAGGGTCGACCGTCGGGCGGGACGTGGCGCAGCTCACTGCACGAGGGACGCACCTCCTGCACGGAGAAGCTCATTTCTGTACAGCGCAACACGTACAGCAGCACTAAACTGCGATGAAACGCTAGAAC
Organism: Dunckerocampus dactyliophorus; assembly: GCF_027744805.1. Taxonomy (NCBI): domain Eukaryota; kingdom Metazoa; phylum Chordata; class Actinopteri; order Syngnathiformes; family Syngnathidae; genus Dunckerocampus; species Dunckerocampus dactyliophorus. The sequence goes on along the minus strand of NC_072835.1, from coordinate 16,059,503 downwards.
GGGAGACGTGCTGCACGCCGGGACATCATTGACTGCAGCAGACGTCTCTGGTCGAACATGACGGACCGTATGTGTGACTTGCTTTTATTTGTAAGATCGCAGAAGAAAACATCAAGAACGCTTAAAACACGAGAACGTGTAAGATAGTCTTCAACCAAAAGGTAAAATAGTTGGTTTAAATACTTTGAATGTAACTTTGTGGTTCTTTTGTTGGTGCTTTTACCTGAAGTACCTAAAGAAAAAAGAGAAAAAAACATTTTTACAAGAAATGAAGCTGTGTTAAAGCCATGCACAACACTATTTGTGTTTAGGAATCTCTTGAAAAAAGAGTCCAGACTTCCTCCACTTCTCCAGATTTTGTCTTTGAAATTGTTGCGTCTTTCACGCAGAAATTTAAGCAAGGTTTGAAGGAATTGGAGAGAAAAAAAAAGGGAAATTCTGCAAACTAGCAAACAGTACGGGACACATAACGTTGGCGGTGGTACATTATTTCTTCGGAAACTAGGATTGTCGTTTCTGCTCTCGTTGATGTGGTTGCAGGGGGCACATTAAAGGTTTTGGACTTCATGTAGCTTTCATAAACATAGTTTCCAGGTAAAAGATACACCCCCTCTTTGGGTTCATATGGCTAATGCACATGCGCGATGTACGTGTCATAGCATTTATCATAAAAGTCCTTTTGGCAGTTATTCGTGATAACCGTCAACTTTCATAATAGAAATAAACGGGAAATATAAACCTGGAAATAAACCACAAAAAAGGGAAGCTGTGATAATGCAGTGGCGGCCGTGGATTTTCAACCATTTAGGGTTTCAATTTGCAAAAAATAGGATTCTCCAGTTGAGATGGCGGACATGAGAGCTTTTGGATTTTATGCAGCAATCATAAAGATGTGCTTTCCAGGGTGTTTGTGTTCATGTAGAAAATGGTTGTTTTTACCGCTGCAAAAGGCTTTTAGGTCCATTTTTATGGTTGGGAATGTGACAAACAAAATACAGCAAGGAGATGATTCATGAATTGAAATCATCCCCACAAAGGAATTTTTTGTTCATTGATTTGTTTGCGTCAATGTTTAATGTTGATTGTCGTCAGCAGTGACCGCACAGTCACCGCAGCTGAGCCTCTTCGCAAGAGAATTTAGTAGGATTTTGTACAAAAATGCATTGTAATTAGTAGAAAAGCAGATTTACTAGAATTGCATTCAGTCATGTGATGAGTTATGTATTTATTTTTTGACATTTTTTTTTATTTTATTTGTTTTACAGTGATTTTAGAAGTTTACTTTTTTTTTTTTTTTTTTACAAAACTGTACTTTAGTGTTTCGTTGATTCTTTTCAAAAGATAAATGTCTAAATAATAAACGTAATGTAACGCCTCACTACTCTTTGTACGCTTTTCTACTAAATTCTCATGAGAGCACATTTGCGTCCTTTCGGGCTCCTTTTTTTTAAATGTGTCCGACGTTGTCTCCAAGGCCAGGACGATTGTTTTCATGAGGTTTGACGATGCCTTTTTTTCCACTATTTTCATCTCATGTTATATAAATTGTAATAATAAATGATACTGTACATTGTATACATGTAAAAAAAATGTATTATGTGGATTTGATTGTAATTTTTTTCTGAAGAATGTGAAATATTAAAAAATGTAGATACATGCTACCGATACTGAACCATGTGATCAATTCGGTTTTCAAAACAAAGAAATAAACACAAGAAAGTAATACAAGTAACAGACGGACAAATGTCATATCTCGCGGAACATTTGTCACGAAATGAATGCAATGGCTCCTCCCACCGGTTATTAATGATAACCACCGCCTCTCGTAATGATTGGGAGAATTCCAAATACGTCACACAAAGTGCTACAGAAATGGAAATGCTAGCTGTCATTCATTAGAATTGAGAACCCCCTTTAACATGACCACTGATCCCCAAAGAACCACTTCCTCATGAAACTCACTTCAACCAAAGCGACACGTCGTAACGCAACAGCGCCCCTTTCCGCTTGTGGCCCCGTTTGAAACTTTAGCGGCCCAATCCTCCCTCCTTGTTCAGCGTTTTTCTGCTCCTGGTATCAGAAGAAAGTGAAGAAGTGCTTGTTGATACTTCGCCTCCAAAGTGCTAACACATGTTGGAACACCCACATCCAAAACCGATTGCATTGACGACTTCAAAATCAATGAGCTGCAGCACATATTTCTCTGGTGACAGCGAGGATAACTGAAATTTGCAATTCTAATGTGAAACCGTCCATCATATTGCGTTGCCAATGCTTTGTGTATTTGTGGTGTGTTTTGCTGCCGTAGGCATAAAAGATTGTTTTTGACAAATGACGTGCTAATTACTGTCGCATTCTATGTGCTATTTACTCTGCCTTCCGTCACAACGACGTTGTCATGCCTCGCTTTAACTACATGCGTCCACGTTTGACCGCGAGTGACTCTCACGCAAGGAAACCCTAATCGAAACCCTGACTCTAACAGGAAATCCTGATTTGCTAATGGAACCCTCATTTGAAACCCCAAACCCAATTGGAAACCCCACTTTGAAGCTTTTTACCGCCCTGGTCTGAACTTCAGGTGTTATGAACTTCACTTTGTGGTTGCGTAGCTCCTGATCCAAATAAGAACAATCCATCCATCCATCTTCTATGCCGCTTATCCTCACTAGGGCCGCGGGGGCATGCTGGAGCCTATCCCAGCTGACTCCGGGCGAGAGGCGGGGTACAACCCGGACTGGTCGCCAGCCAATCGCAGGGCACATGTAGACAAACAACCATTCACACTCACATTCATACCTATGGACCATTTAGAGTCTCCAATTAACCTAACATGCATGTTTTTGGAATGCGGGAGGAAACCGGAGTACCTGGAGAAAACCCACACACGCACGGGGAGAACATGCAAACTCCACACAGATGCCCAGCGGATATTCGACCCAGATCTTCCCGATCTCCTGACTGTGTGGCTTGTGTGACGCTGCGCCAACCACTCAAATGAATCATTTGACAACAAGAAGAACGATGCACCTAATCAGGCATGAGGTCAATGAATGAGACGTGATATTGATCAGCTGATTTGTGTCACATGTTGCGCATGAAGAACTTTTGGAGAAGAAGCTGACGCCTTTTACACTCGCGTCTCTTGAACAGCCGACATTTTTCTCTGATGAATTACTCTGTAATTCGTATCATTAGGCAAAGGTGCCTCCCTGCATGTGAGCTGCTGGGAAGCGTTTTCTTTTTCCACCCCCCCCCAACCCCCCACCAGCTATTCCTTTAAGCTCACTTTAAGCTCCGATCTAGTTTCTTTCCAGTCATGCAACATTAAGGGCACTTTCAAAAATCAGTAGCTTGATGTTCATTCTCCCAAATTAGGCCGCGGACGTCAGAGGCATGCCAGGAATAACAACTCTCATTTCCATGCCAACGTATCTGCGATAGTGTCGGAACCACACGCAAATTCGGAATTTCATGAGTTCAGCACTCTTTCGACCGATGTTTACGTGAACGGCAGCAGTAATAGTAGCGCGTCGACTGACCCCTCTGCTCAATAAGATTCAGTTATGGTGTTTACATGAGCGGCTTATGTAACGCTCCTTTCATAAGCTTGTTTACGTGTTACAGCCGTATGGACGTGAGGCCCCCCCCAACATCACATTTTTAAAACGACAGAACGACACCGTGTTAGCTCAACTCACCTCCTGATGGATTTATAATCCATTAGTCGATTGTGTGGTATTGCTTTTTGCAATTGGAGGAAAACGGCGGTGCGCCGTACTTGTGCTCGTGTTACATTTGCAAGGACGCTGTTGATGCTTCTTGTGTCACACTTAGCATCTCATGTTTGATTGACAAAATAGTTTTTGTTGTTCTTAAAAATACCTCTGTTTTTCTTATGAATCTTATGAATCTTATGGATTCCAAACGGTTTGAAACTGAAACATACGAAAAGTGAAGCCATTTTTTCCATAGGAAATAACGTAAACCCAGTTAATTAAATCCAGACAGTATAAACTAAAATACATTTTATAAAGAATGTTTTATAGACACTATAATTATTGCTATTATTATTTCATTATTTCATTCTCTGTGCCACTTAATCCTCACGAGGGTCGCGGGGGTATGCTGGAGCCTATCCCAGCGGACTTTGGGTGAGATGCAGGGTACACCCTGTCATTCACACTCACATTCATACCCAATGCAAAATAATTATAAATGATTAATGAAATGTATCAATTAACATTTTAAAAAAAACACTTTTTTGGGGGAATTTTGCCCATCATCCGCAATCCTCATGTGAGACATGAACACGTGTGTCTGTCTATTTTCTGTGCTTTCTTAAGCTATAACAACAGCTAGGAAGGCGCAGCTAAGAATGCGCCTAATGGGAAACACTAATTCCACCGATAAAACCTTCTGAAGAAATCTCCAAAAACCTCCAACAACGCTCCATTTACATATACTGTAATGTGACGCGCATATTAGCCAAGCTAAAGCGACATTGTTGTTATTATTAACATTGTCAAGCTGGCGTAGTGTTGCCACATCACACCGGCTAGCTGCTAGCCGGCTAGCGACTAGCTTCACTCTCTCACAACGCCTCCAGCCACTACCACAAGGTCAGGCTCCATGTTGGAGCTGCTGCTGCTGCTGGGTTTTGTTTTTGAGTTTGGAAAAGTTAATGCCAGCTGCAGGCGTTTGCTTCTATGTTGCTACGTGAAATCAGTGCGCCCACAAAGTTCCAGTGATGCTAAACGGGACCAAAACACGACGAAACACTGTAAGTATTTCATGTTATCATGAATGTACCTGCTACTACATGGACACAGCATGGATAGAAAACCATAAAACCGTGTGGGAGGTTTTTGGAGGTGTTTTTGGTGTTTTAAGAGCGGTCTTTGTAGGCAGCATAGGTGTGTCCCAGGAATGAGCTGTCTCTTTTTGTCTCTTTTGATCTCTTTTTATCTCATTATCAATGCACAGAAAAGAGGAAGGTGTGTGTTCATGTCTCACATGAGGATTGTGGACGATAAAAGTGCAGTTTTCCTTGAACATCACGTTTACCTTGATTGAAGACGCTTCTTGGGACGATGGCGACGAGCGGCTCCTCACAAATAGCAACTTCTCAACCTCCGAAAGCATTTGAGGTGTCTGTGCTGTTAGCACCTTTTAGCTTCCTTAGCTTCCTTCATTTCGTCTTTCTTGGCCAGGATGGAACTTATTGTTGATGCAGCTAACAGACCACCAGTAAAACGAGAACAATTCATTGTTCAAATTAATTTAAAGATTAAAAAAAGAGGCCGCACGGTGGCCGAGTGGTTAGCATGTTGGCTACACAGTCAGGAGTTCTGGAAGATCTGGGTTTGAATCTCGTTGGGCATCTCTGTGTGGAGTTTGCATGTTCTCCCCGTGCGTGCGTGGGTTTCCTCAGGTACGCCGCTTTCATAAATTGTCCATAGGTATGAATGTGAGTGTGTTTGTCTCTGTGTGCGCTGCCATTGACTAGTCCAGGGTGTACCTCACCTCTCCCCTTAAGTCAGATGGGATAGGCTCCAGCATACACCCGCAACCCTAGTGAGGATTAGCACCATAGAAGATGGATGGAAGGATGGATGGATGGAAGGATGGATCGAAAGATGGATGGATGGAAGAATGGATGGATGGAAGGATGGATGGATGGATGGATGGATGATGGATGGATGGATGGAAGGATGGATGGATGATGGAAGGATGGATGGATGGATTGAAGAATGGATGGATGGATGGCTGGATGGATGGATGGAAGGATGGATGGATGGATTGAAGAATGGATGGATGGATGGATGGATGGATGGATGGAAGGATGGATGGATGGATGGATGATGGAAGGATGGATGGATGGATTGAAGAATGGATGGATGGATTGAAGAATGGATGGATGGATGGATGGATGGATGGATGGTTGGATGGATGGATGGATGGATGGATGGATGGATGGAAAGATGGATGGATGGAAGGATGGGAGGATGGAAGGATGGATGGAAGGGTGGGAGGATGGATGGTTGGATGGATGGTTGGATGGATGGATGATGGATGGAAGAATGGATGGATGGAAGGATGGATGGATGGAAGGATGGATAGATGGATGGAAGAATGGATGGATGGAAGGATGGATGGAAGGATGGGAGGATGGATGGTTGGATGGATGGTTGGATGGATGGATGATGGATGGAAGAATGGATGGATGGAAGGATGGATGGATGGAAGGATGGATAGATGGATGGAAGAATGGATGATGGAAGGATGGATGGATGGATTGAAGAATGGATGGATGGATGAAAGGATGGATGAAAAGAAAAATCCCCCTATATTTTGTCATGGGTCTTGTGCCCGTTGCTAATAATGGTGAGTCGTGTGTCGTCATCGACTTCTGCATCCTAGCGTTACGCTGCAGGCGTATTAGGAGGAAACTTGTTTTAAATGTTCTAAATGTGCGTCCCAGTCACGAGTTGACTCGTCGCACTACATGATGCCATATTACTGTATTTTGTCATTAAATATACATTTTTAATTACCACAAAACATGTTTTTACACTACAACCAATTAAACGATGAATTTATGATTTCTTAGGTTATGATATTCATGTGAACATGTCAAAAATGTACTTAGACAGCGTTAGCTACTTACACAGTAGCTCAGTAGCTGCACAGGCAGGTGAAAGTTACACTAAAATCCACACACGGGACGCACAAATCGAGTTTTGACCAACTTGGTGGCTTTTGGGCTTTGTCTTGTTAAACTATTTCACCTGGGCACTATGCTAATGAAATGGAAAATGATCAATGCTACTAGTTAGCGTGCTAACAGCTAGCATGCTAACAACCTGCGTGGATACTTCGTGATAACCAAGGCACAGTTGTTAAATTGCTCAATAAATGATCCCATCTGTCGGTGACGTGCGGTGAGGTTCATGTTCAGAGTAGCGGCTGCCTTCTGACTTTTGCCTGCGGTCTGTTGTGTGATCCGCAACAATAAGGATGTCACAGGCTGTAGAAAGTCATGTGATCAAATGTAATTAAGACAAGCAAATTAAAAGCAATGCATTTCATAGAAATAATCGCACTCCTTCGACACCCACTCACTTTAACCAGTGTTTTATTTCTACACAATAAATGACAGCGAAAAATGAACATGATACTCATCTTTATGACTCTTCCTTATGAAAATATAGTACAGATCCGACATGTTTCTGCCATGTACCAGAGCACCAAAAAATATATATAATTGCAACTGTGAGAAACAACAAATGAAAACAATGAAAAAAAAAAGAAAAACATTTCACAAAAAAAAAAGTCCAACTGGTTGTATATGTGCCTGAAAAAGTGCATACTGTAAAAAGAACCAAGAAGAGCGAGGACGCCATCAGAGAGACAAAGGACGGCGTCCTTTACAGTGTTGGTGAAGTTCTCAGGAGACCCAAAAGGCAAATTATGACTCATCCAGTCCAAAATGAGGGGAAAGAAACTAAATGCAGAATAAAAAGTTGCTAATGAGGTTCCATTTTGACCCAGAAATAATCAACAAATAATAAATATGACTCACGGTATATAAGTGACGTTCTAAAAAGCTGAAAACAGTACTTCTACGGAGCCATTATGAACAAATAAATGCTGATGACGAGTGGGCGTGGCAAAGCATCTTCTTTTTCTTGTTTTTTTTTCTGTGTTTTGCGGGCGATACTTTGACACAATATACAATAACATCTCTTTGTATAATAGTTAGGATAAAAATCGATCCGAGAGCTACTCCCAAACAGTTAGTACATTGGTTTCTGCAAATACAATCATCATATAATATTACTATTTACATCTTAAAATATATTTGTTGAGCAATCGGGTACGAAACATTGCAGTAATACCACTAGATATCCACGTAATATGCAAATACACTGTATACTTTTGAAAAAAACAAACAAAAAAAACAACAAAAGTTCATGGAGGGATAAGTCTAGAGCCCCGTGAGAGGTACTTCATGTGTTACAATACAGAAAACAATAAAAATGGCACATATTTTTCTCCACCGAGGGGCTTCAAACACTTCATTTTTTTAGACATGCACGTTAAATTAGAAACAAAGTGGCAACTGTAAAAAATATATGGAAGGATATCAAAGCCTGTCATGGCCGAGCGCGATGGCAGACATCTTAGAGTATGTGATAAGCCAGGACTCTTGGCCCAGGAGGAGTGTGTTCCTTCAAGCCTTGCTTCAAACGCACCTTTAAGCCGCCCAAACTTCCCCTCTCCTTTACACTGGCCGCCCTGTACCCGCCGAGCTGACAGTGACAGATGAGGCAGTGTGTCAAGGAGTGGGGGGAGGGGAAGGGGCGGTGGGAGTCCCAGGGAGGGTGGCGGCCATCCCCTCGTCGGGAGAAAGTCTGACTCATTGGCCCTCGCTACGTGTCGTGTTGCCTCCGCCGCCCCTGGGGCCACGCGGGGTTCGGCCCCTGTGAGTACACATTTTCACACCTGGCCAAATAGTGGCACAGGCCAGAAAAAGCACCACGATGTGGGGCACTCTCTCTGTACTTTATGGTAGCTGGCACTGGGGCGGTGCCCTCTGAAGAACACACGCTTGAAAAAAGGTACCTTGGAGTCCAATAATAACTCGGGGTCTTCAAAGTGTTGCAAGGTGAGCCCCCACACCCGACAGGTGAGCGCCCCCTTTGCCCCGAAACGCGGATTTTGTGGAGCTTTCTGTTAACCCCAGACTCTGTTTATTCCTGGCCAAATAGTGGCGCAAGCCAGGGAAAAACACCTGGACCACATGCTCAGTACCTTCAGGTACCTTTTGCTGGCACTGGGGTGGTGCCTTCTCAGGTTTTTGGAACATGCTTTTGAAAAAAGGTACAAAAGCTACTTTGGAGTCCAATAATCAACCCCAATATATACAGCTGGGGCCTCCCCTTGCCCCCAAAACACTCATTTTCCAGAGCTTTTTTTTGTAGATGTTTTGTTTTCTACTTCCACCCGACTCTGTTTACTTCGGGCCAAATGGTGGCACAGGCTAGGAAAAGCACCCCTATGTGTGGCGCCCTGGACCATACTCTCTTTCGCTGGCACTGGGGTGGAATACACAACAAAGGTACAAATAACCACTCCAGTTAGTATAAATCGGAGCCAATCAAAGTGTGGCCCAGCCCCCACCGACACCCCCCGCCTCCAAAACAGATTATCTGGAGCTGTGGAGGTTTTTCTGCTCGCTCCAGACTCTGTTCCCTCTCATAATACGGGAACGACAAATCAGTTCATTTTGCCTGAACTGATGTTACTTTAGCAGGTTTAAAAATTGTGTTTTTTTAATTTTTAATTTTTCTCAAGCTGCCGCGCCTCCCCTGAAGTCAAATGGCTTGCCTCACACTTTGAAAACCCCTGGTACCTGGAGCCCTCCATCTCCAAAATGTTGTATCTGTTTTGTATATACATATATATATATATATATATATATATATATACATATATATATATATATATATATATATATATATAAGAAAAACAGGCAAACAAAACAAAAACGTACATTCTGGTTTTGACAGGAGAAGCATTTACACACGTGAAGACTCTTCCCTAAAAGCCAAGAAGGTTTTTTTTTTTTTTTTTTTAGGGACAGCGACAAAGAGGAGAATGAACAATAAGTAAAAAATAACTTACATGGACATTAAATATAACTTAAAAAAGATAACACTCTCAATAAATAGTTCTACTATGTACACCATCGTTATGAGAAGCCAAAAAACAAACTCTCTATATATGTTGAAGCAGCAAACATTACAGGCATGAGGTACAGCGAGGGATCCTGTGATGACAACAGTATCGAGGTGATATTCCTTCTTTTGCACGTATGGCTTAAAAATGACCCCCTCCCCCCCCAAACATTGAAGTTATGGTACAGGCTATAGAAAGTTCTATGACTTAAAAAACAAGAATGGTCCATTTCCTGTGACTTTTTCTTGGAGATGAATAAACTTTCTTGAAATGATCAGCCCCCTCCTCCCCCCACCGGTTACGGTTGTATGTAAAGCAGACGTATATGACATTTAATAAAATCAACATAATATAAGCTGTTAAATGCATTCTTTGATAATAGTGTCGTTTTTTGGGGTTTTTTTAAACAACACGAAAGATAAGAACATTGAATTTGGTTTTCTTCATTCAGGTTTTCCTTCTATTTAAATGTGTACCTTCAAAAAGGACGGCAAAACAAAACAAACAACGAAATGTGCAGTTGAGCCAGATGTGATATGTAAAGATATTAAAATAGAAAAAAACACAGTGGAACCTCCAAAGTCTAATGTCTCTAACGTTGTACACTTCTGAGTTCTTCCGAAAAAATCGGGGAAAATATGCCACAAAATGTTTTCAGCTCCATTTCCTCCACAAGCGCAGTTTTCTTTTTCCTTATTTTTGTTTTAATGTCGACGCAATTAATAAGTTTATCATGAATGTGAAGAGACTCGCCTCCCAGGAACACATATGAACCCTCGCTATGCACGTCATTCATTACAGTTGTGAGTAGAACGGCCATTGTGTTTAGCTTTGAATCAAGACTGGTTTGCTTATGTTTACACTTATATAGATGATAGTTAAAAATAGTGATTTGGAATTGTTTTATTCTTAAAAAAAAGAGCTATGTATTATCTAAAATGTTTAAATGAATACAAAATAATTCAATGTATTTTATAAAATGGAAACAAAATGACATAAAAACAATCAAATTAATCCAACTAATTAAAAATACAAAAAAACGTTTTATAATAATAAAAAACAATCGTTCAAGTACTAATTTTCCTGACAGGACAATTTCGCCGAATTCTCATTCGTATTACCACCGAAACAAAAACAACATCGAATAGTATTGCTGTCAGACTTCAGTGAACTTCCTCTTCCAAGTATGACAGTTAGCATAGGTTTTAGGATTTTAAAAGTTTGGCACTGGAACAGACATGCAAACATTTAAAAAAAACAAACCAGAGCCTTGGAGATCCCACTGTATACGCTAAAGCCTCTACCGTGTCATATTGTTCATGGTAGGAATACATAAAGAGTTAAAGTTCAGGCTGTAAAAACCAACACAATGATGTATGCAATAGTCTTGAAACGGCAACACAGGTAGTTGAAAGGACCGATATAATACAGTTAGTCTGGCATCACCATTCTGACAATAGCAGCTTCTTCTAGCAGACAGTTTTTGAAAGATTTTGCAACTAAAATACAAAGTGCAGTAACTGAGGTCATTTATACAAACAACTAATTGAATATGACATTTGGTAAAGAAAAAAAAAACATGAAACGAGAGCGTTCCTTTCAATCAAGAACATATTTACATTGTTTTTGTACGTTGGGTGTTTGCTGGAAAATAATACCTTCTGTTTTTTCATTGCGTATAATGATTCCCGACACACATGAGGATGGCATGGAACGCTTATAGCAGCCTTTTGCGAGTCCAATAAAAAGTCACGCTGACTGTAACCACGGATGAGGCAGAGCAGCAACATTTCGGGGGCCTGGTAAGCCAAGCAGCAGCAATGTATGTGTGTGTGTGTGTGTGTGTGTGTGTGTGTGTGTGTGTGTGTGAGACAAAATGCGAAGCTCTCATAGCAGCCAAAACAGAACGATTGGTGGGGAATGACACACAAGTTGCGCTATGTGTTGATGAGACAAGTGCACTTAACGCGGTGGCCATTTTGTTACGGACAATCGTGCACAATTGTGTACATTTACACGTGTTTACATGTATGAGCTATCAAGCACTCGTTGTAAACCAGCCCTTGTGTGTCTTAACTGTGTGACGGCGCTACGCAATCATAATGGTTACATTCTAAACAGAGCTGATTTTACTTCCAGGTTAAAAGTAACGCATGGAGGAGAATGAGTGTCCTGCAAGAAGAAACTGAGATTAGCAAGAAAGGTACTACCGTGGTGAAATGCAAAAAAAATAAAATAAATACACGCTGCATGGAACAGTCATAAGTACAACTACAGAGGAGAATGAGGGTCTCCTGTATACTGTATACCTCCGAGAGGAGACTGAGGGCGCCAAGGGACCCAACGGCATCTGAAATCAACCAAACTGAAAGTAAGGTGTGAAAGTTTTGTTTGTTTTTTTCAAAATTCCACATGCAAGTGTGACTGACCACAGACAACAGCTAAAGTGCAGAATGTTGCAAAGCAACAGGAAGCGTGGAGGAGCAGGAGACACAGTAGCAAGCGTTGTTTTCATTACGCATTCTGAGTTTTGGTTCGAAATGAAATTTAAAAAAAATAACTGCATGGGAATATTGTTTCTGCGGTTCCGGGGATGGCAATTACTCCGACAGTTTCTGCGCCTATTTGTTGATTCCATGTCGGCTTTTGTGTGGAAACTGCGGAGTGTAAATGAGAAATACGAGCGTATCGTTCCCCACCAAGCGGTTTTCTGATGTGCCGATGAAGAAACACTTTTTTGTTGTTGTTGAGCAAAATTAAACAGATACAGAACCGCTTGTGCCAAACCTCATGCCTTCAAAAGTGTCTGAGAAACATGTGTCTTCATTTCCTTTATATTTATAATTACTGATCCAACAACCAAACCCCCTCCTCCCTAAAGATTTGGAATCGCTTTCATCCTGAAGGGCACTAAACTAGATACTGATCGAAAGGCATGCCACAGCCTATTGTTTTTCTTCATATCTTTTTGTTTTTTTACATCTCTACCAAAAGAAACTCTTCCTGGTTAAGGATTTCATGATGAAGGCTTGCTTCCCTTATACAAATGACGTTTTCCATGGAGTCCGGTTGTCTTTTCTCGATCTTTCCAGCTGGCTTTGGGGTGTAAGCGAGGATGGAGAGGTATACCTGTTCAAAGCAGCATGTGCAGGAAATTGAAGGATGAAGATGGAGGGGGTCTGCCTCGGCCACTCGGGCTGTGTGGTGTTGGAGCAAAGGTGTTTTGGGATGTTGAAAGGGTTCCCTCCCTCCTTTTGTGGGCTTGGTCACCCCAGGGAATGGACGCTCTCTTCTCTTTTGTTCTCCACAGCGTTAGGATCCCGACAGGAGCACTCATCTCGTATGTCACAGGACATGGGGAAGGGAATCACCTGTGTGGACAGGAAGACACTTGAATTCATCTCAGATCTCATCAATCCCTTCTAGACGTTTTTTATCCAAGAGGAGACTAAGGGCAGTGAGAAAACATATGAAAACATATGCTTCAGTTGTCAGGACAATAAAGAAGGTGAAGTTCCCTGCACTTATTTGTTGGTACAGTGAGGAAATGATTTTTATACGAGGGCAGCGAGACTTCAAACTAGCACCGTGGAAAGCTGATTAAACCACACTGCATTGAACGCATCAGTCATAGGAACAATGAATGAGAAAAGGGCTCACTTTCTCTTCACTGTGTACACTGCCTATTTAGTTCCTGAGGTTGTGAATTTTCACAGTGTAGTCCTGTCCCAAATCGAATGCACTTACTGAAAATGACAATCATAATACTTATCCGCTTCCTCTTCTTCTCTCCTCTTTAATTGTGAATTGCGACCACTCAAGCTCGTCCCTCCCCTTCCGCAATGGAGCCATGATGGCGATGACTGAGAGTGGTTAGGCTCCATCGCCGTTTGGGGCGCACTGAGTGCAACATTGCGGTACAGACAGTGCACTGCATTTTGCCCTACTACTCAACGTGAACACACTTAAGCACTCAAAATACTAAGTGTAAGTATGGAAGCATGCAAATTGAAAGACGGCCCAGGACTATCCTGTCTTTACTTTACTTTTACTGCACACTATGGAGACCATTTCTATCTGAGAGGAGACTGAGGGCAGCAAAAAAACAGAGCACTTTAGCAAAGTTAAGACTGTGGCATCTGCACACTGCTGAATCCAGAGCAGTTTTTAAATGAAAAAAACTTTTTATTTTTCTCCCTGTCTCTCATTATTTTGCCGGATTGTTGCTGCTGTCCCTCAAGAGCAGCAGAAGAGAACTCTAGGATCGGTAGCCATCGCTCGAGGCATCCCACGTCACCAGATAAAACGTCAGGAATGCGTCACCGGCACCAGCTGCTGTTGCTGCCATGTTGTCTACCAGCCTCTCTGGGGGGTCAGCCTGCTTCAGCTGTTTGGGTACACAAAACGTGTCCCCACCCCCCTCCGCAGGCCAAAGCAGGAACACATGTGGTCCAAGTCAGGCAAAGGCAAACACAAAACCAAGGGCATATGCTGCCAATATCACTTTTTCGCATTAGGATTTAAGTGATCTTGAACTTCTTTTTAAACAATACCCAGTATCAATGTTAAAATAGTAGTCATCTAGTCTGACACCGCGGTAGCTTTTAGTTCAGGCTCTTGTAAAACGTATTTGTAACAGAGGAAGTAGAACTCTAATAAATGCAACCAAAAAATAGGAACAATGGAGGAAAACAAAGCACATTATCCAAGAGGAGATTGAGGGCTACAAGAGAATTAGTATTTAGTAATATTCTAAAAAGTTGCAAATGTGTAAGATGCAGGGATAGCAGTGTTTGACAATGACGGTTTCCTGTGGTTACTTTTGCACTGTAAAGAGACCACTTTTATGCGAGAGGAGGCTGAGGGCAGCGAAAAATGAATAAAAAATGAACCACTGCAGCAAAGCTGAGGTTGTGGAGTATAATTGCAGCAGCCAGAGGAGTTTTTATTTAATTAAAACAACAAATTAAATTTTCTGTATTTAATTTTTCATACAAGGAGAGAGTGAAGGCAGCAAGAAAATTAGTACTGCAGTATAATTCTATGTTCATCTTTGCCTTTATTAATAGCATTGGAATAAATGCAGCAAGAATTGAATAACAGTACAAAAACAGCTCAATAAATATGTACATGTATGCTTGCTTAATGTTGCTACCTAATATGCCAGATGTTTGCAATGACAATAAATAAACCTTGAACCCTGACCCCAGAGCTCAGAGGAAACCCCGCCAGTAAGTCATGAGAATAAGCCATTTTGTAGACGGCGGGGGGGTGTAAAATAACACGAATGAGCATTGGCACGGGCTTCCCCTTTGAAATGCTGTGTAATAGTAGTTGTTTGTGCGGCGGGCTCGCCTTCATGTGAGGGCCAGGTAGAGCGAGTGGGCAGTGCCATGTGAACCCTCTAAGAGAAACAAGGCCTGCATGGGATGATTTTACAAGTCCAGGGGCCGGACTCACATCAGAAACAGCTGTCAAGAGATGTGTTCCTGTGGCATTTTGAGGCCAAGAGCCCCCGCTTCAGTTTAGTTAGCGTCTTATATTCGTTTATCTTTCTTTCCTCCTCCCACTTCCCCTCTACACCTCACTTTCCATCATTCCACGGCCGATTCTGTTTATCTCTCCATCTAGAGAATGACGGTGGGTGGCAAATTTGAACGGGTTTCCTCATGACCTTGACCCTAAGGGTGGTGGGGGCCAGCTGCCACATCTGGCCCCGACCTCAGGGTTTCTCTCTTCAGGGTGGCTGGGAAATGGCTGGCTGGCCTTGTGGGCCCAGGGGCCCTCATGCCGCCCCATATCCCATGGCTGGAGGGGGGCCCGCTGGGGGGTGGGTATAGGACACCCACTAACTGCTACATGAAAGACCTTCTGAAGGTTGTTGACCTTGTCAGAGCCTCATCCTTCCATCACAGGCACAGGTCAAAATAACACAGTCTTCCTCTCATTGCTGTTGAGTTTGTGTGTGTCAATCATTGCTTGGAGGGTGGAAGGTATGTAAAGTCTAGTCTTGTGCTGCAAACTGGATTGGACTGGACTGGATACAAATGAATGCTGCTTTCAAGGGTGTGCGTAGTCTGGGTTTTAGACCAATTACTTTTTTTCTACAGCTTAACCCTTTCTGATGAGGCTGGAGCCTATCCCAGCTGACCACACCCTGGACTAACTGCTAGTCAATAGCAAGGTGATTATAAATGTGGGATTGATTCCACACAAACGATCCATTTATTTTCCACAACGCTTATTATGTTCAGGGTCACAGGGAAGCTGGAGCCTATCCCAGCTGACATAAAGTGAATGCTGAACTCCCTACTGGACTGATCGCCAGTCTTCACCATGGCATGAAAGTCATGAAATTATCAGAGAAAATAGTTTCCCAAAGTTTTAAATTGCATGTTTTTTAATAGTACAATAGAATAAGAAAGCATGCGAAGATGACTTAATGTTTTTTTTTAGTCCACAGTCTCCACTTTGCTGCAGTGATCTGTTTTCTTACTGCCCCCAGTTCCCTCTTGAATAAGATTTGTCTACCTATAACGTTTTTCTTCACCATCGTTATTAACTATTAAACTGATGCATTCACTTTTGCATGATTTGTCAAATTTTACCACGGTACTAATTTTCTTGCTGCCCTCAGTCTCCTTTTGCATAAAAATGATCTCTTTCCCATGTTAAGAAGCAAAGGAGACCCCTGTTCTCTTCCATTGGTCAGCCTTCTGACTCACGCATTCAATGGGGCGTGATTTTTTTCATATTTTACAGAACAGAGCAAATTTTCTTGCTGCCCTCAGTCCCCTTTCGGACTAAAAACATCTCCTTACTATGTCAAGAAATAAGTACAGGAGACCATTGTTCTCTTAAATTGACGTGTTCAATGTGGCACTTTTTTGTATGATACTGCGGTACCGATTTTCTTGCTGCCTTTGGTCTCCACTCGAATAAAAACTGTCTCCTTACGGTGTCTAGAAAAAACAACAGGAGACCCTTGTCATCATTACAACTGATGCATTCAATGAGGCATCATTTTCTAGCTGGCCTCAGTCTGTTCTCTGAAAAATGTTAAGTGAAGACCCTGTTGTCTCATTATGATGGGAGTAGAATTGAGCACTTCCAAAAGTAAATCAAAACAAAATTGACAAGAAGAACAAGATTTTAACTTGTTGAAAATACTGCACAAAACAAAACAAATAACTCCTGACTTGTTTGGCTGCATAAGTACTAACATTTAACATCAGCAAACTGCCAGAATGTTAACAAACAGAGGCGAGTGTGTCCTCTACCTTTGCTCAGCTGAGGAGAAAAGCCATGCGCTCCTCCCGTCACATTACCCCTAAGTCCCGTCCTACTTTTTTTAAACGCCCTCATAGCCACCAAAGTTGGCATTAAAGTTAACTATGGCGAGCTGCTGTTTATTCAATTGTTGGCAATTACTGGGGATTGCAGTAGCCTGACAAAAACAGAGAAAGTGAGAAAGTAGGAAAGCTGCCCTGGATATTATTACAGCGAATACCAACTACCGTGTACTATGTGCGGTTGCTGACTTGAAAGTCAGCGCTATTGACCTCTTACCACGTAAGCATATTCAATAAGTGAAGGCAGACAACCGAAGTAGCTCAAATGTACATTGACGCCCCCCACACCCCAACCCACACCAAACACATCATAACATACCCCGTATCTGTAACGTCAGCTGTGTGAAATGCTTCAAATGCTAGGTGGTCAGCGCTGGCAGTGGCTGACCATCAGCTTGGACACAAACATCAGTCATGACACGTTACAAATCACGTATTGAGCGTGATCCTGTGCCAGACTTTGAGAGCCGTAAACAGCGCTGAGAGAGACTGGGAGGCAACTAGAGAGCCGACGACCACCAAAGCAGACAGAAAAACATATAGTCTCATTTAGCTAAAGTTGTTTTAGAGGGGCCAAGCCATATAACTATGTAATTGCTGCCCTCTGCATACTGCTCCAAGCATCCAAGAGAGGAATTCCTTCCAAAATTGGGATGTAGGAGGAGAACTGGGGGGCGGGGGGACCACTAGCGCAAAAGGCATTACTCCATTCGCTTGCCTACTCTCCTCGATGCCAAATCCGACTGACAGCTTGCAACTATTAAGGCTAGATCCAGAGGTGACCTTACATGCAAGTAGACCTTACACCCTCAAAGCTCCTGGGGGTGGAATAATACACAACAAGTCATCCAGAACTCA
The DNA here is from genome assembly GCF_027744805.1 of Dunckerocampus dactyliophorus. NCBI lineage: Eukaryota > Metazoa > Chordata > Actinopteri > Syngnathiformes > Syngnathidae > Dunckerocampus > Dunckerocampus dactyliophorus. Next base: position 16,041,549 of record NC_072835.1, on the reverse strand, counting down.
TAGGGGGGCAGTGGGGGAGTCTGAAATTGTAATCCAATACATGTTTTGTCAAATCCAGGAATATTTCCTCATGATCTGTTAGCTGTCCATACGGAGTGTACACAAAAAAAATCAAACAAAGTGGCTTGGACCAAGAGGCACAAAATATTTTCCCGAGCCAATCGCTTGCGGGGGGCGTTCGCGCTCATGTAATGCCTCTGCTGGCTACTCGCGTCTTCCACGTCCTCGAAAAATTCTCCCCTTAGAGAAAAATGTAATGTAAATGGGCATTTATTACATTGGCTACTTGGTATATACATATAAATATTACACTTGGCAGACTTTGAGTATATTTGACTCTTCTGGCACTGTCTTCAAACTTGACGTTATGTCATGATCCTGATGAAGGTGCACTTGGAGCCTTGTTGGAAAAGGTTCTTCATAACTCGTGTTTTTGATTGGACTTTGAATGAGACATACTTCGGCGGTAAACTTCGGCACTATAGCCCCTTATACCACACGTGCAAGAGGAAGCGAGGGCTTAGCATGAGCTAAGTAAACAGCTAAAGGCTACGGTTCAAAGCCCACCGCCTGGAAACTTCCTTCTTGCAAACATTTAATGATGTTTATTTGTGAAATGAGGGGAGAAAATGAACATGGAGCACCACCCCTGTACTGTAAAATTTCCACAGGGTTTGGACCCGAATATAAGACAACCCTGCATATGAGACTTTTTCAAGGCACGTTGTTGGAAGAATGCATATTTTTTTAATTGGGTTTTCAATAACAGTGACATAACAACTGGTAGATTGCAATAAAAAAAGGACATCATATTTTTTAGCTACATGATAACTATATTTATAACTCTATTGTTGGCTAACTTAACCAACCTTCTAGGCTGTGGTAATAGTAGTAAAAAAGTAAAAAAAAAAAATAGAGTTCTACTAGTCATTGGACCAAAGTCTGTGCAGTAAGTATGGCATAAAGTATGCAAGGGAGGACACAACTAGGCAGTCGTGGGCATTCAGTCAAACTTCAGTTTTCTTACACACCAGTTTTGGTCGAAAATTCCTTACACTGCCTCGGTTTTCGGACTGCAAACTAGTCCGTTTACGCCTGTACTGGATCATTCTGCGAAATCGAGTGCCCAAACAAATGATGTGCATTTTTAATTGAGCGTGAAATAACCCACCATGAGGCCAAAGAAAGTGTGTGCCAGCACTTTGATAAAGAAGGTGAAAAACACGATTGAATTTGATCCCATTCCATCCATTCGTCATTTTGAATTATTTTTTTGCATTGTTTTTTACATGTAAACTATAATTATTCTCTATAAATTTAGTTTATGTTAGTAACTTTGGGTGTCTAGATCAGATTCATTGGCTTCACATTTTCCCCCTGTGGGAAAAATTACTTTGGTTTTTGTACGTTTCGTTTTTGTCGAACCTTTTGGAACGAATTCATAATACAAACTGAGGTACTACTGTATTCCAAACCTAAATGCCATATGCTGGGTTGGTTTTATACTGTATATATACATACAGTATATATATATATTCCACAATTTCTA